>NC_138734.1:37043427-37582001 GCF_965113295.1 Leuciscus leuciscus | reverse complement strand
TATTCCTCACATTGTCTCGGTTTCAGGAATTACAGACAGCTGCTTCCAGAGACAATAAAAGCTCTTTAATTTGCCCACCATTTATTGAAGTTACTGTTACAGCACCATTTATAAGACAGAGTCATTTTGTAAGAGCCGTAGCGAGTTCATTAAAAATTGAGCAAGGTCAGAAATGAAACCGTTCCTCCCATTTTTCATTCAGTCCTTAATATCAAGAATCATTTAATTAATCTTGGAAAATGGCCTCAAATTAATTCACTTTGACACGTAGCTGTCGGGTAATGTGTCTAGAGATCTACTTGATAAACAAGATTGAAACTCAAATCAACAGAACTTATCTCTTGTTAAACTACAGTAAGGTTCCAGAGATTTTTATCCCCACGATGATCTATAAAGCTCTGAAGCAAATAGCAGAAATTAGCTTAATAATGGAAAAATGTTCACTTAGTGTAGATAAATGTAATTTAAAAAAAGAAAGAGACCTAATAATGATATTTCTGCATAAACATGCTTTCAGGTGTTCAAACTACTTGTTATTTTTAGATCCAATCTAATCTCAAATATACAATACATAATAAATCATTCATGTTTGCCTTGATGCAGCCTTCATGATAATGCTTTGGTCGGATGGCCTCTGCTTGTTTTCAAGTGCCCTCTATCTAATCCAGTCTTATCAACCAAAATATTGAACAGCTTGATTTAAAAAGAAAAACAAAAAGGGTAATAGGAACAATCAATATTCTTGTGCACTTTACAGGTCCTTAAGTTAGGATGGTAAGGTATAGACACCAAAAAGCATTTGATCAATACGGCCAAACACAGAACTAAAACGCAGAAGCTTTTATCACTTCACAAAGACCTTGTACTAAAATCATTAACACACGACCAGAAGAGATGTTCATTGAACACCTGACACAATACTGTACATCCCTTACCGCACAAACTCACTGCAAAAGTGTTATGGCACTAAGAATAGATACTGCCATACGGGCGAGTTTAACCAAATTATTTACAAGGTGAAATTACAATTAAATGACCAACACCCTGCTGAGGTAACCAATAGAAGTCTTTGTGTTAAATGTAAAGAATTTACAAGAACCATAATGTAGTAAAATAATAACATAATTTAAAATAACAGCTTTCCATTTCTATTTTAAAATGTAATCTATTACTGTTATAGCAAAGCTAAATTTTCGGCATCATTTCTCCAGCCATTAGTTTCACATGAGCCTAATGATAATGCATTGCTTTATTTGCTGAAAAATCAAATCTGATTTTCAAAGTAATTTGCGATGCGTTACCCCAAACACTGTCTGTGTGTGTGTGTGTGTGTGTGTGTGTGTGTGTATACTGTATGTATCGGTCAAAAGTTTGGAAACATGACTATTTTAATGTTTTTGAAAGAAGTCTCTTATGCTCATCAAGCCTGCATTTATGTCATAAAAAATACAGAAAAAACAGTAATATTGTGAAATATTATTACAATTTTAAATAATACTTTTCTATTTTAATATACTTTACAATATAATTTATTTATGTGATGCAAAGCTGAATTTTCAGCATCATTACTCCAGTCTTCAGTGTCACATGATCCTTCAGGAATCATTCTAATATTCTGATTGCTAACATGCAGGCTTGATGAGCATAAGAGACTTCTTTCAAAAACATTAAAAATAGTAATGTTTCCAAACTTTTGACCGGTACTCTATGTATATGTATATATAATATAGTATATACTGTATAACACATAACACACAAAAATACAGTTACAATGTTTCTCCCAAACTAAACTCTGAGCGCAAACAAAACCAAAGTTTCTGATTCTTGTCTGAAAGTCGTGTAGAATGCAGGGGGGGTCAGATCCTCAGGGGAAACTCCCATGTGATTTTCACTTGCTCTTATAACCTGACTGTAATCACTGTGGCTTTGTCTGCGGATGGAAAGATCTGTGGAATCGCTTGTCTCCAAATGTTAAACCCAGAAGTAATACATCAAATAATCATGCAGCAAAAGTATAGAGGTATTGTAACACTTTTCCAAAGACAATACGTCAGCAGATATAACATTTTGGAGTTGCAAAAAAAACTAAACATACACTGTATCATATTTGTGATGATGTAAAAATGATCATTCTTCTGAATCATGACACTAAAAAATTAAATAAAAATCTAAAACCGATGCTTTCCTGTCCATTTTTTCTAATCCTTGCTGCTGAACGTGCAGAATATGAATTATGATAAGCTCATAAAGCAAGTTTACATTTGTTTCTTTCCTTGTTGAGGGATTAGAGAGGTAAGCTTTTGTTTCATTAACCTCCTACATTCAAAACAGCCAGTTGCAATCAGGCAATTTGACTCATACCACAGACCATTCATCTCATTGCCAACCTAATCCATGAAAAGGACTTATGTATTCATGTCTTACAAATGTGCTTGAGTAAAATCCTTTGGCAAGAGCGAGGCGGCAGAAGAAAGCGTTCTCTGTGCTGTAATAAGCCCTTGAAATCAACCAGCCTCGTAAATGCTTTGTCTCTCATACTCAACGAACAGAAGCAAGCATCACTGCACCAAGTGTGAAGTTTTTAACTAGCAATTGCCCTCCCTCCCCATTCCCGTCCGTATTACTTTTTCTTCTCCCAGACAGACAGAAGGTGCTAGGGACATGTTGTGCATCTCACACAGGTAATAAATTTGTGTGTCAGGCCTGCGTGTCACAGATTAAGCGTGTTTTGTTTGGGAATGATTTATGAGTGTGATGCCGGTGATGCACTTGGCAGTGAGGAGCTGAGCTTCTGATGATGGTGTTGCAGGAGCAGGTGGGGTGGGGTGGAGAAAGGGGAGGGGAGCCAATGTCGGATTTGTATTACAGGAAGACTGATCTGTAGCTTCTCGGAGGATGCCTGCTGTAGCGCATACCTGTGCCATTAATCATGCCAAAGCCTCCGGGCCCTGTGTGCATGTGAGCCGCCTCGGCCCGTGGTGCACCTCCTCCACCTTTTCTCCACAGGCTCATTCTACGTGTTGCCTGGAAACTGCATCAAAGTCTTCGGTCTGGTCTCGCCCTCTTTAGGTGTTTGGGAGCCCTGTGCTGCTCCCTCAGGACAGGGAGGCTCACTTCGGTTAGTATGTTCTCTTTGCACACCAGGTTTGAAAGAATAACAGACATGAGGTAAGGACACTCTTCCCTCTGAGCATTCCCCGACTCTTCATTCTGAAGATCTGCCAGTATTCGTCACCCTGCGCAAATGAATGGGAGATTAAATTAGGCCTGAAAAGTTAATCAGCCGTGATTCGATCCAATCTCTGCAGTCTCTTAAATTAATTTTTCAAGCTGGTTGAAGACAGAGACACGTCTTCCTCCGACCTCACCATGAAAGCATTGTGTTTTCTCATCTTATCAGAACTGGATATGTCATATTGTAAACTCAAGCCTAGTTGGTCAGTATCTGGTTCCACTTTTATTTCTGGCCCGCTGGAGTGTTTTGAGATGCCCTCTTGTGTTTTCTGAGATTGCAAAGCTGGAAGGGTGTCCTTGAGGCTGACATTGTTCATGGAACCACAAAAGAGGCCAACGTCATATGACTATAATATGATGAGCATGCTTTTTAGATAATGAATGGTTTGTGTTTTAAAACGCCCAACACTTCTCACTCTGTCTTGCATATAACTTTAAATTATTCATGTGTAAAAACTGAATTAAGCACTCAAACACCCGGGACTTAATGCTATGTCACATGAGGTAAAGTTAACTTCTTCTTTTTATGATAAGTTGTGCTGTATATATTGTGCTGACAGTTGTTTATTCTGATTTCTGTTGTGCAGAATTCAGTTTCTGTTATTGAAACCAGATTTGACAAATCATGTTTAATGGCAAATTTCCTCAAAAGATTTCAGCTTTTAAGCCATTTAAGGGCATTAGGGCAAATTTACTGGCAAACCACGGCAGCCAGCATTTCTTTGTATTTCTCCCAACTTAACCATACACTGCAAACTATACTGTAGGAGTAATGCAGTGAAGAGATGATGACTGTCACATGATTTTGAAGGTGATAATGTTTTCACATGACATGAAAATGATGTTGGTTGTGGTATTGCTATGCATGTATCATGGCTTAAAGGTGAAACAATAACCCCCGGTTTCACAGACAAGGTTTAAGCTTAGTTCCAGACTGAAATGCATGTTTGAGCTGTTTTTACTGAAAGCACAAAGCAACTTGCACTGACATATCTTCAAATATGGCAGTGCCATTGTTTTGTCTCAAGATGCACACCAGTAGTGTTTTTATTTTATTTTTCATTCTGTTTGTGAAACCAGGCCTAAATGTACTCCTGGTAAATCTATTATATTATACTATAATATAATAATTATATTATATTATATTATATTATATTATATTATATTATATTATATTATATTATATTATATTATATATTTACCAGTAGTACATTTATGTTTTTGTTTAAACTTTAAGCCATGCATGAATCTAATTAAATAATATACAGTATAGGTCTTTATTCATCTTACCAAAAACAGCAGTTTGAATGTAAACTGCTGTGTCAGTTCACATTTCATGCCCCTCTTGCATTTCAAAAGATCCCTGTAATATATTCAGATGAAACGTGTCAGCCTGTGGCACAATGGTTAAAATGTTTGTAAATGGCATTTCTGGATTTTGCAGATCTCAACGCCTGACAGAATGCTTGTTATATTCCTCCTGAATTTACACACCTACAATCCTACACAAAAATCAACATATTATTCTTTCTTTAAAATTAAAAAGGACATTATCTGATTGCAATTCTGATGTGAAAAAGTACCATAGCACAAAATACTCGCAACAGAGATTAAAATATCCGCAGAACCTTGAAACTTCTAAGGATACCAAGGTCTAGATGAATTGTACCTCCTTGCTCTTGTTCTTCTTTGTCCACTGGTGAGGACAGGAATTTTACGGACATTCTGATAGCAGACCTTTGAGCAGGAGATAAATTAATATAGATAGGTAAATATGAATATGAGCAGCAAGGAAGTCTTTGACAACAGTATAGAAAACTGATTTTCTATAGGTGAAAGACTGAAAAGCCTATACTGACTTTATAGACCTTATGTAGCCCGGCCCCTTTTCAGCGCTGCGCTCGTTGTCTTATGACTTCCGGTCTGTATTTTCACAGCGATTTTGCGTGTTTATGAATGAACGGCTCGTTTAAAAATCTTCCCGGTCGACTGACATTTGTTAAGTCATCTGCTTTAAACATTACAGTCCTCATGATAACTTTCGTTAACTTTACATGAAGTAAATCCACTTCAAAAGCGAATTACTCCTGGACAGCAGCGCCATAGAAATATACAGAGCGGCCGCAAAAACGGAAGTTAAAAGACAATATTCTAAAGATGGCGGCGCCCTCGTTTCTCTGGCGCATAAGGTCTGAAGGAAACTGATTTTCTATAGGTGAAAGACTGAAAAGCCTACAAATGTTTTTGACAAATGTTTTAGCACGACGCCGTGTAAATAATTAATTTAAGGCATCTAATGCAAGAAAAATTATCATAACATCAAGACTGGAAGAATAACCATCTGTCCAAACAAGACCAGAGAACACAAAGACACTCTTTCACAGTGGAGAGTCAGATATATGTAGTGCATAATCGCATACAGTGTTGAACATTTACTTCATTTAATGTACCATTGCGGTTTGTTTGTTGAAACATCCCGAGCAAACAGATTTAATGTGTGCACGGGCAAATATTTGCAGCGCTATATCAAACTCGGAAGCTAAATTAGGACTATCACAGAGGGCAAGTGGGGTCTTGAGTTTGCCACCAGGGTTGTTTGGCTGACCGCGTTTCTGCATTTAAGACGTCCCTATTAGTGAAACTTGCATACACAATAACAGCCTTATGAGTTGTTTTCTTAATTTCTGCAACATCTCTGTAGCTTTTGCATGCGGTTTTTAACGCTGCATGTGAGCCTTTGGAAATTGTCCTCCCCATCCGCCCCCTGTTGATTTTGAAACTGTGCAAATGTGCTGTGGTAGATGAAAACAGGCTTACATTTCTGATCAGAAGTAGAAATGTTGAGTATAATGCTCGGTAAGCTTCTGACACAAGTGTTGAGAACAGATGCGCTCCCTCTGTCTCACTCGTGCTCTCTGTAGTGAGGAGAACAGATAAGGCAAACAGGCCGCACAGAGACAGCACTGAGAAACAAGGGCAGGGTCTATACGGCAAAGAATGTCATGGCTTGATGCGATTCACTTCTGCAATATAAAAGGGCTGATACGCAGCTAAATATCCATAGTTATTTTTAACAAAGAAGAAATTTCTAATCTCTCCATGGAAAATATCTTCTATTATTACAACTTTTCCTTTCAGACCTCCCAGGTAACAACATTAATAAAGTATGTTGTTGCTAAACAATCAAATGACCTGTGATTGTTAATCGTGAGGAATATGAATAAGGCAAAGGAGAGCACTGTCAACATACACCATCATACATACTTGTGAACCACTTCAAACTGCTGTAGTCTTCAGGTTATTCCTGTAAGCTGGGACTTCCCATCACAGCTCCTGCTCTTGACCTCAAATCTATTGTATATTTGTAAGCGTGTGTGACGTTTTGAGCAGGTCTGACGGGCTGGCCTGCCATTGTTTTGTAAGTACAATCTCAATGAGGTCACACTGTTGTGTATCACTGACATCTGTGATTACAAAAGAAGGGAAATATTTGAGTCGTCTATGTGTGAGTGCATGATACAAAATGCTTTGTTAGGCAGAAGTGTTATGGTGAACGTGGGATTTTTTAGTCAATTCTAAGTATTACAAAATTTCTGGTAATTTTGCCACATGATTATGGCAGTTAAAAAGTGTTTGTCTAAAATGCAGTGGACGATATTACACATGTGTAAATTGGTTAACACAGAAGGTGGGCAGTGGAATGGGGAAAAACCTCAAGGTCATGAGATGCGCCTTTTAACTTGACAGCATTCTTAAAAAACACGGCGCTCATGCGTGAGATTCTTCAAAAGATGCAAGATGCATCTTTAAACAGTTAAAGATGTCTGTATAGCACATGTTTACATTCATAAAGTAGCGCAGTGGAATGGAAAAACACGTTCTGTGTGAACGACCCCTATGTCGTAGACTGTGTATAATGACGTCGCAACTCAGAATTGGCCACTTGTCAGCAATTACCATAACACAGTCACTATTTACATCTCATATCGTCAGTAAACTCTTGCTTTACCAAGGCAACGACTGACGCATTTATACTATTACATTCCAAAGAGCATTGTTATCAGTCCCACAATAGAAAATGAAACCATATCCGTACTAGGACTATACTGGGCCAGATCGACATGGAATGGAACGGTTAAAGGATTAGTTCACTTCAAAATGAAAATTCTGTCATCATTTACTCACCCTCAAGTTGTTTCAAACCTGTATGAATTTCTTTCTTCTACTGAACACAAAAGAAGATATTTTGAAGAATTTCGGTAACCAGACAGTTGATGTACCCCATTGACTTCCATAGTATTTGTTTTGCTACTATGGAAGTCAATGGGGTACATCAACTGTCTGGTTACCGACATTCTTCAAAATCTCTTTTGAAGAAAGAATTTCATACAAGTTTGAAACAACTTGAGGGTGTGTAAATGAAGTGAAGCAAAGATAACCGTTTTTCCTGACAGTGGAAAGTGGCTTTAGAGCATCAAGTCTGTTCTAGTCTACTGAAAACAAATGAATTACACCCACAGAAGAATGTTTCTTTTAGGCAACAGTTACACAATTTCACTTGTGTTGCCGTGTATGGTTGGTCAGAAGGCCATATGAACAATTATAAGAATGTTTCTAGGTCAGCTGTGCTATACCTTTTCCAATCCAAGGTGAAATGAGGGTGAACTGGAAAGGGTGCCGAGGTATCCAGTATCTGGGCAGAGGAGTTCAACAATCGCTGCCAGCTGTCCTTCTGCAGAAGCGCTGCCAATATCTATCTGTAGATAAATGACAGGAGAAAAACAGCACAGGGCTTTTGGCTGTACAGAGCATGAAGGAAAACTACAAGCCCACACAAGACCACCACTCACCTTTGGGAACACACCATTCTCAGCTGCAATTGTGTAATGTCTCAATTTGCAGATGTTGAATTCAGAGGAAGCAAGAAATATGTAGTTCAACCAGTCTGCACACTTCAAAGAAAAAAGCCAAAGTGGGAATGGCTGAACTTGAATTTTAAAGAGCAATATTCCCTCTTTTATCTCCCTCAAACACAGATGATTAAAGATTCAATACAGCAAGAAGACTAATGACTCCATAGGGTGTGAGGCAAACTTGGGAGAAAAGAAGAGAAGAGGCCTCTGGAGAATTCTTCAGCACAGAGGAATACGCTTTAAAATATACAAATTTATTCATCTGAAAGTCTGCCGAGGCTCTGTGGCTTCAGGTAGCACGTGGGAGAGAGAGAGGAAGCGCAAGAGAGGGAAAACTAACAAGCTCTTCTCACACCTCTTGAGTCAATCATGCTTATAATGATTTGTTTCCTTGTATGACACACAGTCTGAGGTAAATTGAATGATCGAAATACACAAAAATGACTCAGCACTGGTAAACAACTAGTGCAAAGGCAAATGACAACTACTTAAAGCTGAAGCTTGTCATTTTTTTCAATGATAAAATATTTTCGGTTAGCAGATATTAAGCGGACAGTTCACTAATATTCTAATGAGAGTTAGTTGACATGCAGTTGCAAAGTTACTACAGGAAGAGACAACTAAGCCACGTAGGCCAATTTCCCTGAAAAGTAGCCTATATACTAATTGGCTCTGTGAAAGCATTGCTGTTGATATTGCACCATTGACACAACCATAGTGTGCTGCAGGGATGATGCATTTTTGTAGGCCAACATACAGTAAGTTAACATGACCCTGGTTCCCTTCGCAAAAACTCGATAGGATTTTTCCATTGGAATCCATTTTCCACTGTGACCAACAAAAGTTTATGATTCTTACAGGTTTTGTAACACACATTCATCAGGATAATCTTCACAAATGAATGCACCTTATGAATTTTGAAGCTTAAATACAATTGCCAGAACAGAGGTGTAAAGAGTACCTGAAAACCATACTTGAGTAAAAGTACAGATACCTTTCAGTGAAAATGACTCAATTACAAGTTACCAATTCCAATACAACTTGAGTAAAAGTCTTAAGAGTATCAGATTTGTTTGAACAGTATTTAGGAATTTTACCTGTACTGAATGTAGGCTCAAAGACACAGTCACCATGCCAGTAAAAAACAAGAAACAATTGATTTGTGAGGAGAGCAATCACATGTTTATTTTCTAAAATCAAAATAAAACTGAACACCTCAATATTGCAATAAATCAAGGTCGACACAACAGCCTCTTAAATGTCTACAAACACTCAAGTCTCAGTTAAGCTCAAGTGGTCAAAAAGGGCATAAGTAAACATACATTTCTTCAAGAAGGACTCTTCAATATAAGTACAATCAAATAGTCAATGCCTACTTGCATTGGACGTGCTGGTTTGGTCCTCATCTCAAATATGAAACACCTGTGATTCAGCAACAGCCTGCTAATGACCTCATATCCGCGTAAAGTAGCCCTGTTGACAAGTTTGGGTGTAAGGGCAAAACGAAAACATATAGTACCTTCAATGGCATGTAGATGGCGATATCACTTATTTTGCAGCAGAAATAAATTGCTGCAGAAAAAGTTAGGTGCCATGCAAAATGTAACAAGTAAATGCATTACTCATCACAAATGTATTGGAGTAAAGACATAGCCTACTTATTCAAATATGTTGTTAAGTAGAGAGAAAAAGTTGCTAATATCTTTGATACTCTGTACTTTGTAAAACTACAAAGTATCCAACAAGATACTTAAGTACAGCCACAATATTTTACACCTCTGCTTTGCGCCAGAAGTAAAAAGATAAACAAACTACACCATGATAGTATGACGTCAACACCACCACCATTAAGTTTTGACAACTCTTTTAAGCCCCTTTCACACAGAGATTCCGGAAAATACATGGATAATGTGTCGTTTGATTTTGGTTCATTCACACTTCCAGTGATTTTTCGGAATCTTTGAGTGCGTTCACACACATCCCGTAAAGACACGTGACGTCAGGATGTGTTGTTGAAAGGCCAGTCTAATCTTCCGCTACCGGTCTTTCCATTGTAGTCGTGCACTTGGTGGATTTTTTTACGCAACGTCTTTTACTAATGATCTGCGCTTTCGATCTCGAGAAACCACGCTGAAGCATTTTTTTCCCGGATTCGGTCATACACTAACGCATCGCATACCGTTCCATAAAGCTGGCGAACAGCGCAGATAGCAAGGAGATCCCTGGTCTCTGCTTCATTCTATTTTGCAGACATTTTTTCGTTCTTTCTTTGTTGATGACGAACAAAATCTTTCTTCTAAGAGCAACAAAATACCCCTTACGGCATTGGTCCTGGTTTTTGTTCACACAGGGTGTGTTCCGTGACTGATCCCGGCAATGTTACTAGGTCCCCATCCGGGCATCGATCCCGGCATCAATCCCGGGATGTGTTTGCGTTCACACAGGAGGCACTCTAGCAATTTTATGGCAATTTCCCGGGTTCAACGCGTTGTGTGAAAGGGGCTTTAGTCTTTATTTAAAAAACATTTTTCCTGAAAGTTTGAGTTTGAATACTTTGCAACAAAACGATTAGGCTGTGATAGCAGACTAGTCAATGGATGAGTTTTCCTGTTTGCCATGATGACGTTTAATGTTCCCGATAACCTCTGTAGTCCCATTTAGCCACTTGTTAGTAATCGCCTTTTCAAAGACAAGTAAAAAAAAAATATATATATTTAATCACATTGGACTATTACTGATGTACAGTATTTATAGGCTTAGAATAAAGCATGAAAATATCCTGAGCTTGTGTTAACAACAGACCTTATTTCAGGCATTTAATCAAGAACCCATTAAAAAAACCCATTGACTTCAGAACGATGAGGCTGAAAGTGCTAAAATGACAACTTGCTTCCGGGTTTTGGCCTACACAAATATGTCATCCCTGCAGCACACTATCTATATAGTTGTCAAGGAGGCCTCATCCACTCGCAGAGGGAAAAACAAACTCATTAGTTTTGCTATTCTGATGCTAGTAGCACAAAACTTGCTTCACCTTGAATATGCTGTATCAGACAAAAAGTACATTGATGACTGACATTATATTTAATGACAAAGACTTTGTACCCTTATTGCAAAAAAAAGAGGAATCAAGCTTTTATCTTTGCTCCAAATGACCGTACAATCCTAAGGAAGGATGGATTTTTTTTTTAATTTGCCGGCCCTGCAGTTACTGCAGCACATTCCACAGATAAATGGTCCTTGTCCTCTCCCATGTGAGAGCCATTGGGTGACAGAGTGACAAATGGAGCTGGCTCTCCTGCCCAGTGAGCAGAGATTATTGTCACTCAGTGTAGGAGACGGGATTAATGACCTGGACCCAGTGGCAAAGGCTAATCATGGGATATTAGGTGACGGAAATCCTGCAGGTATTCAAGGAACAGAAGGGGGCTCCATCAGCAGGTCTACAAGGATGTGGTATTACCTGTGGTAATGGGAGGGAGCAAAAGTTCAAAATGACTTCCATACTTAATTTACTATCCTTTTTTGCTAACTAGTTTAGTAAAAAATCTTCAGATAGCAGTGATTTTGCTTTATGCTGTTGATCACATGACCTGATTTCCACTGTGGTGGATAAAAGGGGACATTAATGTTATTTTTTTTTTTTTATATCGTACAAGCTTAATGCAATCCATTGTGTTCACAAAAAGGGAGGGAGGGTGATATTGCCCCAAGCCACCAGAGAGTTTCACCATAAAGAGGGATTTGTACATGGACCATCTCTCATCCCTTGCCAACACCTTGGGAATAGGCCTTATGAATGACCCAATTACTTGCCATTTGTTTTCATGAAAACTTTGCAGGGCACCAATACTCTGAGCATGATAAAGAACTGCGCTGAAACTGCTATGTGGCTGTTTATATTGTATGTGGTGGAACTTAGTTTACTTTGTCATTCAGACCCACCTTGACCGTATTTGTGATGATAACTGTACTTGGAAAACAAAAGTGAAAAAAACAACAACAAAAAAACAGAGGCTCCAATACTGTATTCATAAAGCTAGATTTAGCGAACAAACATGCAAACACTACTTACAGTATATTTGGTTGTAATACGGATTGCTATTGCTTATTTTTTTCACTCAGAAAACCAACCGTTCAGCAATCGACTGCAAACTTGACTTTGATCTGCATCTATCCAATAAACAGCCAAAGCATATAGAACCAACATTTCGTTTGGATCATGTATGTGACAATATGAAAGACAAGATATGTCACTATTTCCATTACATTGTGACTTTATGGTTACTACAATGAGTAACCCACATGACTGCAGCTGATTTAGAATTAATTGCATCTACATACTAATATCTTTCTACCAACTGATCTTTTTTTTTCATACTGCAGTGGCATGCGGTGCTCGGATGCAGACTTTCTCCCAGCAGCAGCAGCTGTGACACCATCTTTGTATCTTAAGGTGCTGCCTAATCACCCTTGCAACTCTAACTACATCTCTCATGTTTTCAATCAGCAAGGCCCATAAATTATTGTCAGCAGTAATCACAGTCGTCCACTCAGGGCCCACTGAGGGGTCCTTGCCTGTCTGCGTGCATCGATTCAGTCTTTTCTGGCACTAGACTAAAACATCTGAGGGGTCTGAGCGCTCGCCAAGCCAACGTACCACTGACAGCACTGAGAGGAAGAGGTCTCTCAGAGGAGGTGGTGTTAATGAAAATGATTAACCTATCTGCACAGCGCTGGATGACAAAATCAGAGCTCATTACATCAAACCTGACAGGCTCGGCATGTGAAAATATTTAGACTGTGTGCTGTGCTGTTCGCGTCGTCCCCGTGCCCTGACTCATCGTATTGATCTCTGATTTTAAGTCGCCAAGGGTCAGTCCTTCGCAAGCACGTTGCTGGAAACCTTCCTCTAATTCTTTGAGGGTAAAAACAAGAAAAAATGGAAAAATATGCATCTCTCTTCTTGTTTCTAATAAACTCATCCGGCGGCTTTGGCAGGCAGCCCAAGCACTCACAGCACAGCCTGCCTTTTTCACCACCGCACACTTTTCTTTCACTGTGAAAACTGCCAGCATGGGGTGGCACAGTCACTTCTGGCGAGGGGGTGCTGTCAGTCTCCATCAGTGAGAAGCAGCCTTCTATTTCAATTAACTCTCATCTGCCCTAGACAGTCACCATGATGGCCACATTAAGTCAAGGACTGGCGTTATGAAGCAGGTGGGTGGAGAAGGGAGGAGAGATGGCGTAACAGGAACTCAAATACCTGTCATCACAGAGTTCTTCTGTAACGGAGAGACCGTGTGGTTCGGTTGTGGTAAACACAGCACAACACCATGCATATGTAATCTTCTGGATGTAATAGAGGGAAGAGAGGAATTTTAGTGGATGTTGAAAAAGATCCATTTCCAATGATGTGCTTGAAGCTTAAAAAATAAAAAAAATATATAAAATATAAATAAATGTTATTCAACAACACATGAAATAAAATGTTTTAAAATTATTAACATTGAACAAAAATGAAATTAATAAAATATTTAATTATTGTCTTTCATTTAATACAAAAAATACTCTACTATTCAAAAGTGGTTGGTAAAAAAAATTTATTCTCAATTTAATTAAAAAAAGCATAGTTTCATTATTTTCATGGAAACTGTGATACAGTTATTTCAGAATATAAAAAGTTCAAATAAGTTGAAACAATATAAAATAGTCTCTTTGATCATGTATCCTTGCTGAATTAAATAATTTATTATAACAAATTATATGAGACATATTTTCTAAATAGAAACTATAAATGGAAAAGAGTTCTTTTTTTAATTTATTTTTAGTTTTGACACACTTCTTTAAAGTCTTGCCAACATCCTGTTTTATCTGAATTTCGATACAAATAATTATATCACTGCATTAGACACATATACATCCCTGTATTTAGATGTGCCAGTGTTGAGGGTAACACGTTCCAAGTAATGCGAGTTACGTAATCAGATTACAGATAACTAGTAAAGTAATGCATTACTTTTAATTTTACAACAAAAAATCTGAGTTACTTTTTCAAATAAGTAGCCTAACACAAGTTACTTTGTTGTACCATTTATTGACTGACAGCTCTCCTGTCTCCATGTTGAGAGAAATCAGGAGTAAGCGAATCGCATTTCCTTCAGCCTGAGGCCTTTTCATTTCACTTTGGTGTGAAAGGGCCTTTACGTTTGCCAAAAATATATTTTAAAAAAATATAAAAAAACAAACAAGCCCAGCCCAGGAGAATAAGTAATGAAAAAGTAACATTACACATTAATTCCATAAAAAGCCACAAAGTAAGGGAATTAGTTACTTTTTGGGGGAGTAACGCAATTTTGTAATGCATTACTTTTAAAAGTAACTTTCCCCAACACTGCTCATTGCACACCCCTAGTTTATAATAAAGGTAAAGTCCCAATGCATCTCAGCTGAGTGGACAGATGATCCTCTAAAATAAATAAAAATGACTACTTGAGGTGACTTCTGGAGAAATCTGGAGGTGTTCTTCAGGAGAGGAGTATGAGATCTTAGTAACAGGGGACAGTCTGAGGAGAGGAGGTGCTGCCCGCAGGTTGTTTATGTGAGCTCCTGAATCAGGGGGGATTCGGTGTGCTACACCCTTGTTGGGCATGAAGCTCTCAGTGGGGAAGAGCCTGAGGTGGAGGCTGGTAAACATGGCTATCCCAGCAGACACCACAGGAGCTTCAACAGACACCTGACGATGACAGTGGATAACAATGGTGTTATTGAGAGACTCTCAACATGTATAACAGACATAAAACATGATACAGCTAAAGTTTTTTTTTTATTTTTTTTTTTTTACTTCTTTAGGGGGTGATTAAAGAATCACTGATATGCTCCATAAAATAAGGCAGAGGAAATATTAGGGGTGTGCAGTCATTGTCTGTTTACAGTATATATCTGAATTATTCAGATAGAACCGAATGTGGGCTTAAACAGTATGTCACTACTAAAAATACACACTAAATCCAATTTAGATGTAACAATACGATATATATTTTTAAAATATGGCTTCTATTTTCAAATATGGCTTCTAATTTCATAAAATGATTGTTTCTAATTAGTACAATCATTATGTACAATCTTTAACCCTTAAATGAATGAAAGTTTCGCCAATCATTATTACATATTCTAGCACGGATGAATGTCTACCTGTCGCGATAATATATAACTGCAGATATTGTAAGAATTACAGAAGAGTAAAATAAAACATATTTTGTTACCTTTTTGGAGCTTGGAATGGTTCAGTTTGAGCAGATGTTTTAGGGGAGCGCGGGGCACAACCTAACGCAGGGTTAAATGTAACACGGACCTTTTACATAGTTAGTCAGGGTCAATCAGGATGTGTTTCCGCTTATTATCTCTCACTGCCAGAAGACGGTCTCCCACAGATTTGTGGAAAGTTTTGATAAGATTTCGTGAGGATTCTGGACAAAGAGTGTTTTGACACCATGCAAGTACATTTTAACCATAAAAGTTTTTTTGGGTGTGTACGTCACCAAATCTAACTTTATATTACCTTAATCACTGTCTTGGCTAAAACATAGCACCATTTTGAAACATCAGTAACTCCTAGCAAATGTTAGCTAGGCTTAAAATATTCTTTACACAGCGGGGTTAGTTGTAGCACAGTGTTAACAACTAAGCCGCCAAACAATAATGAAATGAAAACAAGGACCCACACAACTTTTCAGGTTTGAGTATTTATTTATATATTTATTTTGCCACATTTAACTTTGTTGGACTTTCACAAACAATGTTGGAATTCAATTTTTTCACATTTGTTTACTATGCATTGATCACTTGTTTATTTATTAAAAATATAGCCTGTTTTTCATGCAATGAATTTATAAAATGTGATTTTGAGCTAGTTTTTATTATCATTACTATTTATTAATTTTGCATGCAGCTGCCACACACAAATATAATTCAATTGCAATTACAATATTTGATGATTTTATTAAATTATTTATTTATTGCAAAACTGTGCAGCCCTTTCCTATATCTCTATCCATGATATTGATCCATAAAAGAAGGATGATTTGATGAGGGATGGATGTATGGATATCTATCAATACAGATGTACAAACAATAGGCGTAATTCTATGGGGGGACAGGGGGACACGTCCCCCCCAATATTCAAAGAAGGACAATTTGTCCCCCCCAATATTTGATCATAGTACTGTATGATTATGCGGGCAATATCGATGTGATTGCAAATACGTCTCCACTCTACATCCGAAAATATAAAATCCCGGCCGGTCCATTTCCCAAATCCATTCGACTTGCCTTACACTATACATTAACAAAACCTATTTCTCCTGAAATCCATGTCATGTTTTCCCTATACCTTTAGTAGCTCGTGCACCGTCAGTGAGTTAGGAAAAACCAAACAGAAGAAGAGTTAGGAGCGCGAAATCTGACAGACATTTGGCACATATCTATGAATGGTAAATATCCTGTATTTGGCTGACATAATATAGAAGAATATAAGAGAGAGATCACTGGCCGCTTTGTTGTCAATTCAGGCTTGTAATTGATGCCGATGATATAATCATTACAGGGTGAGTATACGTTGGTTTGACGATCAGATGTAATAAAATTCCATGTTGTGTTATACAATTACAAACATTCGGACTCTGACTTTTATTTTATTTTGATCAAAAAAATGTGTGCATGCGCCAACACAAAAAGTCCCACAGCTGTCCCCCCCAATGTGTGATTGACAATTTCGCCCTTATATCAAACTATACAGATAAAATAGTACTGAACAGAGGTGGACAGTAACAAAGTACATTTACTTGAGTACTGTACTTAAGTACACTTTTTGAGTATCTGTACTTTACTTGAGTATTATTTTTTCTGGAAACTTTTTACTTTAACTTCACTACATTTGAAAGACAAATATCGTACTTTTTACTCCACTACAATTCTGTCAAGGTCCTTGAGTAGAAAGTAACATCAGTCAGTGGATGATTTTGGTTGCAGGGGTTGCATTTTGGTTGGAAATGAAAGTCGGGTTTATGTCAGAACCCTGCATCTGATTGACATCAGAACCCGACGTCAGATTGACGTTGGATATTGATTGAAAATAAAAGTCGGGTTGACGTCAGAACCCGACTAATGTTGGTTTCTGACGTCAACCCGATTTTCATTTTCAACCACAATACAACGTCTGTCCAACGTTGGAGATCAACGTCAATCTGACATTGGATTCTGACATAAACCTGATTTTCATTTTCAACGTTGGGTTTGGTTTTCTAAATGCGAATTTTGTCACTTTTTTGCACACTAGCTTATAGATAACAGTAAGGCGAACATATTCATACTAAAAGCCAAAAAACTTTAAATAGGGCAATATTTGAGGGAACAGCCATTTAGGTGTCCGAAACCATTGTGGACGTTATTGAGTGCACTTATTCAATCTCACATTCAATCCCACTACTGGAACTGTGTTCTAGAAATAAATGTGATATTGATATGAGGGTAGGTATGCAGGCATACGGTACTTTAAGTATTACATACAACAATGCAACAATAATAAAACAATGCATTGACATTTACTTTTTACTTTTGATACTTAAGTACTTTTAAAAACGAGTACTTCTGTACTTTTACTTAAGTAAAAATAGGTCTTTACAACTTTTACTTGTAACGGAGTAATATTTGACCAGTAGTATCTGTACTTTCACTCAAGTAAGGAAGTTGTGTACTTCGTCCACCTCTGGTACTGAATCATGAGTGTTACACACAAGTGTTACAAATAACCCCTCTGTCTGTTACAATTAACCCCGCATATGGGATAAGTTGTAACATTTGCACTTATGTCACTTTCAGTGCAACTGTGCGAAAATGGTAGAAAAAAACGTTGTGTTCATTTGTAGCAGAGATATGCATGTTGCTTGTTTAAAAAAATTAATAATCTAACTTAATTTTTAAATTTTTTACAATTGAGCCAAAACCAAAATTTGTTAGGTTGTGCCCCGCTCTCCCCTATACCATCATCACTGTCCTCGTCAGAGCTCATTTCCCAGTACATTCAGAATCTGGCTCACATTCACGATCTCAAACATATTCTCAAAACTATAATTTGCAACATCTTCAAAATCAATATTTTGATTGCTGACAGCTTCTACACCAGATCCACCATCAAGTGACAGTGACACTAATTATTTGATTGCGTTCAGTACTTGCTCTGCAGTAGATCACTAAGCCATTTCAAGTTTTGCTGATACTTCCTATTCTTTTGTTTTCTGCCTAGGGGTAACTATTAGTGAAAAGTCACTTCATACTTGGGTTTTAGACATTGCCACCTTATGGAATAAAGGTGAATTGCACTTATTCAGTCATCAGAGATTTAATTATTGTTGTGCAGAAAAAATATACTTACACTGTTACACACCTCCATGGTTAGCGACTCTAAACAATTATTTATTTATTTTTACAAAAAAATTAATGGGAAAACAGGCATTCTTTTATCATTTTATTATTTTATTTTTTTCTTGTTATATTGTTTATAATGCACTGATTGAGGAATACTAAGATGGTTGATGACTAAGTTTAAAAAATGAATGAGGAGGAGGGTAGTGAACAACGTCCCGGGTCACTAAAGACCCGAGTTATGCATTTAAGGGTTAAAAAAGTTTAGTTTGTTCTGAAAATATAATGTGCAGCTAGCAATGTGCAATGTACATTTTAATTTTTTTTATGCATGTAAACCTGATGTAGGAGCGCTCGAAAGCAAAATTAGGAACCTTAAAAATAGCACAATATGGCCACTTTAAAACTTTTACAAAGACATTTTCCACAAAAGGTGGAAAATATATATGATAGAATCTTTATTGTTACTCTCGAAAAGTTAGATCTACACAATAAAAGGAGATGCAATGTGCCATCTGATTTGAATTTTGCACATTTTCAATCATGATGTTCACACTTTAGTCATATTGGCTTTAGAGACTCAAAATTGCCTTTTCAGAGACATTATTTAAAAAATATTGCTTTGTCCTTGTGCTTGTTGGATAATTAGTCATACTGTATATGTGCCATACTGTATAACACCCCTGGAGGGAAAATTTATTTTTTTTAAGGATAAACTACCAAAAGGACCCTAAAGTTGTAATCCAATGCAAAGTACTTTAAACGTCTAAACAGTCAGATCTCGCCAAGCACTTTGCACAGAATCAGAGACTATAAAGAAAAGAAAGAAAGAAACAATCTGTTCCAGTATGTTCCCAGACAACCTTTCTCCAACAGAACATGAGATGTTCCACTGTAACAAATTCCTTGTGGTTGGCAGGGCTACAGAAGACCATTGTACCAGCACTGTGGCCAAATATCCACTATCTGCCACCTGTAAAACCCATATTGAAGCAACATGTGGTCAAAAACTCAACTTTTCATTTCACGCCATGGTTGCCTGAAGGGATGATAAACATTACTCAAAAAGCAGTATTCCCTTTGTGATTTAAGGCTCTTTCCTCACTCCCTTGGTGTGATTATTCCCTGAAAACAGCCTTTGTGCTTGATTCCCACACATGATATAAATAATATATCTTTGCTTACTTTAGGTGACACAGTATGAACCGCTAATGGGGAACTTTCAGAGAAAACAAAAAGGAAGGTCATAGAGCAACACAAAACAGCAACTTAGCTACTATTATGGGTTCTGAGGCCAGCCTCAGTGGATTACATCATTCCATTGTTGTTATGAGCGGGACACATATGATCACCGTTCATTTCAAAAGGATGTGTGTCCGAGCCAAAACACAGTCTTGTTCCATATGCATCCTGTTGGATCCATGTGTCCTTCGTATCATCTCTCATTCACTTTGTTCCCCAGCCACTTAACGTCGATATAGCATTCAAGGTTCAATCCATTCACTATTACTATAGCTGTTAGCAGAGAGATGGTTCTCATATCCTGCTTGGACTCTGTTGAAGGAGCTTAGAAGGGTTAGGGGAATTATTTAGCATGGGTGAATTTAGAATGGAGAACAATGGCAAGTCTTTTGGCTTGTACTTAAAAGCTAAATCTATAGATCCATCACAAATAAAAATTACGAGAATCCACTTGGACTTAAAGGAATATTACGGGTGCAGTACAAGTTAAGCTCAATCAACAGAATTTGTGGCTTAATGTTGATTAACACAAATGTATTTCCATGTACACAGATATATGTTACAGTGAATGAAGCACTTACAATGGAAGTAAATGGGGCCAATATGCACACATTAAAATACTCATTTTAAATAGTTTAGCCACAAGATGTAAAAGATATGCTTGTTAAGATGAACATTTTATGTAGAGTTGTGTAAATATAGAATTTTACCTTGTCACCATGACAATGCAACTAGAACTAAATCTGTACAAATTATATTTTTTATTATATTTATAGCTCAAAAAAGTTTTAATAAAATAATGCAAGTTCTTTAAAAAAATTTCTTACATTTAAATATTTTATCAATTATCCCACAAATTGGCCTGATTTACTTCAATAGTAAGTGTCTCAATGTAACACTGAAATAAAATAAAATATAAAAATTTGATGAAAAACTTAAACTTAAAAAAAGTTAACTTATTCTATTTTAGTTGCCAATGGTAAATGTAAACTTTTTGTTTAATTACTTAAACTAAAAATAAATAAATCTAAATAGAAATAAATATATTTTTAAATTAATGACAAAATTGCTTAAACTAAAATTAAAATGATAACTGAAGATAAAAGCTAAAGTACACTGAGCATACAGGGGTAATTTATGAAAATGAAAATGAAAATGAAAATTCTGTAATTTATTCCTCTTCCAAACCTATAATGGCCGGTTCAGATTACACGTTTTTAGCCCGATTTTGCCACGATCCGTTTGACTTAGAGTGTCGTGGGAATTCGTATACGACAACGGGCGTCGGGACGCAAGATTCGATCGTTTCATCTCGTACAGTGTGTCATAGCGGGCGACAGCCTACGTTGCGTCTGCGATGCTTCACGACACCACGACAAAAAGACTAGCATGTTTAAATTTTTTTTTCGGTCCTCCACGACGGGTTCTATCACGTGTGACATTGACCAATAGGAGCACAGACGCATTTCCATACACAGCTTTCAAAAATGCCGAAACGAAATAGAGACGATTGTGTTGCTAAGTGGAATTATGAAATGGAGGAAAGGTTCGTGGAGCTGTGGCAACAGTACTCCTGCCTGTATGATGTTTCATCGAGAGAGTACCATGACAGAATTAAAAAAGAAAAATGCTGGCGAAAAATAGCAGAAGTACTTCAGCAACCCGGTGAGTAACTGACTGGAATTAGCATTAAGCTAACTAATCATTCATTAAATTGTACTTCGCTATAGAGAAACTTGTTTGTGTGAGGGTGATTATGTATGTGTGTTACGAGTGAGAATGCGTGAGTGTGTGTGAATGAGCGAGCGAGAGTGTGTGTGTGTGAATGAGTGAGAGAGTGTGTATGAATGAGCGAGCGAGCGAGAGTGTGTGTGAAACATTTTACCTCAAGTTCTCTTTGAAGGATTGACAGTCTGTCCTCTTCGTGCAATCCAAGAACGTGTCCATTGTCGGGTTTTCTTTCTTTTTTTATCTTTTTCTGAACACAAGACAGCCAATAGGAAAATCGCCGCTTCATCCATTGTTTGTTTACGTTCGTTTCCGGAAGTCAGGCGCTACTAGTTTCGCCTTCACGCGCGTCTTCAAAGACGACACGCGATGACTGGTCTGGAAGAAACGTGTAGTCTGACATGGTTCTTGTCCACGACACGACACGATTTTAGGAGTCAAAATCGTGTAATCTGACACAGTGACTATCGCATAAGATAAAAAAAACGTGTAATCTGAACCGGCCATAAGACTTTCTTTCTTCTGCGGAACACAAAAGAAGATCTTTTCAAAATATCTTTTCATTTATGAGTAAATGTGGCTTTTGTGATGTAGAAAAGTGGAGGAGGACAAGAAAGGACACAAATGAAGAGAGAATCCCAATCAGAAACATGATGAAAGGCAGAAAAGAGGACGCACTAGAGGACAGCGGGGCAGACGTGGTAGAGGGCATCAGTCTCCTTTACGGCGCGATCACATTTCGGCATACACAGGATGAGTAGCCCTTCAGGTGAGCGCGGTTGTCAACAGAGACAAACTGCAGCTCTTGGGACTGCCCCAGATCTGACAAATTATCCCCCTACATCAGTCACCTCATTTGATTCTACGAAGCAGCCTGCGCCCTGCTCAGGGTCACACCAAGCAGCAACCACAAGCTGTTCATCTCCAGGTGTCCATTAATGATGTTCTCCTTGATGCCACTCTCAAGCACTATATAGTGAAGTGTAATGCCTCACTCTGCTAATTACGAGCGAGAGGACAGGAAGTGTGAAATTCACTAATGCTCCGCTAAATGTCAAACAGTAAACTGCTGACTCTTTATTTGTTGTCGAGGCGTCTCATTTCGCTCGAGAACTGGTGTTGGCTTAATGCAAATGCTGCGGGAAAGTACGTGTAGGAACGTCTTTGAAGTCCAGGGCTGTAGGGATAGTTGACAAGGACAGGAAGATGGAGGCGGAGTGAGGGGGAAACTGCTGAAAAGCTCCACCCCTATTAGCATATCAGACTCATTAGCATCCCACAGGCAAAGACCCCTGGGAGAAAATGAAGCCATCTTACTGTGAAATCTTATCCTCCCAATCTAAGCGCACTCTCCATATCCTTCCCTTCAGCTGCACAAAGTAGGGCGACCTGTAGCACGCTTCAGAGCAAAGCTCCCTGCGTTTTGCATGAGTAACTGCCCCCCTCTCCATTAAGCTGTTAAGCCGCACAGTCAATTATCCTGGCTCAGGGAGGCAGCGGTTCATCCAGAGCCGGAGAAAACGATATGCTTTGGTGGACGAGCAATGAGAGGGGAGGGTGCCGTGAAACTGCATGTGTACTCGGGCCAAGTGATTTCTCACGAGGAGAAGGTAAGGCAATTAGATGCTTCATTGCCTCTGGTGTTACATAAAATCTAAGGAGGATAAAAATGAAAGGCCATAATAGGGACATTTTTAACTATTATCACTTGGCTGTCAGATTTAGTGCCATGGCGAAGGAGCACCCTTCCCCTTATAGGTCTGCCCTTAAAAACCTGGGTATTGCCACTTGCAAAGTAAGACATTAAGGGAATAGTTCACACAAAATGACCCTAACGTAATTCCAAAATTTCCGTTATTCCGTGGAAAACAAAAGAATGTTCATGTTGCTCATTTCCAAGCAGAAACAATAAAAAATAAACAAGGGTTGTCAAGCTAAAAAATGCACCAAAAATATCCCATGCAACCTTTGTTTTATTATTGTTAACAAAAACAATTTTGTTAACTGAAATATGATTAAAAACTAACTGGGAAAAACTGAAACTAAACTAAAATACATGACTCCAAGACTTAATAACTTAATAAGTTTTTGATAGACTGTATATTATAATGCTTGAAACCTTACAACCCACCGGCATTAAAAACGAAAATGGCACTAAATTGCAGTGAGACATTTTACCTTTTTATTTTTATTTTTTTATTTTTTTATAAAAGTTAGCACAATAACTTTGGCAGCCCTAAAATACAAAAAAAACTAAAATCTAAACCTAACAGTGAAACCTTACAAAATTGAAAAAGCTTGAGAACTTACTTTGAAGAAAAATAACAATCCTGCTTGTGATATACAGTATATTCCAGGGTCAGTTTGAATATACAAAAGCGGCAATAGCCTATGTCCTATGAATTATTATTATTTAGCATGTTTTTCTTTCCAAAGTATCGTATAGCTTCAGATACAATACTTTTAAAAGAGAAACATGCCAAATAATAATTATTCACAGAACATATTGCCACTTTTGCATATTCAAACTTGGCATGGCATCTTTTGCAAGACATGTAAGAACCAATGACATTTGGCATCACTGCCATCAAATCTGAATTTATTCAAAACAAATTGGTATCTTATGGCTTTTTTGGCTTCAGATAGATATAAAGAAATAGGTTATAGCTTGCATGGAGTGCTTTTTTGAGCTGTGTGAACATGCACAAAAATAACAACAACAACATTTTAATATGTAACACTCACTTTGTGTGGCATAGAGAAAACCAAAATCTACAAAGCTCCTATTCAACCCTTGCTCTGTTAAACAACCTGTGATGCACATCTGGACAGGAAGAGGTATGATTATTTAACAACAGGCGGAAGCTGTCCATCTCTGTGGAGACGACTCGGAGCACAAACCACAAATGGCCTTTTTTTTTTTTTATGTGGCGACTGTGAAAAACGCCACTCACATCTGAAACATTTCCATTTTCCCTTTCTACTGCAAACATCTATGCCACTCAAAGCTGCCGTTTCCCTGGGCTATGACCAGCAGCTACTGGTCCCATTCTTACAAAACACTACTTCTTCACCCCATACCATTAGCATATGCCATCCACATGGCTGCCAGGAAACAAAAACGGCACTGTAGTCGACTCATGCTTTTGTTTGAAGCTGCTTCAAAAGGAATGACTGTGGATTTAGAGTACAATGTGGAAGCAACCCATTTAACAAGCTTCCCCTTGAGAATAGAATAGAAGGGGAAAACGTCATAGCCCGAAAATCTCCTAACCCCTGTATGCAGAAGAGACCTTCAGAGTAAATAGATTTACTAGAGTGCGCCGGCTCACCATTATGCGAATGTGTATGCTTTGGAAGTGCGGGGTAGCATGCAAACACCATGTGAAAAGAAAGTTATTTTACATTTCTCAAATAAATGTACCTCAGATTTTGCTATGATTTCACAATCTGCAAACCCTATACTTAGCCTAATGCAAAAAGTAGTTGTGGGTTCTTAAAAGGCAACAATGTTTTCCCAGGATGTCACAGATAGCCCAGCGCATAGATAATAAGCCTGGAGCAGTTACTGTAGAGAAATCAAGACAGATTTGAGAGATTAAACGTGAACCTAAAGAAATCGTAATCATGAGTGAAAGAAAGAGCCATTAAATGGTAACCTTTTGAGCACATAACTACAATGCTGATGTATAATAATGAGAGCGTCTAAAGGTGGGCGTATAAATGAGTGAGCGCTGTCTAAATCAATAGGGTCTCATCTTAATCAATAGGTCTTCAGAAGCAGAAATGCTGTGAAGATGAGATCACAGCCACAAACAGTTGCATCCCTGTGTGGAGAGAAAGCGCTTGAAGTCAAGATCTGGACATGACCCCACAGAGGTCCGTACACTGGGGGCTTATGTCACATGTGTTAATGTCAGCTTAGTTTACGATAAGATCATCTTAGGCTACAAGCTCCTCGGTAGAACTAGAACTACATGTGACTCGCAGCTTCACGCCAAGCAAAGGGCAGCCATGCACATGTTTCGAAGGGGAAGAGAGTTGAATACATTTACACCTTGAGCAGACTGAGAGAGAAATAGTAAGTGAATTGGAAGGAGATGTGTTACGGTTTGCCAATTTTGAGCAAAGATCATAAATGCTTATGTTACAGGATAATTCTGAAAAGTCCCTTCAGGTTTCTCTTTCCAACTGAGGAAATGACTTTCTATAATCATAAATACACAACTTTAGTACTTTAGAAGGATTGTTTTTTTTTAGTAGGGGAGAACGGGGATGGTTGTAATATGGGTGAGTTTTAACACTTTCTTAATTTAGCCACTTAGAAATTAAATTAGTAGGGGTGTGACGAGATCTCTTGCCACGAGATCTCACGAGATTAAAATGTGACGAGATTTCTCATCAAGGTGAAAATCTGTCTCGCGATATTGTCATGACGGAGTGTGAGGGCTTTTTATAGAAAAAGAAACCCAGACAGCAACATAGTGTCGGCCCAGATCCGGACCACATCTGGTGCATGTGGATTCAACGCGTGGGCCGGATCTGGGCCGACACTATGTTGCTGTCTGGGAACCATTTAATTCAGTTGGATAACAGTTGCTTCAATTCTATCCAGCTCATCCAACACGGGCTGCAATCGGAGTTCACTGATCACGTGACGAGAGTAACGAGATGACTGACAAGATCATGGTGGAGGATTCGTTGTGCAACAGAGCCTAAGCATCTGACAAATGTCTTATCTTGTTAAATGAGCACCCAGGACCGCCGCTCCCTATTCACAGAGTACGCGCGATCATGAAAACGCGAGAGCGCATTCCAACGCTATTTCAATACCCCGCATTTTGAAAGCGGCTCCCTGATGCATGCGAATATCTCCCAATATGAAAGCTAACTTAGGCTAGGCTGTGTAGTTGTTACCATCTCTTACTGTAGCTCTGTATCATACTTGAAGAATGAGTCTCTATTTGCTCTTTGAATATTGAGATTTTTAGTACTTGATTATGGTTGCAATTATTGTTTGCACTTACTAAGACTTAGATAAACTTTTTTTTTTTTTTTTTTTTTTTTTTTTTAAGTTCAGTTAGGAGGTCAAAAGTTGTAGAACTAATGTCATCTGAATAGGTTTTATCATTTGTATAATATATACTCATACTTGCACCTCAATGCTAAAACAAACCGCAGGACAAAGATTAAAATATTTAAACTTTTTTTTTTCAATTAAAATGAAAAAAAAATATGGAAAAAAAAAATCTAAAACAACAAACTTGGAAAAGTTGGGGAAGGGATTAATGGTGGTTAGTAAAAAAAATTATATATGTATAAAAAAGGGAAGATTCATTAACAAAATGAACGCATATACAAAATGTTAACAACGGGATTCTTTGAACCACACATAAATTCACACTATTTTGAGATATATTGTAGAAGTGTTACAACCATCCCTTGGTCTCCACCATTGCAGTTATTATTTCATACCGAAAGCTTCTCAAAAGCGCAAGTGAGCATTTGTAAGATGCCTCAGAAACGCTATTGGGTATCAGGCCTTTTTCAAGAGGCGCTCTAATCAATCAGACTGGGTTTGCCCTTCTGGAAAGACAAGCCCAGTTTCCCTGCACTCATCCGTCACAGACAGCCTCTGCTTGTCTACTTGGCTCTTTTCACACCATTTCTCTTTCTCCTCCGCTACATGATGACTTATTATGTTTTCCACCGGCTCGATTTCCCCCTTCTCGTTGTTTTCACTTTCCCTCTTCTTGATGGAGAGTAACGATAGCCTTCTCTCTGATTTTTCCATCTCAATAGCAGGAGAACGAGCTCCAAATGTCTGGCATAGACTCAACCGGCAAAGAAACCTCAAGAGCTCGGCACACAGAGGGCTTTTAATCCTAATTTCTCCCTCCAATAGGCCTCTTCCGTAATATTCATCCTGACAGAAAAACATCTGCCTCATCAAAACACCTCTAGAGATGGAGGAATCAGTTACATTCAAGGGTGTTTTTGTTGAAGCTAACAGTGGGTGAGGAAAGGCACTTCTCAGCGGTTTCACACACAATTATCCATCCAAAAACTGTGAGGCACGCTTGAGCGAAGACAGCGACTGCCTTCTAAGATGTGCAAAAGGAACAGAGGTAATATTACAATGACGGTGAGAAGATTCTTTACTTCTGAGAGATAGTAGTAAGAGCATAACAAGACATTTTTTAAAAAGCAAACAGAAACCACAGAGTTCACATCGTTTCCATGGAGAATCAGATTTCATGTCTGCATCGCCTGGTTGATGTATATGATGTATATTAATCTTATTCTGATGCGTACTGGGATATGCAGAGATACGGTTCAGTCATTTATCTGAACATTTTGCGTGGGAACAAAAGAACAAAACAGTGATGAGAAGGGATGTGTTATGTGTCATGTGTTAACAAAAAGTTACCTTATACTCAACAGGGCAAATAAGCTCTGATCTGGATGGTAGAAGGACAAAGCCTGCGTTGTGGACAAAAGAGAGAAAGGTGGAACGCGGAGGGTCCATAAGATCTTTTCGGCGATGCTCAATCTTGTTCCTGCAGTTCTTCTGTTTTGTACATTTTTTGATCCCACCTTAATCAAACAATCATTCATTAAAACAAAATTGCAGGCAGGCATGTTTGTGCAGGCTGAAGGAAGGTAGATCTCTGAGAACATCAGTTGATGTGTTACTCTGCATAGTTACAATGTACACACAACTAAATATTTGAGCGTTGGACCATTAAATAAATGTAACTCATATACATCTAAACTAAATACTTGTGGAATTCTACAGCCAAATAATTAACATAAATTGATTTATTATATCTAAAAAATTTTTTTTAATTATTAAATGTTTAAATAAAAATAATTCAAGATGTCAAACTTTTAATTTATTGCCTTTAGAATATTCATTGGTATTTTTTTTAAATAGGTATTGCATATTATATACGGTATATTATAAAGCATATACATTAAATAATTTAAAAATAATTTATTTTATTTTATTTTTATTTTATTTTATTAAAAATATATATTTTAAAACTTTTAGAAATTAATACATTAATAATTTCTATTTTGAATAAATGTTGCTTATAAAAACTAAATGCAGCCATCATGAGCATAAGTACCACATATTAAGTAAAACTAAATAAATATAATAAAAAGAAACATTATTTCCAGTTTTTAAACATTTTCATTACCTTTAGATTTCTTGAAGATTTTTAGATATTCCTAGATTTTCCTTCTTATTTAAATAATCATTTACATTAAATATGCTAACTATTTTATTTCAAGATTATATTCAATGCGCCAAAACATTACTGTAAAATGTCTGGTCTTTTCTGTGTTTTCATTGTGTTTTTAGTTCTGCCCTCTGTGACCTAGTTTCCCTGTTGTTGATTAGTTAAATTGTCGTGAGAGTTTCCATTATCTGTTACGTGACAGAAGAATGGACCTAAAACAGTTTCTTTGGGGAGTCTTTCCTCTCTGCTTTGTTTAGATTTTTGTTTTCCCATGGACCTTCCCACAGTCCAGCTTCACTGCTTGGAGCAGGGAGACCGTTCACTGGAAGAACACTTCATCCATCTGGCATGCCTTATGCACTACCCTGATCGCTCTGTGTTTTTTACCACGCCAGCTTGAGCGAGTGATCGAAGGCAACGATGGACTAGCTTGAACCGAGGAAGAGGTCGGAAGCAGTCATCGCCCCGGAGCCCGTTCCACATCACGTGTCTGACCAGGTGGCCTGGTTTCACCTCTAGCCTCTGGGCCCATCGCTCCACCTCGGCCTGTCGACACTTCGGCTTTGCCCTGACTCCTCCCTCCTTCGGCTACACCAGAAACCATCCGCCATACGGCTCCACTGGGCTCCCTCGTCCCTCTGGCTGTGCCTTGGTCGGACATTGTCCTGCCTGCGCCTCCCTACGGCTCCGCCTTCATCCTCGGTCCCACCAGCTTCGCCTCTGTCCTCTGGTTATCCGTGGCTCCACCTCGGTCTCCAGGACCATCAGTGTTGCTTGGGCTTGGTTCCACCTGGGTCTCCTTCTGTGGTGTTTTTTTTTCCGTCGGTCATCCCCAGGGTGTATACCATCATGTAGGCTATACCATGACTCCTCCCGCCTTCGACTCTGCCCTGGGGCCTCATCCTGGCTGGTCACTGGTTCTACATCTGGCTTCTCACTGGCTCCTCCCACCTTCCACTCCTCCATGGACAGGATTATTTTCCCCGGACTCTGTGTTATTTTCATTTGCTCTACGCTCTCCTCCAGAGGCCCCGCCCTCCCTCCTCATTTGGACTTTGTTTTTTTGCGCTGCGAGGACGTGCCTTCCCGGGAGGGGGCGAACTGTAACATGTCTGGTCTTTCCTCTGTTTTTATTGTGTTTTTAGTTCTGGCCTCTGTGACCTAGTCTCCCTGTTGGTGCCCAAGGCTCATCGATCCTCTCTGCTCTGAGCCAACAGAAGGTCTGCTGTGGCATAAGTCACACAAAATTTTAATAATGGTTACGGGACGAATGTATCACTTCAACAGTGCATCGCAATCTGCTGCGTATGGGGCTGCATAACTGCAAACCAATCAGAGTGCCTTTGATGACCCCTGTCCACCATTGAAAGCGCCTACAATGGGCATGCGAGCATCGGAACTGGACCTTGGAGCAGTGAAAGAAGGTTGCCTCTTCCAATGAGTCCCATTTTGTTTTAAATCGCGTGGAAGGCCATGTATGTGCACCATTGACCTGGGGAAGTGATGGCAATGGGCAATGTTATGGTGGCAAACCCTGGGTTCAGCCATTCGTGAGGTAGTAAATTTGACACATTCCTCCTACCTAAACATTTTTGTTGACCATTTTGTGGTACACACCTTCATGACAATGGTGTTCCCTGGTGGAAGTGGCCTCTTTCTGCCTTCAGGGGTCTTCAGAGTCCATGCTTCGGCGGGTCAGCACTGTTTTGGCAGGACATTAGGCAGGTGTTCATAATGTTTTGGCTCAGCTGTGTATGTATTGTCTTTTAAAGGAAATTTAGATTATTTATTATTTAAGGAAAAATAAGTCTGAAACCCCAACTGTTCAACATACACCTCTTTACAAATTTGAAGGCAATAAAGGCAGAAATGATTTTCTGCAACTACACATTATTTTACAAAAACTTGTTTGTCTTGAATGCAGACTATACCATTACAATGCACCTCTGGATCTTTAGATGTTGTGATGAAACCATATTACATATAACCAAACCAGATACATTTACATTTATTCATTTAGCTGACGCTTTTATCCAAAGCGACTTACAATTGCTATATACTGTATGTCAGAGGTCAGAGGCCTCTGGCGCAACTAGGGGTTAAGTGTCTTGCTCAGGGACACATTGGTGTCTCACAGTGGATTTGAACCCGGGTCTCTCACACCAAAGGCATGTGTCTTATCCATTGCGCAACCACCACCCCATATACAGACACCAAAAATACATTTTCCATGGAAATTTCATGGTTTGCTGCTGGCTGATCCCCAGTCGGTCCTGTATCAGACAATCAGATGGTTAACAAAGCCCACATGCAAAGCAAAATAGAGAATAGCACATATGAGGAAAAAGCAGCGCAAAGGAACCGACCAACAGAAGGATCAACAAGCGTCTCTCTAGGAAGGCCCTGCAGGTTTGTCATGCCCAGGAAAACAAGGGTAACGTGAAGGTCGTTTAAAGAGCGCCAGGCTGTGTGGTGCTGGAGGGGAGCTGGGGGAGTGTGTGCGGGGAGCCTGGCTGTGAATGTGTGACGCTGGGTCTGGTGCTCGGGCGCTCTCCCTGGTGCTCCTCATCAATCTCTCCCTGTCCGTAGAGAGCCTCTCCTGACCCACATAGCAGCCCTACAGCAGGGATGCCCCTTTTTTCTATTATTGATACCTCTGCATCACACAACTCCAGCATACCTCCAGCACCACAGCAGAGGAGTCTCAAAGGTCAGAGAACCCCATGCAGACTTTTAGCCTGAAAGTCTCGCCCATTGGCTATGTGACCTACGAGAATCAGACGGAAACATCACGTCATATCTGCACATTGTCTACTCAAAGAGAAGTATCCCTTAAAAATGGAAATGCATTTGTGTACTAAAAAGGATGGATTGTTTAGTGATTGTTTAGGTCAATAAAGCATCAATTACATCACGACACACTTCTTTTTTTCATACAATGGTAGTCAATGGTCACCAAAACTGTTTGGTTACCAACATTTTTCAAAATACCTGATGGCTACACCAACTTTTCTTGAAATAGTTTTTTCAAAAACCATATGAAACCAAAGTGAATACAAAGATTGCTGTGAATGTGACACATATGTTATACTAGTCTTAAAAGATTTTATTTTCTTTATCATGTACACTCCTATTTGTCTTTGATTCTAAGTCCTAAGTCCACAAGTGATGCTACTTCAAAAATGGCATCTGCAATGCTTAGAACAGCACATGCTTCTTTTTAAAAGATAGACAGTTGTATAGGTTTTCTCTCACCAGTCATTCAATCTGGCATATTAGGTAAAAAAAAGCATGCAGTTTTCACCAAGGTAACAAATTAACCCAGCCTCTCGAGAACGCTCAATTTCCTTGGTAACACCATGCAGTTGCGACTCTTCTCTGTTGCCACGCATAGGAGGTCCTAATCTCACCTTTCCCTCAGATCTTGTTAAACAAACTGACTGTAAAACTAAACCAGTTGCTGAATGTTTTCCAAAGAGAAATGAGGGGAGAAGAAAAAAGATGTTTTTTTGCGCCTAAGAGAATTCCAGCACATTTCCATGGCCGAGGCAAAGCAAACAAAGTTCTATGAGCCAGCCTGATGGTGTGGCACAAGTACAATAAACTGCAAATTCCTGGTTCCTTCAGCATCACTCACATCTGTCTGTGGCTAACACCACAACGACACAAGGCCATGAGGACACAAGGACACAGAACTCACCAGCCCGGTCCTGGATGTCTGCCTCGACAGGGATTCAGATAGAACAAACTCTCAAAGACGAAGAGCTCCTTGCTCTGCTGATGTTGCTGTTAGACTTGCCTGAGGTGTAGAATCAGCTGGCTGGCTCTCTCAACAAAGCCCTGCTTCAGTAAACAAGCGTCTACTTGCTGACAAGATGTTCACATGTGCACTCCTCCAAGCATGTTAAAAGTATTTTTTTACAAAAGCATTTACATACAGAGAGAGAACAAAACACAGTGGCTGGTTTATTGCGCCATTGTTGCCGTACACGAAGACAATGGCACCTTGAAAGCTTGTGCTAATCTTCCATTCTGACACGAACCAAGAGATGGAGTTAGGAGCTTTGGTTTGGAAACAATTGGGTATTTGTTCTCTGCTTATGTTTCAAAATTTAGGATATGGTTTTAGGAGATAAACAGAACTCTAAGATTCGGGAAACGCAAAAAACAAATGGAGTTTGAATGTCGAACTATTGCAAAGCTTTAAAGCTGGAATGGAATTCTGGCTTTGCGTGGATAAAAACACAGCTTATCTCATTGTAGCTATCACAACCATTACTGCGAGCAGCGTGGCAGGGTTGGTGATTTTGTTCCTCTTAACTACCTCTTCACTTGCACAAACACCTTGTTTAAAACATAGGGTAAAATGTTGCACGCTTGCTCTGTGAATAGCAGTCTTTATCAGAAGTGCAGCAGCTGTGAATGCATTAGCATTTGTGCTGTGAGTCAGAATAAGCCACCTTTGTTGAAGTGTTAAACCACTTATGCAATTTTACAGCCAACTAACTGTGCTCTCGTTCCAAAATTTGGTTGCAGTTCATTATGAATAATCATAAGATTGAGATCGAGGAATCGTGGAGTGATACGAGGTCAGTGCATTTCACAGAGCTGGAGTTTCCTGCCCTCGCTTTTGTTTCGCTTTAGGCCAGAAAATATTTTCTGTAGTGCGGATGGCTTTGCTTCAGCTGAAATTCTAAATTCCATACATTTTATAAAACTAATCGGCCTCATGAGGGCTAAATAAAATGACATGTTACATTTCAATAAAATGAATTACAACACCATCTATGATGTTTCAGTATCAGTATCAAGTTCCTCGTTATTTGTCTATTAAATATTTGTGCCCTTGTGAAAATTAGGAACAGATCTGTGATTATTATTATATTACTAATGTGAACTGTTGAAACACGAATAATCTTCAGCCACATAATATCGGGCCAATTGCTTAAGAACATAAATGTGGATAATTTACACAGAGTACTTCTGTTTAAACAAGCTCGAGAATAGTCATCCACCAGTATCCCTACATTAGGCCCAATGCATTTCTAGTAGGCTATATAGGCCTATAATATTTCTAATATATATTAGAAATTAAACACAGCTAAGTCGTTACATACATACATATGGTTTATGAACACCATCTAAAGTAGCATTTAATGTCTTTGTTAGGTAGGTTAGTTAGCCTTTGTCATGCTTTTTAGTAGAATACAGCACTTGAAGATATTGGGCCCTATTTTAACGATCTGAAACGCAAGTATCAAGCTCGAAACACAAGTAACTTTGTGGGTGGGTCTTGGGAGCTGTTGCTATTATACCGGCGGGATAAATGACTCTTGCGCCCGACGCAAATCTAAAATGGGTTGGTCTGAAGTAGCTTCATTATTCATAGGTGTGGTTTGGGCGTAACATGAAATAAACCAATCAAAGCGACATCTCACATTCCCTTTAAGAGCAGGCGCGCTTGTTCCATGGCGGATGGCTATTATAACGGTGGATTTGCCAGATGCACGCCAGGAGCGATTCACAGCAGAGGAGACCGACGTTCTTGTCAGGGCCGTAAAACACAGAGAAGTGACATTGGGGATGGGAGAAACCCACCCAAATTAGCTTCGGTTAAACAGGCGTATAAAAATTTGGGTAAATGTGTAAGCTAGATTTGCTATTTTAGATATGCCTATTTTTTCACATCTTCATGGACACAACAATGATTTCCCTCATGTGTTAATATTTTTCCTTGTAATAATGTATGGTTTTCTAAAAATGAGAACTGCTGCGTCTGTGTGTAGATGAAATAAGCAAAGTGCATGCACGTTGTGCACACGCTACATTGATTATGGCCAAGCATGCCCTTAAAATAGCATATGAATAACATGCGCAACGCGTAACATGTTTTTCCTGGTCAGTGGCGGGATTGTTTTCTAAACCTTCAAAATAGCATCAGGGAACGTTTGCGCCGGAACACGCCTCCTCTTTGCGCTGAACCGCCCCCGGGAGCGCAAGTTAATTTACTAATTTACCGACGTGCATCTGTGGAGGGAAAAGTCTGCTGTGCGCGGGTGCAAAATAGGAATGATACATGCGTCGGTGTACAAAGTCAATTGCGCTGGGTGCAAGATAGGGCCCATTGAGACTTTGAAGCAAATTTGAGACTGTGACCAGACTACTGTGTGGCGTGTCAAACCACACGTTTATCACTATCTATGCCTCAATCAAAGTCATCATGTAAAGACTAGGTTTCAATTTGAATCTACAGATGTAGGTAAAATGTGTGTAACTTAGGTAGGCAGTGTGTCTAAGAGACTTAGACACGCTGGGGGAGTCTGTAGAAATTTCCCCTTAACTCACTGCCATGTGAAGCTACATAAAGCATCAACACTTATCCACAGTCCTCATAGTTTCTGTAATGTCATAATGTCAGAAAAAGCCAGAAATGCTTTTTTCCCCTTGGCCCTGTTGTCAAAGTGGCATTTGTTAAAGAAAATAATCTTTCATTATTTACTCATCTTCATGTCTTTCTTTGTGGAAAATGTGAAAATGGTTTTGGAAGAATGTCTTGGTGACTTACACCTGTTATTAAGATGAGTTTTGGTCAGTCGGATCACAAGTAGACAACGATAAATACAGGTGTAAATGGGGTCTAAAACGTTTAAACTTTATATACTAATACTAATAAACGGTGAATGCCCTAATATGCATGAAAATAACATCTAGTTAATAGCGATTATTGGACCCTAAACTAAAGTGTTACCATTCATTTAAGGACAAACTATTTCTTAAAAGATAAACAACACAGAAGGCCATCTAGTTCAGTGAGATTACATCATGATCACCCACTCTTGAAGATGACCTCACCCTGCTCACACTAGCTGCCCAGGTCAATGAATCAATTACCACATATCAAGGCAACAACACACTGACTCAACGACAGAAGAGGCAAAAAACGAATGAATTAATGAAAGCAACCTCTGATCTGACAGAGCATCTTTCAAACAAATAAGGTTGAAGGTCAAAGGTCAAGATGATCGTATCCAGCAAAAAAAAAAAAAAAAAACACACAGAGAATAACTTTGTTGTCTGCTCCTGATAAGATGCATGATTCAAGTTGTCTGGATTCCAAGCGGTACACCTCTTGAGCACAGTCAAGAGTCTTGAGGTATGAAGGGGGCTCCTGAGAGCCTGTGTCAGCTGCTGGTCTCCTCCATCGTCTCACGGCTGTGCAGACACGAACAGATGACTCAGAGCCCCCAGACACAGCCAAGCCTGAGGTCTCAGACAGACCAACCAACACACATCCTTCCTGAGAAAGACCTGTACACACACACACATTTGTGCAAACAAGGCTGGGCAAATAGGCATGCACATGTATGCATGCACACGCTCTAGCACCCAACCTCGCCCCTTGCCCTTTTTGTAATCTTTGTATATCTGGTTCTGCCTTTAAAAACATGACGCACAGAAGCACCTCTATACATGTGGATTTCACATTGTGCAAAGCTGCTGAATTTAAATGCATCTCTTCATTCTCCTGACAATCTCCATTTTCGAACAGCAGCTATTGATCGACACTTAACTACACATCTGCACGAAAGATCAAGACTGATTTGTTCACTTTCATCTGAAGAACACATTTATGCAAAAAAGGCTATTTGCAGTAAGAAGGTGAACTACATGCACATGTTTTGCTCCTCATGTTGTCTTCATTAGTGAGGACAGGTTTGGGACTGGGACAGAGACAGACAGAGACCCCTAACATGTGACAGGAGTGTGAAATGAGACAAGAACTGTTAGGTGTGAGAAACACAAAGCTGTCGTGCCTATTAAGGAGGAAAAATTCTCCTGCAGTTTATATGTGTTTTGTTCCTTCTCTACATATATATATACACATATAAATTGTGGTCACTAAAATGTATTACAAAGATTTATAAAAAATACTTTTATTTAGCAAGGATGCATTAAATACTATAAATACTTTTAAATTGTTACAAAAAAATAAAATAAAAATACTTCAAATAAATGCTGTTCTTTTTAACTTTTTATTCCGTTAAAGGATCCTTAGCATCACATTGTCCACAAAAATATTAAACAGCAAAACTGTTTTCAACATTGATCCAAAAAAAATTTTTTTTTACATTTCTTGAGCACCATTAGCATATTAGAATGATTTCTGAAGGATCATCTGGGGTAATGATGCTGAAAATTCAGCTTTGCCATCACAGGAATACATGCATTTTAAAATACATTACAAAAGAAAAAGGTTATTTTAAAATGTTATAATAATTCACAATATTTGTTTTTATTGTATTTTTTTATCAAATAAATGTAGCCTTGGTGAGCATAAGAGATTTATTTATTTTAAAAAATGAAAAAAAATATTTCTAACCTCATACTTTTTAACGGTAGTGTATATAAAATATATTTTTAAATATTTTAAATTGTTGTGAATACATAATTCATTTCATAATACAATTCAAATTCTGGATTCGTCAGTATTTGGTGTGTCCAGTTTTGCTTTAATGACACCAGCATCATAATGGTTTCTTTGTTAAATTTTTCAGAATCCTACAACTTTTCAAGTTTAAATTAGAATTAGAATTTTCAGACCTTTATAAATGAGTTCCATTAGTGTAAGCTAACAGTGTTGGGGGAAAGTTAATTTTAAAAGTAAAAGTACAGTATTGCGTTACTCCCTAAAAGTAACTAATTGCGCTACTTAATTTCTTTTTATAGAAAGTAATGTGTTATGAATAAGCCTCAGGCTGAAAGAAATGCAAATTCACATCTGTACAGCAGAGGGTGCAGCTCAAAAAAACCTTTCAGCTGTGCTGCCTTTCTGGATTGCAGAAAAATAGGAGTTCAACACTCTTACATTAGCAATAAAAACAAAAAGTGAAACCAAATGTAATTTTTACTCATTTGTATGGCTGAAGGTCAGCATGGTCAATAAAGTGAGATTAAATACATAAAGTATATTTATGTAATTTAGCATATTTAATTATTGCAGGTTTGTATAATATTCTGAGTTTGCATTTCACTGTTTTTACGGTATTCATTTTGAGGAATTCTGAATCTGTTTTTATGCAAGTGAGATTTTGTGCATGCTCACATTTACTCCTGATTTCTCTCTACATGGAGACAGGAGAGCTGTCAGTCAAATGGGAAAACAAAGTAAATTGACTTATTTGAAAAAGTAACTCAGATATTTAGTTATAAATGTAAAAATAATGCGCTACTAGTACTTTATTTAATCTGATTACGTAACTCACATTACGTGTAATGTGTTACACCCAACACTGGTAGTGAGGTAGTTACATATTGTTGTTTAATAATTCGATTCAAACTGTTTTATGAGTTACAACAACAGTTGTGTTATAGAACGCCAGTGCTGTGCTGTGGTTTTGCTGTGCATTGACATCTTCTGGAAAGCCTGATCTCAAACCCCCTCCTTTATCCCCCCACCCTCTCTCTCTCTCTCTCTCTCTCCCACTCGCCCCTTTTGGACGGCAGCCTGACATACCAGACCCTGTTCGTTAGCGCATATTTTTACCCGCCGTTACTAAATTAGGAAGCCAGTGAGCGAGAACTATGGGTGTCTGCCAAGAGGAGAATAAGCAGGGTCTGCTGAGGGCCTTGCCAGCCCAGCCACCAGCATCAAGAGCCACTTAGAGCTCTCCGAAACAAGAGCCCTGCAGGAACGAAGGCCAAGCAAAGCTCCAGGATATCCTGGCCAAAAGACCAACCAGAACAAACAAACAAGTATGCTGCACTTTAATGAACACCTTTTCCACTGTCAAGGATGGTCATTATAACAAGACAAAGAGCTAGAGTTGGTCACAGACTAGCCTGACATTTGAATATTAAAGTATTTATGATAAGCAGACAAACTCATTTAAATATTTTATTTCTAAGGACACTAATTTGAGTGCTTTCATAAATATTTCTAAGCCAAACACACTGAAGTAAACACCATTCACTGACAGCAAAAATGCCCCTCTTATGGAGGAGTCTAAACTTTGACACAGCCATACACACATCTACACGCCAACAAGTAACAAAGCGTTATAAGTGGACCTCATTACCATTCAGCCAAACAGTTCATGGTCATTATATAAGGTGGAGGTCTGGTTGAAAAATTAGGCCTTGACCCTTTTATTCCCAAAGAGCTGAAAACAAGTTCCCTCTCATCTCGTTCTTTCTCTGTATCTCTCTCGTGTGTGTGGGCGGCTCTCTTCAGTGCAAATCAATACTTCTTCACTTCCCATAAAACACTCACTCCCTACAGGTAAGACAGCCTTGTCTTTAAGGCCTTTGGAGGCGGTATAGACGAGACTCGGTGCATATACAGGAATGACCGGGATCGAGACCTTGCGACCTGAAATAATCATAAAATAAAATCAATAAAACATGATGAATGCAAAAGAATAGTTGATAAGATTTATGAAAATGTATGTCTTTGCACCGAATGTATGCTTGTTTTATCAATTAATGTTGGGGGGGGGGGGGGGGGTAATGGTATATTACACTGAATATAGAATGAATATATACAAAATGATTGTTCATAGAGAAAAGGAGAAAGAATCAGATGGACAGATGGAGAGTGAGAGAGCAGTTCTCTTCTCCTGTCCTAGGACTATGTCACTTTGCTGTTGGGTAACAAAATGCTATTGTGAATCAAGGAGGACAGGACAAAATAGACTCCACTGTGATCTATAAATATCCAAAGAGCCAGGTCTAGTCCATGGATCTGCTTAATGGATCAATCAGGAGTATTGTACACTGTATAAATAACAGCCACTCGTACGTGCTAGGCTGATCAATTCTTCATCGCTGCTAATACACTGACATCTAGTGGTATATAGAGTTATGCAACTCATTTCATGCCTGAATGTTACACTGAAAAAATGGTAACAGATGATACATAAACATTTAAACCAACAAAATTCATTTTTATTGGTTAAATCAGGTAGATGTAGTTCTTTATGGTAACATTTGCATGTTGCAATTGCAGTGTGGTGATACATTTTCTTTTATTGTTAAGATACAGAGAAGACACCTAATATAATATACACACACAGTATAATATAAAAATATATACTTAAAATGATGCACACATGTGTTAGGTTTTCATGTTTTATGGGGACATGTCATAGACAATGATTTTTATACTGTACAAACTGTATCCCCTAATCCTAAACCTTCCCATCACAGAAAACTTCAGCATTTTTAGATAAAAAAAATAAAAAAAATAAAAAAGTCCCCACAAGGATAAGGATTTCGGTTATTGCTATCTTTGTGGGGACTTTTTGTCCCCTTAACGTAGAGCATACACGTACCACACACACACACACACACACACACACACACACACACACACACACACACACACACACACACACACACACACACACACACACACACACACACACACACACACACACACACACACACACACACACACACACACACACACACACACACACACACACACACACACACACACACACACACACACACACACACAAACACCTTTCACTCCCTCAAGATCAGCTTGATCTAGCACAGTGGCTACAGTGAACAGTAGAACATAATAAAATAAAGATGAGCTGATTTTGCATCTCTGTTATTGTGCTTTATCTGCTTTATTATTTTTATTTACAAATATCATCCAACTCAAAATACTTGTTTTTTTTTTTTGGTTGATGTTGTTTTTCTGTATGAATACACTGTGATGGCAGTATGACTGTCTTTTAGAGAAGAGGTCAGGATGACTGCAGGCAATGAAGTGGCTGGAAAAAAATGAGTTCCATTCCATAAAAACAATTATGACTGTTTTTGTAAGAGCCAGAGATCAAAGAATCAAAAGCTTCTGTTCCCCTTTGCAATATTTACTGCCTAAAAGCTTTGTCAGATGAAGAGTGCACAAATCACATTGGTTCAAAGAGACTAAAGATCAAGCAAGTTTGTTGACAAAGACTATTAATAAGATAAAGAGACTCTCCTCAGATCAAAAACATGGAACCATAATCTACTTTAAAATTGTATCCATATGAAAAATACCGTCTATTGATAAATAAAGCGTTCATCTTTTAAAATCTATATGTAGCCTATAGCAAACTTACTAAACTTGTGATACAGAGAGTGTTTTGATGCTGTGCCTGTTTGGATGCTTGACTGAACAGAGTCGGATTCCTTCAGGCAGGTTGTGGAGTGTAGATAAGAAACAGCTCCTTAAAACAGTTGAAGCTTACAGCCACAGTCTGGGGTGAAGAGATCTCTTTTAGAATTGGAAATCTTCACTGGTCTTTGACCCAAATAAACACCGGTTTCACAAATGTCTCCAATAAGATCCTATAATACAAATTTGAATTAGAAGATTTTACTATTTTATGTATCCAGGGGATTTATTAAATAAACATCATCACTGCTCTAGTCAGGTACATAGTACGACAGACTTCAAAACTTTATCATTCAATGGAACATCAATCATTTTTTATGCATTTGAAAAGAGTTTCTATATTGAAAAATCGAGACTTGATAACATCAAAGTTATGTGTTCATTGAAGTTAATAAAGAAAGTTGTAGTATTTTACCTCATAATGGAGGCTGACAAGAAAAGTTACGTTAGAATAAAAGAGTTTTCTCACATCAGAGTTTCCTCTATTTTTGCAAAGGCACAGGAGCATCTAATGGGAGTCGCAGACTTTTAAGATATAGGCAAGGCAAATCCCAAATGGTGTTTTGTGCTCTTGAAAGGCATTTCGAGAATGGGACGCAATTTGTAGGGGCGTTTCAAACGTGTGTATATTATATTAAACTACAGTAAGTGAACTATAACTGAATCCCTTCACAAAGGGTCCTACAAATCTGTGAGCGAAGGATACATGCGATGGATAATTGCGCGAGAGAAACAAACGCATAGCGCTTCTTCAGTATATTGTGTTTGAACTTCCATTTTTGCGGTAGCTCTGTATGTTTCTATGGCATCGCTGTCGAAGAGTACCTGTAAGTACTCTTACGAAAGTTAAGAGTATTTACGAAAGTTATTGTAATGTTTGAAGTGGATGTCATAACAAATGTCAGTTAGACTGGGAAGATTTTAAAACGAGCGGATCATTCAGAAAGCCGTAAGATCTTACCTTCATGCTGTGGAAATACAAACCGGAAGACAGAATAAAACACGCGCTATGAATAAGTTCTATGAACAGAATAATTTAAGTTGTGTTGTTTGTGATATATTTTTGACATACATTTCAAATGAAGTTTAATGAAGTTTCATAATAAAGTGTTTAATAGTAGATATGTTAAATGTGACATTTTGTCACGTGAAGTTTTAAAGTTGAGAGCAGAGAGGGCATACACACACACACACACACACACACACGCACACGCACACGCACACGCACACGCACACGCACACACACACACATATATATATATATATATATATAACACATATTTATTTGAAAAATTATTTAACAGCAATAATAAATTCCTGTTGTAAGTACAGCTAATAGACCTTATTCAGAGCAGCGCCATGACAGCTTTGAAAGCGAGGCTGTGAGGGATAGACCTAATGTGTTTTCAATGGCATCTGCTGTAAAAAGCTCCTAGATCACTTAGAATTTTCCACAGCTCATATTTTTTGTCTACTGAAATTTCTTCGAAAGATATTTTTCCAGTGTTTCGTCAGCAGAACAATCCAATAACACATATAACAGTACAACCCACTGAAGAGATGTATGTCTATCCTTCACAGATGACGCTGCTGTGGATTAGGTCTATGGGGTGATGGGCGCCATTGTCATGGTAACATTCCAGGTGAAGATAATTAAGAAATTATGTTGTCTTTAATTGCTCAATTCACCCAAGTATGTACGTTCCAAACGGCTAGGGTGCTTCTCGATACTCAAATGCTGCATCCGAGGCTTCATCCTTTGAAGGGTGCATTTGAATTGCACATCATTATTTACAGCAGATTCTCATGATTAAAATTAGTCAAAAATATAGACTTTTTTTCTAAAAAGTTTTCTATCAAACGATACCTACCTTTTGACTCTCCTTGCTTTAGTTTTGGAGTTATGAGTCTTTACTTTTGTGTAGCCTATGTCACTCAGAAAAAAACAACTGTAAAAATGCCTTCAGGACGTTAATGAATAATACTAAATAACTGTATTTGAAATTGTATTTTTAAAATGTAGTTAATAATAATAATAATAAATAAAAAATGTTGCCATTGGACTGCATGAAAAAATAAACGTGCATACACACACACACGCCTGGTTCACTATCTTTGTGGGGACTCCCCATAGACTTAATGGTTTTTATACAGTACAAACTGTATATTCTGTCCCCTTACACTAACCCTACCCCTAAACCTACCCATCACAGAACACTTTCTGCATTTTTACATTTTCAAAAAAATATAATTTTTGTATGTTTATTTACCCATTCCCCTCATGGGGACCGCTGGCTGGTCCCCAGAATGTAGGTGATCTCAGGTTTTACTATCCTTGTGGGGACATTTGGTTCCCACAATGTAATATAAATCAAACGCACACGTACACACACACACACACACACACACACACGCACGCGCGCACACACACACACACACACACACACACACACACACACACACACACACACACACACACACACACACACACACACACACACACACACACACACACACACACACACACACACACACACACACTACAATGAGCGAGAATACGGTTTGTAACAAGTTTATTAAGAAACAAATCAAACATAACACTTCAGTTAACAGTCCTCCTCGCTTAAAATTAAAAACAGAAAAAGAGCTAAAACCAAATACCATATAAAAGCATTCCCAGTTCCTTAAGGGGCCAAGGGGAAAATTAAAGCAATATCAATACAGAAATACACATTTCATCATAGCGGAACCTGATAATGAAACAAAGGTATACCTGCATCAATAACTTAAAACAATTAAGAAAATAAACATTTTATTTATTAATTCATTACAAAAAAAGAGCCATCCACTACCTGGTGTGAATTTTGCCTTAATGCCAGCATTAAGTAAAGGGATGAGAGAGAAACTAATAGAAGGCCAGCAAAGGATATTTCTCTGATAGCATAAGACACACCTAGAAAGCAGAGAGTTGATCTGCAGGATTAAATTAAAGCAGGATTCTGTTTTGTGGACTCTGGTTTGGCATCTTCAAAATATATCCAGACCTCAATAACCTCCTGGTGCCCAGTCTCTGACCATTGTGTGGTATAAAAGCCCACTCCAACTATATAAAGCTTTAACGTTCTACTAAACCAGCATTAGCTTTCCCTCAACACTCAGACAACATGAACCTGCTCTTTATAAATAAGCTCTCATTTGTGTATATTTGGTTTAAGCTAGAGGTAGGCCGTACCGTCTGACTTCAGCATCCCTCCCAAATAATAATTATTGACCCATAAATGCTTACTCCACTGACTGTGGTAAATAAAACAAAAAACATACACATGAAATGACAAAATTATGTTAAACATTGATTATACAAAATCAATTGTCAGAAGAGGTCAATTTATGATTGCTTGCATTTGTTGTTCATTTGAGTACCTTGAGCAATTGGTTTCTTACCTGTCTTTCCTTCCCTACTTACTTTTCAGTTCATCAGAAACTTTCCCTTAAGAAATAACATTCTAGTCAACCCACACAGACTGTCCCAAAACACTACATCATCTCAAACAGGGCTTTCGTCAGGGAGGGGGCAAAACCGGGACCTTTCAACAAGGGGAAGCACTAAGGTCCTCTATCTGACCTGGTGGAAAATAACATTCTATCACAGGGTCTGTGAATTCATGATTATATTTACTTGCATATACAGTACAACAGAGTCAGACATTAAATGTTCAGGGGCTTTAGATCTGTCTGGAAGTGACTGACATATGATTTACAAATATCACTGTCATTTATTCTTTGGGTCTCCTTGGGTCGAGTCATATCTGGCATATATTGCAAATGGCATTGTTTATAATGACAAACAACTGCCTAAATTCCCCTGGTGGTTTTATATTAATGAAAGGAGTTTTCATGTCAAAATATCACTAAAATCCAATGAAAAAAAAATTTAAATAATGTAGGTGGCAAAAAAAAAGAAAAAAAAAAGAAGAAGTGATATTTGGTGAAATGAAACTTGCTCCATTTTGGAGAATCATTTGAAATTATTGAAAAAAATTGTTTATTCATTTTTAAGAAGTCCAGAGTAATATGTAGCAAAACACTATGAAAAGCCTGCTTAAAACGAACTAAATGTGTAGAATATTGACATTAATGACAGAACAAGCAGATGTAGGGTGAAAAACTCTCATTTTGTGTAGAGCGCACTAACACTGACCTCAATATTTCACTTCCTGCTGTTTGAAGCATGTTTAAACCGACTGTCACAGGAAGAGAGTGGAAGACAGAGACCTCCTCATCCACAACATCAGCAGCCTCTTTCTAGATTTTTCATTTTAGACATCAAAAAAGTTCTATTCTACTGCACAAATCTACCTAGCAACATTAACTAGCTTCTCCTACGTACAGTAGCACAAAGACGGACAAGTTTATATAGAGAGGAAATGAAAATACAAAAAGTAAACATCCTGACTTTCACACACAATACGAATAAAATAATTGAAAAATGCCATTTCATTACAATAGGACAAAATAAGATGCCTTGCATAGGGGGGAACAAGAGCAAACATAGGTAGGAAAACCATGCATACCGAAAGGCGATATGGGGGACTTAAACTGAACGTATCACATAGTGCAAAAATCCCAAGAAGAAACGAGGGACTGAATCAAATGCGAATGAATCTCTGAGCCCAGCCCAACCCACCCAGCCCCTTCACCAGGCCGTTTCCCCAAACATCCCCACCGGTGTGGACTTTGGTCTGTCCTGTGATAAACAAGGCATCAGGAGATGAGATTGCTGTGGTGATGGAGGTCTTGTGACCCCATCCCTGCCCACTTTGGTGAATGCCGCTAGCGCATCTTGTGATCATCAGTGTTGCCCATGTTGGAGCCAGGGCTGGGGTCCTGCTGTCGCCTGGGCTGGGTCACACACACAATCACACATGCAAATACGTGCACAAACACCCACGCACCCCAACAAACAAACCGAGACAGAGACAGAAATATAGTTAAAATGGTTGTGCTGTGATTGACCCGCTGACATGTTAGTTCTCAAACTAGAAACACAATAAGAGTAAATGGTTGCAGCCCACATGCAATTGCATATACAATAAAAAAATTCAGGATCGTTAGATCTGTCTGGAAATTATAGATATATGATTTACGAACATTATTTTCATTTAATATATCAGGTTGAAAAAATGTATTAGTCATATGGTATTAATTACTTTGTTTAAAATGACAAACAGTATAAATTCAATGTGATTTTATATTGAATAAAGGGAGTTTTATGTCAAAATCTAATCAAAAACCAAAGAAAACAAAAAGGGAAATATTGTAGGTGGCAATCATTTTTATATTTGGCCATTTGAAACTTTAAATGATCGAAAAATGTAGGCTATTAATTTGAAGAATCCCAGAGTAAATTAGGATATGTAGCAAAACACTGTGAAAAGCCTGCTTAACACACACACACACACACACACACACACACACACACACACACACACACACACACACCAGGACAGAGACAGAGTACAGTTATTTTCTGACATATTAGTTCTCAATCTACAAACAAACACAGGATGAGTAGAAAAGTTTGCAGCCCTCATGCAATTGCTTTCCATGTCCAGCAGAGGACGGCAGAGATCAACTTCAGTCTAGACACTAAAAATTGAGCTGCTTTTTTTGGTTGAAGTGGCAGACATTAGTCATTAGTCAGGGGGAAGTCTTCAAATCACTAGCTTTAAAAATAAAGATATGACTGATGGCCTTGTCACAGATACATATGTTTATGTGCCTATGTCTAAATCTCTCCCTGACATAGATGTCTGAGCACAGACAGAGCAGACGGACAGACAGACAGGCAGACGGTGAGAGAAAGATAGACGAAGAGGCAGACATAGTGTATCTCACATAGTGTGAGGTCATCATCCATGGAAGCGGCGATTATAGCACGCTCTAACCCTTGAGCTACGCAATGCTGTTTTTACTCGACCCGACGCCTGGGAATCCCATCTTTAAGCGTATCCATTAACAGATCAAGCTGTTATAGCTGTCATACGCACCGCACAAAGCAGACTGGTGCACTGACGCACTGTAAATAATAAGCATTATCTAGCTGTTGACAATTTTGGTGAACTGCAGAATTAAAAGTATTTGTCTAGCAATGCACTGCTTGTTATTTATCCACTAAGTTTGCGGTCAATTAGATATATTTTTTAAAGAAATTAATAAAATGTTAAATTTGTATTCAACAAGGACATTAAACTGAGCAAGTGTGACAGTAAAGACATTTATAATGTTACAAAAGATTTTATTTCAAATAAATGCTGTTCTTTTGAACTTTTTTATTCATCAAAGAATCCTGAAAAAAAAAATGTATCACGATTTTCACAACAACAAAAAAATTAAGCAGCACAACTGTTTTCAACATTGATGTTTTAATTATTTTAAATTGTAACAATAATAATAATAATAATTCACATTATTACAGTTTTTACTGTAGTTTTGACCCCAAAACAATCACACTGCTCCCAAACATTACTATATAAATAATAATAAATATAAATAATATAAAAATAATATAATTTTTTTATAATACTATTTATAACACTGTATTGTTTTTAGTGCTGTCAAATCGATTAATCATAATTAATCGAATCTAACATAAGTTTGTGCTTACATAATATATGTGTGTATGTGTATATATATATATATATATATATATATGTAAATATAATATATATGTGTGTGAGTGTCAGTGTATATATACATACACACACACACATATATATATATATGTATAAATATGTGTGTATACAGTATATACACACATAGACATTTACGTATATAAAATATATATAAAATAATATATATACACACACATATATTATGTAAACACAAACTTTTATGTTACATGCGATTAAGTAAAAATTTACCTATTTTACAGCACTAATTATTTGATATGTTTTTTTTAATATTTTTAAACGAATGTGAAAGGTGACACACAATGCTTCACAAAGCTTAAACCAACATAAGCTGGTTTGTTGGTCTTAGCTGATTTCAACTGGTCTCTTAAGTTGTTTAGCTGGGTGGCCAGATGGTCTACCACCTTAACCAGCTGAAAAATACCAGTCAACACACCAGGCTGACCAGACCAGGTTGGACCAACAAACCAGTTTAGGTCTGAGTTTAAGATGTTGTTTTCAGCAGGGCAATAAATAATCAAAATGCTGGGGCAAAAATAAGAGCACAAATCAAACTGTAGAAGATGTCATATATATCTTTAGGGCTTTATAAAGCACAAAAAGCATTTTTATGTTTGCTGCTTAGTATTTAAGCTTTGAAAAAGCACGTTTGTGTGGATGAGAGGACGAAGCATCGATCATACGGAGCCCAGCTGAAGCACTCTCCTGTACCACAAGTCAATAGTGCTTAGATTCTGCTGGGCAGACAGCGCTGCTAATGAAAAAGATCAATACTAATGATATATTAATACTTTCACTGGCCCAACATCACTCATCCTCTAATCCCACCTGCAGTAAAGGCCTGGGTTTCATGAAAAATGGCCTATCTATTTTTCATCCATCTCTTTACCATCTATCACGCAGAAGGCCATTACCCTCTTCGATATCTTTCAGCTTTGATTCGCCCCCTTGGACTCCCTGCGTACACAAACAGTGACGGAACCGCATTAAGACAGAGGACAAATAAGTGCGTACGCAGAGCGAATGTTCCCCTTTGTCTCTTTTCCAGTGAGGTCGTAAGTGATTTTGAAGTCTCTAAATGCATTGTTCGCCTTTTAAAACAAACCTGGCCCACTTTCCCAGAAAACACTGTCATTCTGCAGATCCAGACTGCTATTTTTCTGGTTTTTATCCAATTACAGATGATGGAGTTTGACCACAGCTATGCGAGCGTCGCATGTAGCGTGAAGGCTCGAGGTTCGATCCATGCACAAGGATTATTCGCTTTCCAAAAAAAAAGCCGACCGAACCGTGCAGTTGAAAAACAAGCTCCGAACGAGGATCAGACTCCACACTGCTGGGATGAGAAAGCATGAATTATAGAATAATTACAGGGTTTCATTTTCCACCGCTCACAGTGACTTTGAGCTTTGAGGGAAAAATATTTGGCCCGTGAGTCACAGATCGCCTGACTGCAATGAGTAAGAAATTTGATTTTCATAAGCAGCCAGATCTATTTAAAAAAGAGACCTTGGCGTGATTGATTTTGGAAGAGAGGATGAAGAGTGTGTAAAGGAACGCCTGAGGGTGTAGATTAGGAGGGAGGAATATAAAGGCGGCGGTTCATAAGGGGAATCTTTCTGGTCATGTGCTGCCAAGCTGTGCCTGAGAGCTCCCAGAGGGCTTTGCAGCAGGGGAGTGGGTGGGCGGGGCAGTGAGGAATCTTGGGATGGAAGTCTGGTCTCCATTACAGAGGTCTGAGAAGAGCGAGCTGGGGGTCTCTCACGCCGGTAGTGTTTTTTGCACTTACAGTATAAGACCAACTTTGGTTGCTTATAGAAGCCTGAATTCCCACTTACACACACCTACATGTAGGCTACCTACTAACACATATAGACACAGTAAATACACACACACAGAAGAATGCATAAAGACACAGAGGTGCTCTTTCATGCACATGCTCTTGTGAAATACACACTCATGTTCACACACTTACAGACACAGACACGGTTTAGTGCATGACACAAGGATAGAGAGAAGCAGAGGAGACAGACCCTGGTCCTTGAAGGCCATCAGTCCCAGATTTTTGATGCCACAGGGTCCTAAAAAACACAATTTGGTTTTCATCTTAAGAGCGCAGTTTTGATTGATTGTAGAATGATTATATTTGAAGACTTACAATGCAAAGACACTTCATGCACTAAGCCATGAGCAAACAAGTAAAGGACTTCAATAGCTTACACGTACACAAACTCACATGGAGTACATTTATGCATGCATACATACAAAATACTAAGAAACACACATGCCCTCCTTCATTATGCTTTTGTTCTGAAAAATGTATAGTAAACAGAAAATCAAGGCAGCAGTTCACTTCATAAAATCCTAAATTGTTGTCTTACCTCCTGAGTTATTAAATGACTGAGCTGTGCCATCGGCATCTGCTAAATGACAAGTGATCAAATCAGTATTACCCCAGACAAGCTGTTTAGCTACGTCAAGAGCACTCAAAACATGCAGGGAACAGGGAACAGACAGAAATGATGTGAGGTGGCACTTGTTTACCTGTTCCTGCAGTGCAATTTTGAAAGGAAACTGAATTTACAACTACCTTTTTTGACGTACAAATGCCAAAGTAAAATAATTTTAGAAACAGTAACTTTCATGATAAAATGCTTTTTTACCAATTTCTTACATGACTTTTAAATTCTTTAGGTTTAATATAAAAAATTAAAGGTCAAAAAAAAAAAAAAAAAAAACGAATTCATGAAAATTAAAGCTACAATATGTAATTGGGTCGCTAACCTCTTCCAATAACAAAGGCGTAGGTTGATGACGCAGTTATAAGCGGAATGATGGGACTTGCTGTCATGCTGATGGATCTAATAATGTTTATGGATGAGTGAAAACATTTATGTTTTTTAACATGACTGAGGTATGAAGCAGGTCGCGATTGCTAATAAGATACAGAGACATACGTGAGTCCAGCGGATATAAAGGAATGAGGACATGTAATCCTACCGAACTACACGCAAGTGCTGAATTAATACTCACACAGGTCAGTTTATTTGACGAATTAAACTTGTGAGGTAACGCAGCGCTGTTTCACTTGGTCTAACGTTACACTATCATACTAACACAGCATTTGAGTGTGTTGGAAGTTATAATGTTATTCTATGAGTTAGTTTTGTTGCCTATATGAGACTAGCAGTAAGCTAGATCAACATTAGAATAACATACTGAATTACATTTCATCGTGTTGAGCTATATACCATTGATTTGTTTTATGTACATTTGCTCACCTGTCTAATAAAGTACATGCAAGAGCGGCGTCCCTGTCAAGTCATGACTCGTGAAGCTCTGTCAAGTTCAAGTTAGTCGCGGACGTGGAGCTCTCGGCATCTTGAAAACGCCACGCTGATATTGATCCTCGTTTTAGTTCTCCTTTTGTCCCAAAGTCTTCTTGCAATGATCCATAATGTTTGAACGAAACATCAACAGCAGCGTGCCGCTAGACGTTACACACTACGCAGTTGTCCACGTCTGTCGCCATAGTTACTATGGCAGTACAAGCGGAAACCAGGGGTAACGCAGATATTACTTAATTGACAGGCGACAAGCGAACAGGGACGGGCACTTTTTAAAATTGTGAATTTTTCTGAGTTATACATTTTTGGAAACTTTTAGGATAATGGAAGTAAACAATTGAAAGAAATATATAACACTGTGCAAGTGGTTTTTGGATATTTTGATACAAATTTCTTACATATTGTACCTTTAAGTACATAATAATATAAAAATATATATATTTCCATTACTGTAATGTGGAAAAATGCATAATAAATAAAGTTTAATTAATAAAAATACATTATATGTTTCTTTTCTCTGCCTTTATGATTTTTATTTTATTAAAAACACTGCCCTACAATAGTTCATAAAAATATTACTTACTGGAATCATCATCGAGAATAATAAGAATTACAACAAAAAACAACAACAACAACAACAACCTCAAAAGTAAAATGTCCGGATACATTACAATAATGACATATTTTGGGGAAAATGTGCTCAGTTGTCATGAATAAATAATGTGGCAATGCAGAAATGTCCTAATAATAGGCCTCATTTTCAATTTTTTCTATTACGGGATGAAATCTGATAGACATGATTTTGTGAGATTCACTCTTCCACTGGCTTGACCCATAAGAAAAGATGCCGGTGGCACCACTTTATCATCCCTCGGCTCAGGAGATACTAAAACATTTTTTAGTGAACTGCTCCTTAAAGCATCATATATTTTGGTAGTGGCTGTCAATCAAAATATTAGCAAGAGGAATTAGGTAAAGATTATGCAAAAAAGCACATACAGAAGTATTGTACATGCACAAGTGGAAAACACAAGTACACATTCACGCGCAGACACACACAAACTAGGCCCTACTGAGCTCCGTTACAACAACAACGATTTTAAGCATGCACTAACTAATCGAAACTTTACACACTCATACACACATCCTCACTCACTCCAGCTCTCACCTCCAAGTCCTCACGGTGCGAGCGATCCCTGTCCTCAAAATCACGAGTCCTCCTGCGGGCTTCCTCAAAGGCTGCTTGGGCTAGAGCATCCTCCTGCTGTATAAACACACAAAAAGACAGGAAGCCAGGCGGCGGTCAGTCATTTCTGATGCACATAAGGAACAAGAGGCAGTTTGACAACACAACGTGGTTTATCTGTACCTGTGCTCTCTCATCATCATATTCCAGACAACCCATCCCATCCAGACGCTGAAGATCAATCCATCCTTTCCAGATCACACACACTCCATTCAGGATCATAGGAGCCTTCAGGTACACCTGCACACACGCACACACACTTAGGTATTATGGGTATTATGGCATACACACACCAGCACAATAACAACAACAATGATAAAAAGAAAAATAAGATGGAATCTGTAGAATGTTTAGCATTTTCTGGGAAAAATGTCCTAATTGCCGAGAGACATCTCATTTGTTTAGTCTGGATCTATTAACTTGATTAAGTATTCAATTTACGATTAAAAATGATTCATTCTTTTATTAAAATAATGAAATTCTTGAGGGGGAAAAACATATTGAGTAGTATGGCACAATGTTTTATTATTTATTATTTCAATAATAATATATACTATTATTATTATCATTAAATGTAAACTTTTGTAGAAAATGGAACTTGGCGCATGTATTTTAAACTTGGTTTTTAAAAGGTCTTTTCTTTTCTCTTTTTGTGTCACTGATTCATCTAACAACTACAAGACACTACAGATATAATTAACTCTCCAGTAAATCCATCTTCTCCACCTACACAGACAACAACAAGCGCTTGGAACAGGTGAAATGCTATAACCACCTACTCCACAGTTGTATCCGCTTATGAAAACCCCCTCTCAACGTCACACCTGGCTGTGCAATGGTTCATTTGAATTGTAAAACACTTTGGGAGCTTTTCAGTGGAAGTCACTGCTGGAAACGGCCTCAAAATTGGACATACATATATAAACATCTAACCAATACAATTTTTTCTGTCTCTTCCAGTCCTATCTCAGTCTCGGCCCCGCCAATGTCTGTAGGGCAGCCTCCAATGTTTGCTTCCTGCGATGAGAGTGTTTATTTATAGAGGCCAGCGTAGTAGAGAGTAAGGGTACACCGATGCAGAGACAGGCAAAGCCTGTCTAAATTTATTTATACTGAGCATGGCCAACGAGTGCACACGGCAGCGCAGGCGAGCACATGATTGCATCCGTGTGTGAGACTCAGATGATGGGTGGGACTATGAATAAGACAAGGTGGACAAAGAGTGAGAGAGATGTTGAGAATGTGGAGACAGGGGTATATGACTGTCTGTCTGGCTCAGAGCCACAGGAATATCACATCTCTGCCACTGAGGAATCCAGGCTGAGACAAAAGTGTGCAGTCTGTCGGTCTGTGGGTGCTGTTTATTTCTGTAACTGCAGTGAAAGAGGCCAGCTATAAATGCATACGCATATGCACGTATCCTCAGCGTTACCCGCCAAAACCAACGAGCCACCCGAGTCACCAAATAAGAGCGAAGTTCCACCGGGCTGCTCCAAAAAAGTCGAGAAACACAGGAACACTGCGGTGTGTTGTTGGATACTCAAAGTCCCCCACTGGGCGCTGGTGACTGCTGGAGCGACCTGCCAGACAAACACACTCCGCCAAAGCAGACACAACATGAGCTTTGTCTGACTTTACTGCCGTCCTTTAAGCATCTGTGTGTATCTGTGTGTGTGGAGGAACTGCTTTTGGAGTCAGTTCAGAGGGTAAACTGCTGTCTGCCCTGGTTTCATACCCACTAAATTCACCACATCGATGTGAATGTCGTCTGGCATAAATATAGCTCACCAATTCATTTATCAAACACTAACTTTCCTATTTGAGAAAACAGGTACATGGTTTAATAAATATACACCACACAAAGAAGTCTCTTATGATCACCAATGTCGAATTTATATGATCAAAACTACAATAAAAACAATAATACTGTGAATTATTATTACGATTTAAAATAACCGTGTTGTATTTTTTTTCCTCCGTCAAATCGATTAATCGTGATTAATCGCATAACATAAAAGTTTTTGTTTACATAATATGTGTATGTTTATATATTATTATTTTTATGTATATATAATATATATGTGTGTGTGTGTGCATGGCTGTGTATATATACAGTACGTATATGCACACAGACATAAATGTAATATATATAAATACAATAATATACACACACATACATATGTAAATGTTGCTGACTACAATCTTTTATACGGTTGTGTATATAGACACTTAATCGCATGACTGTTACACTAAAACATCCTATACTATAACATAGATGAGAAGTGATAAATCTGCCATTCAAAATGTATGTGAATTCAAATAAACAATCACCTTGTCAACCTAAAACATCTTATTGCTAACTATGCAACGTGGCTGATACTACAAGCTGTAAATTTGAAGACTGTTAACGTCCATTTTTTCATTTTGTTACTATAATTTTAAGACTTTTTGTAAATATATGTGAATGGCCTATTTAATCATATCATTGTCACAGTTGTTGCAGTTCATCAAAGTGCTTAGACTTAGTCAAAATACAGAATTTATGTTATATAAACGTGAGTCGGTTTCCAGATTAGTTTCCATAAATGATCTGGGTCTGCTCATGTTATTTCTATCCTGAATCCCATGTTAGTGACGAGAGAAGATTATTAAGAATATTAAGGCATCATTAAAGCTGTTACTCATGTTAACTAAATTGTATTTATGACTAAAACAACTACATTTTGTCAAATATCCAAGTTCAGTCACCACAGATGTAAAAAAAAAAAAAAAAAACGCCAGTGAAGCTCTTGCCTGAAGATGTTTGCTGTTGTACAACCACTAAAAGGCCACTATTATGAATTACACCACCACTACTACGTGGTGTAGCTACAGGGTACATGTTCACGGCACATTAAAACCCTTCTTGTGCCCCAGCCCCTAATACAAAATCCATCTTATTATTATTTGTATTTTTTTATTATTATTATGGCTGCTTAGATTAAGCAAGGATTAGGTCTTAGGACATTTAAGTCGCTTTTATAAACGTGCCTTGAGACAAAACAATGGCAGTGCCATATTTTAAGATATATGCATTTTAGTCTGGGACTAGGCTTAAGACTTGTCTGTGAAACCGGGCATCAATCTTTTTTAAAGTATTTCCATGTGTATATCCACCTCCGATGTAAAAACATCAGTCCAAAAAAAGTGATATGAAAAAACATGTGAGTATTTCCACACCTGAGGAAACGGCTGCTTTCCTGTCAGCAGTGAAGGGCTTTTCTGACTATGTTCCCTTTCTAAAAACCTCTCTGGAACCGTTTCCCAAGCACAGCTCTGTGTACCTCTTCCACCCCCACCTGCCCTCCTGAAACTCCTTTCCCATGTTTCCTTACAGGATGTGCCATCGGCTGTGATCTGTGTCCCCCTCAGCACTAAAACACAGGTAGGAAAAATAAAGCCTGCTCAGTTCTGCAGCAGTTTATCTAAACATCAGTGAAGCCCACGAGTCAACGGTCTGACAGAAATCATATCCTTAGCCACACTGTGATTTTAACTTAAAAGATGCAGGGTCATGAATACTCATGTATAGAGATAATGCTAGGAAATGTTTACAGTGTAATTAAAGAGCAAATTTAAGACAAAGTGCTGAGGAATCAAAAAAAGCATAATATTCCAAACATAGCTGAAATATAATATCTCAGAGGGACGAAAGAAAAATTATCCATTTCTGAGAAGCGCGGTACAATGGGCCATACATCTGAAATAAATGCTGAATATGAATCTGAACCTACATGTATTTTTATCATTTCGGATTCTTTTTTCTCTCGTATGTCCAACTCAAACAGTTTCTTCTCCCAACAAATACAGGCCGTATAGCCATTAAAAACATATTTAAAAAGCCTTCCTGGGCTTCATCCAGAAAGAACATTCATAACTCCATCAGCCTAAACACACAGTTTTCATTGGAGCCAAACCAACAATGCAGACATATGAGAAAAGCAGTTCTCTTGCTCTCTTCCTCTGCTGTTTTTCATTGGGTATTTCTAGGAGGTGATGAGTTGTCAAGCCACCCCCGGAGGATCAGTGAAGACCCAGGTAAAAGAGCTGGGATGGATGGGTAGTTACACTCAGGTCATGGTTCACTTGTGTGTGTGTGTGTGTGAACTGTTTATGTGTTAGGGATGTTTCGGTCTTGAAGTAGTTCCTCCAGGAAGACTGCAGATCTTTCATTCATAGTTAAAGTCAACATGAATTGCCATTTGCAACCTATTTTACTTGTGTAATGTGATGTATTTTCAATGTGATGTATGTTGGGTGGGACTTGATTTTTATCCATCGGGAATTGATTAGATTGGGAAAAGTGGGAGATACATTCCAGATTTGAGCCAGATCGAAAGAAAGATTGCAGAAGAAAAACAGTAAAAACAGTAATATTGTGAAATGTTTTTATGACATTTGTTACATACATTATTAGAACAAATTTTGTTTTCTTTTGTAATATGTTTTAAATGTAATTTATTCCTGTGATGCCAAAGCTGAATTTTCAGGAGCCATTACTCTGGTCTTTAGTGCTGCTTAATATTTTTGAATAAACCGTGATACATTTTTTGATGAATAGTAAGCTTAAAAGAATGGCACTTATTCACAAATAGATAAATTTTTTTAAAGTCCTTACTCTTTACTGTCACTTTTTTCATTTTAAAATCGTATTAACCCCAAACTTTAGTGTACATCTTTCAAAGCTTCATGTTGCGCATTATTACCAACTAAAATGTTATTTGCATCTACTAAAACATCCCATTATAGTAAAATTTCGCAACACACAATTAAACAAAGCTGTTTTTTTTCTGTGGAATAACATACACTGCATTATTTACACTAAGTCCAGGAATATGTACTAGCAAAGTAAATGGGGTACATTTTTTGTTCAGGAAACACTACAACCACCTTCTAAAGTCTACAATCTGTGCTCTCTGTAACAAATAAACGTGTGAGAGATATCAAATGGGAAAGACTGGAGGTACGGTAGACGACGGTGCTGGGTGGGGCAGCTGTAAGGATAAGACACAGAGGATCTGTGTGTGTTTGTGGAGCTGAGCAGAGGCGGGAGGGGGTGCGAGAGAGCGAGTAAACACTGGGATTGAATTTAGCCACGGAGGCTTTTGATTCAGACAGCCAAAACAATCCCGGGACCTGCACACAGCCTATAGGCCCCAGACAAGACAGACGGGTTTACATGCATCTGTTCATCAACCTCTTTATCTCCTGCCCTCTATATCGCTCTCTTTTCTTCTGTGTCTGCCTCTCTTTGCAATTCTTAGATTAAGTAAACAGTCCTCATACCTATAGCGCTTAAAAAATATGGGTCTCACTGATGTCTTTTGTCTGTGTCACTGTGCCATGACTGAGTCAGAGCGACATCAAAGTCTTTCTCTTTCTTACAAACACAATAGCGCAGTCAGAGAGAGCGGTCTGAACATGTTCTTCCCCCTAAGTTTACATGTGCGGATCAGTGTGTTGAGACATGAGGGAGATATGCACAATGCACAGCAAATTAAGTTTACTAACTACAAATACACACACTTCTCACTGTGCTAGAGCAAAATCTTTAAGTAGCGAGTGTCTGTGTGAACTGATTTCTCCAATGTGTTAGTCAAGTGTTCAATCACTCCCAGCAGATGAGTGTGGCATCATCCAGCATTCAAATATAATGTATTTGCATATTTATCCACTTTTATTTTTTCATTATTATTGGTTGCCACATATGGTAATTTTGAAAGTGGATAAAACAGGAAACAAAGTGACCAAGACCAGGAATAGGAATTAAACAAATATTAAGCTGAAAGCAATCCAGGGAGTTTATACAAAATTATACACCCATGTTTGGTGTAGGTAAGATTTTATATGTTTTTGTAGGAAGTCTCATATGCTTAGTGAGACTTAATTTACAGTATTTGCTTAAAATACAGTTTTGTGAAAAAATTTTTAAACATTTTTTAAATGTACTTTATTCCTGTGATGTCAAATGGCTTTTATTCCTGTGCGGCGCCACGCATACCGATTGGTCTATGACATCAAAGTACTGTGTGAGCGTTTAGAGAGCAGACGGCTCGGTATGGTTTTGAATCGCTCTCGTGGTACTTTGATTTCATAGACCAATCGGTCTGCGCAGTAACGCTTCAATCAAACATATCTTAATTCAGGAACAAAACCAACAAACGAGTCACTGAATTATTTATTCAACTGATTTGTTAAAAACGCTGATTCAAAACAGTTTTTGCTCAGAGACGTGCACTCATATTGTGCCTAGAATGTAAGTTATTCAATATTAACTTCTTGTTTACTACTGAACTGTTGTATCACAGCCATGCGGAAATACCTCACTTTTGCTGTATGATGAGATATTGTAGCCTGGGAAAACCCAGACAACTTCCAGCAAATTTAGATTTGCTCTGCAAGTAGTCTGGCAAAGAGCTCATTCAAGCCCATTTCTAATCCGTCGAAATCGCGGCACCAATCAGAAACGTTGGGGCGGGCTTTACACAATGACGATTGGTTTTAGGTCTATCCAATTGCGCCCAGAGGCATTTGAGCGACGTCCGTTGGTGAAGCGCACCAACTTTTAAATGCATTATTATATTCAAATTGCAAACACATGAGGACAGTCTCCATGAAAGACCCACTGGCAGATGAACGTGCTACTACATTTCTCTCTGAAACGGTAGGAAATTAAATTAGATTTAATAGAGGATTTTAACTGTGACAAGATGATTGACAGGGCAGTTTACGTGACAGGATGCACGCGACAGATCCGTCCGATAAAGATGACGAAGTAGTATGTCCCAAAGCTTGCCTACTTTTTTGCTACACATTCAAAAGTAAATACCTTTTCTTCACAAAAAGAGTACATCCTTTTATGGCGTAGTGTAACTTTGGCGAATTGGGAGGCAGCATATGGCTTTACACGATGACGATCGCTCTGATTGGTTTTAGGTCTATCCATTGCGCCCAGAGGCATTTGAGTGACGTCCGTTGGTGACGCCCCTTTTGAAATGAGTTATTAATGAAGCTTTGCCAGACCATAACTCAGTTACTACTGAGAATGGTCTGGTTTTAACCAGGCAAGAGATATTGCTTAATTATTCTGAAATGACTATTTTTGTAAAATTGAGTAAAACTAATGAATATGACATGACAAAATTGCCACTGATATTAAGTGCTCTAGTCCAGTGGTTCCCAACCTTTTTTTGTCTGAGACCCCCTTTTCCCCAAGAAAATATTTTAGGGCCCCCCTTCACATTTAATGATATTATCGCTCTTGTAAGCTTGCAGCAAGGATGACAAAATATGTTGTTTTCAAACAAACGGTATGTTTACTATAACCAGATATGTTTATGCACAAATAATAGCCTATAATATTGAAAATACAATAACAAAAACATCAGTAGGCCCTTTGTAATTTAAAAACGTAGGTTTAGGAGTAGCCTATAAATTGGCCCTATTTGAAATGCAATAACAAAAATATTCATACTGGTGTGTAGGTAAAAAAATAAATAAAATAAAAATAGCCTATTACTAAATGACTGCTGTCTGGGGCCTCAATACTTGCATGTTATTTGTGAGGCTTTATCAATGTGAGGCTTTATTTTTGACGCTTTTGGCGCTATAGCGAGCGATAATAAACTTGCGTTGTAGCCGGAACTACTTCTCTCTTTGTGTGTCAATGACGAGTCACGCAGGTTACTGGGCTACTCCGCAGCGGCAGCGATCCGAACCAGTGTTAAATAGTCCCAATGTAAACACTTATTATAGGTGTACCATAGTGGTTCAGGATAAGACAAAAATACGGATTGGAAAATGGATTCATGATGAACTCGCTCATTATATAAATTTTGTAAATTTTTAACAGAAAAAAGTTAATGATTTTATTTAATGCTCAATGCTCAAAACTTTTCAAAATATGACGCGACCCCCCACAGAGCTCGCTGAGGCCCCCTTGTGGGCCGCGACCCCCCTGTTGGGAACCGCTGCTCTAGTCTGTTTATTTATAAATAAATAAAAGATTGCTGTCAGAAATATTCAAACATTTGTTTAGTAGACCTACTGCAAACAAAATAGCTTCAACATATGGAGTTTAAACCAAAAGTTCGGAAGGAGATGTCAATCAACACAAAAATACAGAAGCGGCTCTGTTCTTAATTGCATGACTGTTTCTTTGCCATCCCACAACCATTCCATCTCCACATTTATTTTTAATTTTGACTAAATATTAACCAACTTTAAGTATCCTGGGGGTTATGTAGAGGCATGCAGCAAATTCATTTGTGATTTCACTGCCAAATATCTGCATGCTGACTCATATAAAACCTGTCAGCAGGGAACAACTGACAGACAAGGCTTGTAATGTGGGTCTAAAATTATATAGAGAGTGTGTCCTGGTTATCAGGAGCCCCCCCACTGACTGCTTTTGCCGAATGTGACATCAACCCAGCAGGGATAGCTCTACCTGGAGGTTTAATCACTGTGGGAGTCTGCATTAAACAGGTCATTAAAAGACAAAATTAGACTATCAACGATAAGACAAAAACAGAGATATAGAGACTGAGAAAACAGGAAGTGCAAAGTCGAGACATGCCACCTAGTGGGTGACATCCTGTTTCCCACCATGCACCTCTCCAGGGAGCAAGGGCTTATGAGGAGGAGGACAAAGACGCAGGGGGGAAGGGACACATCAGTGGCAGATGTGCAGCCAACAACCATGTGGAAATGATCAATGCGACCAATTAGAGGCACACACAGAACTCCTCAATCTAGTGTGCATGCGAGTGCGTACGCTTGTGCACTACTTAGGCAACACCTCATGTGCGTTTCCAGCCAGTAGAGTTCTGTCTTTACCACTCGAAAGTATTTTTGCAGAGGTAAACAAATAATCCAGAATAAATTAGAAAATGAAAACAGGAGCTGAAAGGCGTTGTCAGATGTGGGGCGAGTTTGTTTTTCTGCTAGATACATAAGCGGTCCCACGTTCTTGCAGTTTTGCAGGGCTATTTCTAGCCTGACTAGCACAGGGGTTTCATTTACGAGCAGGCCAAACCCAAGGCCTTCCCAGGGTGCTTTGGGGCAAGGGGAGGCTTCTGCACGCTCTCATATGGACCTGAATCCCACGCTACACAAACGAAGCCCTGCCTCCCACACACACACTCTCCTCTAAAATGATTTCCACATCTGTAGAGACGGCCAGAGTTTTTTTAAGTGCAGCTACATGGAGAAGGAAAAAAAGTGGAGGGGAGCGTAGAAAACGGTTTGACCACAGACTTCCTCCTCAAAAATGAAACGTCAGCTCCCACATCCCCTACACCCTGGCGTATGACACGCAAAAACGCACGCACTGTCAGCCCCCTGTGTGCATACATGCATCCCTAGATTTACGAATAACATACGAATAAAATATCGGAACATAGCATAGCAAGCTAAAAGAGATTTTGAAGTGAATAAACGAACTCACTAACTCCTAGCATAACATTTTAATGTTATTATACTAAAGTCACATAGTGCTACTGATTCAGGCTACTTCATTGTCCTCACATCTACGCAGGAAATGAGATGAAACCAGCAGAACGTTACTTGCGCAGCAGCCAATAGTGGCAGCCAAGAACCTTCCTCTCTTCAGAGAGAAAAAGAAAGTGAAATGGATAGAGAGAAGTGTGGCCTACACTTCTTCATTAGAAGTGTAGGCCACACACAGCACACCATCAGATCTACTGGGACTATTTAAGCACGCACACACACACACACACACACACATTGCTGGTAGGCCTAAACAAATGCCTTTAATTGGAAGGCACTAATTGAAAGGAGAGTTTAAAAGAACTTTGATGAGAAAAACCCTGATTGGGAATTTGTTTACCACAACTACAGTACAGCTTCTGCTGCAGACTAAAAAGAAATGCATTGAGAGTTATAGTACAGATAGGGATCTGCCAACACACACAAACAAGACCGACTCTCATCTATTAGTTCCACTTTCATATTTTTCATAGGAAAATTTGGTCTAGAAAGTGTTTTATTGGCATTTTATTAGAATTTGGACTTGAGAATAAAAAGTAAATTTTAGCAAATTGCAAATTATACCCTAAAACTTTTGAACAGTAGTGTAGCTCACTAATTTGGTCTTGGAAAAATCTTGAGAAATATTTGGGTTCATATACTGTACATATTTCTGAGTGAAAACCCTGAAATGAAGGGGACAAATGAAAGTGCTCTGCATTTAATCTCCTTGCCGCAGAAACAACTGGGATATTAAAGTCTCACTTCAATTCTAAAGACAGATTACAGATTCAGTTGTGACTCATATGCATCTAAACTAAAATGGATTTGAAATTAACTGAATTAAAATGGATCTGAAAGTGAGAGTTCTGATGAATTAAAATAATATGAGCTGTAATGAATTGGGCAAAAGTGAACTGAATTAAATAACCCAGTGCTGTGGTAAGGTGTGTGACTGGCGCACTGGCGCACTGGCAGGCTGTCCCTCTTTCAGACACGTGCCAGGCCATCATCAGCAGATTTGCAACATGCGAGGGAAAAGAAAACCAGCAGAGGAGCGTTTGAAGCCAAGAGAGGAGGAAGCCGGTTCTGTATGAGGGGGGCAGAACACACACACACACACACACACACACACACGAACTTACACAAACGCTGACAGAGGGGCATTGTGTCCCCACACCTCATGAGTGGAGCTTTTTGTGAGGAAGAGAGTGTGTGTTTGTGTGTGATCCCACATGAGTGCTAATTATGCAGCAGTTGCTGATCACTGGATTATTCACACATACTGACATGATGTGTCTGACAAAACTGCGTCTGTGTGTGTGTGTGTGCATTTCTCAGACATCTCTATATGTGTGAGTCAGTGCCCTCAAAAGGCCTTTCCTGGACTTTCCCTCTTTTTGTTCAGTAAAAGAGAAAGACGGCCCACAAGAGCTTTATTTCACATGTCACAGTAAGTGCTGTATCAGCTCTGTGACTCAAATATGATTTGTCACAGAACAGTGGTAAAACAACAAAAACAAGTTGTCACTGTGACCCACTGCCCATATCTTATCTATCTAATGTTCTAAATGTATTTGTACCTTCTCAGCTTATCCTGTGACAGTAAGACACATTGCCCATGTCTTAGAACTAAGCTACTGAGGAAAAGGAAGTGACAGAACATCCCATTGCTCAGTTCCATGTCAAATGGCCCAAACATGATCAAAATGTCACCATTTTTGTCACCAAGCTACACATTTCTAGACGAGCATGAATGTCTATGGTGGTCCAGGCTTGTTTGTGCTGGTTGGTACCTGTCTAGATGGTGGACCAGCATAGCCATGCTGTTAAGTTGGTTGACCAGTATGGTCTTTCTGTGTGAAGGTGGTTCACCAAAGTAATATTTGGTTAACATAATTAAGGTGTTTGGCACACCAGCACGAGCGTGAAGGCGCGTGCGTCAAAAAAGACGTCATTAGGCGGTCGTGCGCGAAACCCTATTTCGCATGCCGGTATGCACTGCATTTTTTGTAACTTTGCGCATGGCTACACTTCCAAAGATGCACGACTTCGATTAATTGTCTAAATGAATTGCTTACATTTACAAAACAAAATATTTAAGAGATTGTTGTTTAATTTAGTTTTATGCATATGCCCTCATATCCATATATTTTGTTCCAATGTCACAAGTAAAAATCTCAAGAATTACTGGATTACACGATTCTTTAGTTCTTTTGTAGCGTGGGTTTGGTGAAGTGTAATAAAAACAAACATCGTCACGTGTGTACCTTACTTCTTCTCACCGCTGCTTCCTGATGGTTTAGAGGACAAATACTCCAAGTCGCCCCCTGTCGTTTCAAAGAACAACAGCAAGCGCGTCAAGTATAAACACTTCGTTCGTTTGGGGAGGAGCGTGTGCAGTTTGCGGAGGCTCACGGTGCAGAGCCAGGCGAAAGTACAAACAAGGCTTAAGAGCCCTCCTGCCGTCCATCCTAGTTGTCATACACTTGCTTGACTCATGAAAATGAAGTGAAATGAATCCTGAAATCAGGATCCTCCTCCTCAACAAAGACATGACATACGACTCTCCATGCACTCAGAGAGACAGTCATATCTGTGTGTGTATGAGTAAGAGCAAAAGGCAGCTGTCCTTTCAATAAAGAGATACTAACAGGCCCCAAGGACACACACACACAAACAGAAACACAGCAGAGCGACAACACGTAGAAAAGAGAGGGAGTGAAGGTTAACATTTAAGTGGGAGGTATAATTACAATCCTGATATTTTACAAAACTGACCCACAAATCCATCTCACCCTATTCTCACTCAATACAGGTATATCTATCCATCCACATATCCATCTGTTAGCCATTGTGTTCACTTTAAAGTTTTCCAGACTAGGTGACACAAGCAGACACAAACAGCAGCAGACACAAACATGCTGAAAGTGTCTGTGAAGTTGCAGTTGAGCTCCTACACACACACACACACACACACACACACACACACACAAAACAGGTGCGGCCCGGTGCAGGTGTTAAGCACGCCTAGGCAAAGCAGCCAGAGAGATAAAGCATGCTTCTCTGTGTAACCAGAGAAGGGCAGAAACTAAACGTTTGCAGTATTGTTTCAGCGACACACGCTCCAGACACTCCCACACGCACATATCCAAATTAACCGACAAAAGCCTTCTTTTGTTAATGCACTCGCACAGAGGAAGGCAGAAGCCCCACAGGCCTGAAGTTCTCTGCCCACACCACCTGCCACAAACACAAAGACAGAGGGGTGTCCGTCCATTAAGGGTCGTTCTGGCTCTCGGTCTCCACCCACAAATCCCTACAACCTACAATTAGGCTACACCTTTCGTCATCATAACCCCCCCACCACCTTTGGCTAGCTCTGATACATACTGTACCACACACAAACGCAATTGTTTTAGCAAACATAAGCATAAAAAACAAACTACTTAGGCTCATTTAAGGGAGTAATGTTTATTCGAACATACATTTTCAGCAGCCATAAGTCATAGTCTTTAGTGTCACATGAATCATTTGCTGATGTTGAAAACAGTTGTGCTTAATACTTTTGTGATACCTTTTATCAAGATTCTTTGATGAATAGAAAGTTCAAATAAACTAAAGAAATATATTTTAACAATGTAAAATAAAAGTATTATTTTAAAAAAAGATCTTGTATATCAGATCAAATAAAAATATATAGAATAAAATCATTAACAAATGAAAAATGAAAAAAAAAGTTTGAGGGACATTGTCCACGTAACTGCTTTAAAATGACACTTGGGAATCAAATGGTGGCTGGCTTTGTCTGTTCAAGTCTCCAAACAATACAGTTTCTGCTGACACTGATGGTCGTGATTGTAAAAGTGAATCTTGGAAAGAAAAGGCCAGACCTTGGCAACGTGTCCCAGCCACACTGTCTCTGTCTGTGCTTTCTTTTCTGTCCTCTCAAAATAAGAGTTTTGAGATTGAATTTAACTTTAGAAACTTATTTACAGATTGGACAGATGCATTGGAAAAATACACTGCTATTTTAACGTAATTCAATTACACTTGCACTACAGTAAAGGCATTTGTTTCCAATTATCTATATGATCTCTGTGAATCTTAATGCTGTATGATAGATGTAGATATTGAATGGAACACAAATTGGACTTCAGATGCAGGACATTTTATTCTAATCATATGCTGCCATGGCCTATGTTTAAAAGCTATTTAAGCACCAAAACCAATTTTCTAAATCATTTCATTGATGATGGAAAAAAGAACTGCATAAAGTGTGTGTCTGCTTGGGTGAAACATGCAAACTCACAAATGCAACCAGAAATAAGTATGCACGTCACAACATGAGTGCAGAGAGATGTGAGTGGACACTGACCGCACCGGTCGCCCACCTGTGTCCTGAGAGGAGGCTCTTTCCTGGAATCAGCCAACAGGAATGAAAAACCACACAGAGCTGCTGTATTTCTCACCTGGACCCTTTTACAAGTGAAGAATAAAATAACCTCAACCCCAAAAAAAGATCTGGCCCAGTCATCACGACTGTCAAAGACAGAGACAAAGACTCAAGGTACCACCAACACTTAGGCTACAGCCCTGGACTGCCATTCCCAGACACTCTAACATCACATATGCTAATATTACAAGAACTATGATTCCGTCTTTGGTAGTTCATCTTTTCTCAATTCTTCTTGTTGCATGCCTTAAAATCTATATATGTAATGGATTATCCACGGCTAGGTGTGCATTACACGATTTTAATGCATGATGTAGAGGCAAATAACCACCTGATGCAAAGCATAGTGCGTTCAAATCGTGTAATACACACCTAGCTGTGGATTATCCCACTTATACCATAGTTACTTTCCAACACTGACACTTTAATGACAGCAGTGCATTAATATAGAATGGTGATTAAACTGACTGGAAATGAAAGCTTTAGCATAAGTTCTGCCGGGAAGACTCAATTACTACGTCACCTATTGCCTTCACTTCTATCCAATCATATTCTTATGCTCATGTATAAAAGCTCGGTACTTACACATGTTTGAGTTCGCAGATACTGAAGCGACGATTACCCCCATCCTCCCCACCACCACCAGGATGGTCCTGTCCATACCTCCCGGGGGGGTCTGCTGCGCCCCTGCCTTCATCTTTAGGCAGGAATTGCAGATCCGATACTCTCGGATTATGCACTACGGACGGGGCCTACGCCAAATGACTTTGTAGATTATCAGCTTGCTGAGCTGTCAATAAATGTACGGTTTATTGAAATAATTCTCCCGAGTCTTTCTGGTAGAACTAGCTGTGCATTACACAATTTGAACGCACACCTTCTAGCCAATCAGAATGAAGTATTCCAACAGACCATATATAAATATATATAATAGGCAATATTTTGCTCTAGATAATTACTGCAATTCATCTCAATGGGGCACATTGTGGATAACTTTTTGCTTTCTGGATGTAAAGCAAAATTGGAAAATCTTTTTTTTTTTCTCTCTCTCTCTCTCTCTCTCTCTCTCTCTCTCTCTCTCTCTCTCTCTCCTTCTCACTTTCCTACAATGATCCAACCCAAACAGCAAAACTGGGTTTCTGAGCAGACCTCCATGTTTCCGAAGGAAAAGAGATGGACCGTGTTCAAAGAATAACAAAACAGACGAGTTCTACCGCACACACCTCAGTAGTAACAAATTATCTATATAGCAGTTGAAAAGGTCACTCAGAAATGTAGCAAGCCTGTAAAAACCTCTGTACCATACACTTCCAAGATGACAAAAGCTGAGATAGATCACACAGTTCAGAGCTGTCAGACAGTTATGAGCTGTGACGGAACTCTGGATGCTGTAGATTTTATGTGAACATATATGCAATGCGAAGCAAATATTGTGATGTAACGTGTTAGGGGTAATTAGACATTTAGTCGCTTGCTATCAGCATGATACTACTGCTTTTATCAGTCTCGTGTCTTTAATTCATCAAAAAAAAAACCTTGCTGTTTTAAGCAATCACTCAAAAAGATACACACAAAGATGGTGCAAATGTTTGGAGTTAAATTGCCTGTCTGCTTGGTTGAAGACTGAACATATTTAGGTGTGTATCTCTAGTTGTGACACTGTGCTACAATCACTGTCATCTTGAAAAAACAGTGAGTGTGATACGTGAGCAGAACAGAGGGAACCTGACCATATAAATGGGTTCAGAGAGAACAACGTGATAATGATGATGATGTGCGGTCTTCCTGCAGAGCTTACTGATCAGAGGGGTGTGACTGGAAGGCCGAGAGACGGGCCTGAGAAATCCGAGCTGGGCACTATAATTGAATCCCTATGGGGAAAGGCAAGAATATGATGGACAAAGCCTCCACCCTCTGATTGCATCCCTCTCTGCATCTCCTCTCAATCTGTTCAGAGTTTTGCTACCGGCTTTTCGTGAAGATCTTGCTTAAGAGAATGTTGCATGGCTAAACACAAAGGGGCCATTTTTCCCTCCAACTTCAAACAAATTGGGATCAGATCAGAGGCACGTGAGATGGAAGCAGCTGGAATCAATTAGTGCACACGCTTTGATGATGTCATTGACAAGCAATCGGTGAACAGACCAGCTTCCGTTTGAGATCGCAGGAAACATGAGCCTCCACCGCAACCCTCCGCATTTTTACGGAAACCGTAGTTTATCATCCTGCATGTGTCTACAAACTCAGGTCAGATCTCACAAAAGCCTCATTAGATTTAACTAGCAAGATAGTTCCTGAGTCCTGACATAGTTGAACTGAAAAGCATCAAATTGGAAACCAACAGTGAAACAGCTGAAACAGTATACATTGAATAATTGAATTGAGGAGTCTTAATCATCTAGTAAATTTATTCATTTTAAAGAATCACTTAAAAAAACTCACTCAAGACCCAATCTTTACATTTACATTCTCAGTTAAATAACTGTTAATCAATGATTTTATTTAGACTGTGTAGATATCGTTTTGTTTATGGTTCCAAAATGCCGCCCATCTCATTAACAAAAGCTCTGAGAATCAGTTCAACTGAATTATTACAAAAAAATTATTCAAATAAAGCAACAAGCCACAAGAGGCAAGAAAATGTTTGGTACAATGAAAACACTTTTGAGGTGTGATACGGGTAACGTTAAGGGACAGGTTTGGTATGGTTAGGTTTAAAGGGTGGGTTAAGGCATAAGAGAAGGGTCAACAGTGTATTTATAGATGCAATTACAGAAATTAATTAGAATTAATTTTTTTACATACATGTACAATGTAAAAACATGTATGTACGCAATAAATGCATTGTATCAAGTTATTCATTTAAATGTTAGTACACAGTATTAAAATCTGAGCATAATCACTGTAACACACAAACTCGACTGGTAATTGCTTTTATAAATCAGCAGCAAAAGCACTATGATAAAAGCACCAATATTCACTGGTATGTATGTAGTGTAATATGTAATGTAAGCGGTTTGTGGTGGCTAAGCAATGTTGTAGCTTGCCACATTAATATGTGCCAATATCAAAGCAGCTTTACAGTGATCACAGGAAAATGATGCATTGATACATTTTGTATTTGCATTTATAAGATGAGGCTCATTAAATTTGAATTTAGAACTATCCGTTTTAAACTATTTGTTTAGTTTAGACTACATGTCTGATTTAAGATTGGAAAAGTTCTGAGTAATAAGGAACGTTCCACCTCATCTGATGGAACAAGGAGAGATGAAGATGAGAGACCTTTGTCAGCTCCTCGCTTGATTCCTTCAGTGAGCATCGGCAGCTGTGTGTGGCTCCTTTAGTGTGAACCCCCCACCACCACCCCCGTGTGTTCTGCCTTGGAGTTAACTGTCAAACTGGCGCCATGCAGCTCCACAACATGTTCCGTGGTACATGACTAGTCATGAATATGGAGATGCGCTTGCCAAGCGTAGCATGTAAACATGCACACATATAGGAAGATGTATGAAAACAGCATATACAGATTAATGAATAGTCACCAAACCCACATAAACACACACAATAATACAAATAGGGCTGCAGAATGAAGCATACACCCACACTGAATGTGAGTCAGAGTCGGCATCTCGATACACACGCACTCACATCAGACTTGGAAACATGCTTAATAGTTTTGGAAACGCAAAACTATTAAAACACCAATTCCTGTGGTGAGGCCTCAGACTGCAGCCCCTTTCATAATGGAGTCATTTACTTCGATTCTTCCTCGTGCTATCTGCCCCCGAGCGAACATTTTTACACACACAGACATGCAGAAGATTTATAATGTCTGAGAGAGAAAAACAGCACGCCTCAGTGTGGCTCCGACACAGGGGCCTGCACACTGGCACCGAATCAGAGATACACTCGTACTGTTGCATTTTTCATCACAGTTCTTCCTTTGTGCTTTTCAAATAAACTCACAAGCATACAATCACAGATTCCTTCAAAGGCACAGCTCTTTATTTCATTGATTGAGTAATTGTTCTGCACCAGATATTTTGACCAGTAAAAACACTATAAAAATTTTTATTTAGTAATGAATTACTATTTTAAGATTTTGTTTTCAAAATTTAGTTTTTAACTGATGTAATGTTCGTACATTTTACAAAATACATACATTTCAAACATGTCACAACGTTTTTCTTTTTTTTATTGATTCATTATTTTTTATGTGTTAGTGTTTTCAACACATACAAGTGACCCATAGGTCTGCATATTTGGGAGAAAAATTATATAAAATATACCATATTATAAAATATGTTACAGTAATACAAAATGCATCGGAATGCCATATCCGTCTGTCACCCTCAGAGTTCCGATAGCCCACCAACCAGTGCTCTGTGGAGGGTCTTGGGCAAAAGCTGGCTGCTATTGGAATCTTTTTGGCCAATCAGTTTACTACTCTCTTGCTGCTCTCCCTCTCGAAGTGGAATGACAAACCAAAGCCTCTTGGCATGGCCCGAGCAGACGGACCCAATTTCTGCTTTGCATAAAAAAAGTCAAAACCACACACGAGCACTACGAATGAACAGAGGAAAGAAGGAGGAGAGGAGGAAGCAGCGCCAAACATCAGATCTCCTTAAAGCCTTACAGCTGAAGCCTCCATCTCAGAGGAGATCACATTTCAACAAGATTGAGTTTAAGTGGTGGAGACAGAAGCTGCATGAAAGGGAGGGAGGGAGAGAGTTCCTTGCTCTAGTAATAGTAGAGCAGGAAAAATGGCACAATATAGTTTACAGAGAGCCAAAAGCTACTAGACTAAACTCTAGTGTTGAGCACTGCTCATATGAACCATTTGCGTCAAATAAAAAAAGCTAATACTCAAAGGCTTAATCAAGTTTCCTTCAATGAAGCATGGTTAATGATCCACCAAGATAAAATGGAATTCCCTTTACTTCCCATTTGCCTTCTGATGGACCGTGCATCATATTTTATCTTGTCATATGGTCAATAAAGTACTTATTTGGGCTATTTTGGGCTGATGGAATACCTGACTCGGTCTAAAGGTTGTTGCACAGGGAATGCTGCTGTCGGAGCTTCTGAGGAGCTCTGGCTGGGACAGGGTTAAGGTCTCCTCCCTGGGGCTGTGCTTGCTACCGCTAAAATTAAACCTCCCCCACAGCTGGTTCCCATTAGCCTGCAGTGACACTAGGAGCCTGTACTTAAGCTGTGCTGCGGGGCCTCCGCCGCCCCACTCAGATAATACTGTCCCCTGCCACAGGCCAAGTTTAAACTGGCCCTGCACAGCTTCTGCTGGCAACCACTGTGTTTTCAAACCAGGAGAAAACAAGAGGAGAGAAAGGTGAGAGTTATGGCGAGAGAACACAGCCCGTATCGGTTTCATATCAGTTAGAAATATTCGAGTTTTTTATTTATTTATTGTTATGAGTGGATATTTCATTTTACATGCTAATTTCATCATCTAATGCTCACTTAAAGCTAATCTTTAAAAACATTATTAATTTAATAACACTGTTTACTGATGTAATTTTTAGTCAATCTCGAAATGAATGTTCATTTTTCAATCCGTATATTATGCCCAAATTCACTAGTAGCATTTAAGACAGTTAATTTATTAAATTCTTATTTAAAAAATGTATTTTTAATTGATATATGCACAATGGTATAGAAGTTTACTATCACACATATATTGGTTCTTGGTCATAACATGAAAATAATTATCATCTTTTCAATATCTGCCAGTATTTTACAGTAATGTCAGTGCATGTCTAGAAATAAAAGGTATGTGGTCCTCTAAAAAAGCTGAGTTAATAACTAAATCTCAACTACAAAATGCCTAGTGGCACAATTCAAAGTGTATTTAATGATTTGTTTTTCTTTTTATCAGGCATATCATCAGGTGGCTGCTTGTAAAGACATATTTAAGGTGCTCTTACCTCGCTGTTTTTCACATATTCTTTACAGCTCTGCTTTTACAGTTTGGGAATCTGGCAGCAAAACACAGCAAGCGGCATTGTGAGTAACAAATGAGACGTTGATGACTGATTTATGGCGTGAGAAATAAACCAATCGGCAGTCTTGTAAGGACACCTCAGCCAATAGGCAGACAGCGATCACACATTCCTGATGACAGGCAGCACATATCTCACATGGTTTTGCATGTTAGGATCAACTGCGAGTCTGAGCGCTTTCCGGTTAGGGTAATATTTTAGCTGTAGTCTATTAAAACCATAGCTCTTTAGAGGGATCTGTTTGTAGAAAAGGTTAACAATCAGTTTAATTAGGAGCAGAGGCTGGGGCGCACGCATGAACTCTCCTGGTCTGACACGCACCGCTCTACAGGGAATTCATCATGACAGACGTTCACCGTGTGTGTGTGTGTGTGTGTGTTTGTGTGTGTGTGTGTGTGTGTAGATGAGAAAAAGAGAGATAAAATTAAAGGATAAAAGAAAAACAGAGGGCATGTAAGTGAAGAGGAGGAACAAAGTAAGAAATGAAGGGAGGACAGACCTTATCAGCAAAGTTTATCCATTCAGGATTTCCTTCCAAACAAAAGAGAAAGGAAACTCCAACTCTCAAATGTGTTACACGGATATAAATCTGTCAAGAGCACTAGTTAAGATCTTTGGTGATTTAAAACAATGACTAGGATGCACAAGACATAAATTGCAGTTTGTTGCAACAACAATAGGAGAATATCTGTTTCCTTAAAGACAATTTCTACCCAATTGGTCCCTTAAAATGACTTTCACTCATGCAACCAAATGAACGTAGGTAAACTAATTCACTCAGTTTTTAAATTTTGACATTATAACACACACACAAAAAATGCAGGGTATTACTGTGGTTTTTGGACATGCCCCTTCAATTTAGACTGATTTATTTTAATAGATAGATAGATAGATAGATAGATAGATAGATAGATAGATAGATAGAATCGTATGCTAATACTATGGTATTTCAAAATATACCATAATGCTAAAATTCATGTACAATAGTTGAACTCCAGGTTACATTCTATGGCCAAAAGCCAAAGCCAAAAGCCAAAATAGTAACATTGTTGTCATATGTACTAAAAAAAATAATAATAATAATTATGTGGTCACGTCTAAATTGATTTAAGCATAAAATATATTAAAATTATTATTTAACATTACTGAATCAACATGAATATATTAGGCTACACAAACAAAGCTAAATTTAAGAGTTAAATCTAAAAACAAAAGTTGCAGGTTAGCCTACCATTTTTTACAGTGTGGTTTTACAACATTATTCAACAAAAAAAAGAACTCCCTTAGCATTCCACATAAATACAATAATATATGAATTTGGTAATCCCCATCTGATACCATCAAAGTACCATGGTACCAGCACGGTACTTTATTGTAATCAAAACCAAATGGCCAATGCATTAAAATTACCCAACTTACAAGCCTTCCAACTCAAACAGAGTAAGTGCAAATTGCAAAATTGCCTTCGAAAACATGTACATAGGACAAAACAGGTAGTCACGCCAATCGAACATGCAGCGCTATGAGTTTGTGTGTCAGGTAGGTAACTAGAAAGTGTAGGGGTATGTATCGCGTGGGCTGTATTTTGAAGGCAGACGGTGTGAGGCTCATTAAAGCTGCATGGATCTTTGTTCTGGCAGAGGTGACAGACAGGTGGATAGGATTACCAGTGAGCCCAGGCTCAGAAACACGCATGCTCAGCTGCCCGTCAGCACGGGGATCGACGCACACACCCTTCACGCCTTTTTAAATAATTAACAGCCAAAGATTAGTCCGTCAGCCTCGGGGCCAAAAGGTCCATTGATTTCTTACGGATGCATTTTTAATGAGTGCATCTCAGTGAGGCAGTGTCCGTGAAGAGAGGCTTCCTTGTCCAACACGGCACAAGAAACACCAGCAGCTTTGCAAGGGGCTTGTGGTAAAAACACAAACAAATCCAGTAAGTGCCTCTCTAATGTCTCGCACTAACGTTCTTCTACACAAAGGCTTGAAGGGAAAGGCCTCAGGGGTGACCTTAAAAGAACCTATGGCAAAATGCTATTTAATCCAGCCCAAGTTTTTCCTTTAATTGGTCTTGTGCGACCATCCATAAAGCTGTTGTGCCGACGGCATAATCAGCCTTTATGAACTGTAAACATCTCGGCACCAGACTCTTTAAAGTGTTAGATGACTTGAATTAAATTTGTATCGCATTTGGTAAGTGTGACAGACACAATAAGAAAGTGATCGCTGCATCTGCGGACAATGCGGCTGACAGAGTGACTGACGGTGTCAATTACGTATTTCCCTTTCTTCACAGTCTAAAGTATCACATGAGATACAATGAGGGACAAATCAACCTGAGAATCTGATTTACTGTACGCTGAGCAAGATTAAATGAACATGGAGCAGCTTGAATGAAAACGGTCATCATTCACTCACCCTTAAGTCTCTTTCTTTCTTTTAGACCCCACTGACATTCATTGTATGGACAAATTAAAACACTGACATTTTTTAAAGTATCTTCTTTTGTGTTTCATAAAAGAAAGTAAGTCATACAGGTTTAGAACAACATGAGAATGAGTACATTTCATTTTTGGGTGAACTATACCTTTAATGTCACAGCATTTCAGACAAAGTGTGCTGAATGAATGCCCTTTTTAAAAGTGACCTTACAGTGGTGACATGGGGTAGAACTTATGGTTATAGGCCTCTGACAGGCACGGACAGCCTTGACTAGAATAACAGAAATAAATACGGAGTTTAATAGTGGTTATAAATGGAACGAAGACAGTGCAGTGGAGTATGGTTTTATTTTACGTTCTTATGGGTTTAGGGAGGCTATGCATTCCTTAAATCCAGAGAAACAAGAGGGAGTTGTTGAAAGACCAATTCTAAAACCGATGAGCGTGTCTGAAATAATACTGCTACAGAAATAAAATTGAAAGTTTAAACATAAAATGGAAACCCGTGCCATGTTTCATTCAAGAGGGATTGTTTTTCTTGCTGTCTGCAGTGTAATATTTCAAGGGTTCATTTTTCCTTGAGATGTGTGAGAGGGAAACGTATCATTATGGAAAATCAAGGCTTTTGCCCATCTAACCCATGGATACGTCTGGTTTGAAAAAGCGACACACTTCCTCTGCTGTGTGTAAAGGAAGGAAAAGACGAAAGAGAAACAGAAATGACTTCTTCAATCATTCCTCAGATTTCATGAATCATGCATGTGGCTTTTCATGAAAGTGTTGCATGTTACTATTATCACAACACACCTTTACACATTTGAATGAGAGTGTGTATATGTTTATGATCTGATTTGTTTTTGAAGGGGGAGATGAGCGGAGCAAGTGAGAGTTGAAATAGGGTGGGAGTGGTGTAATTGCAAATACAGAGAAAGAGTGTCAGGACTACCTTTCCTGTCTCCCGGTCGAAGTCCACATATTCTCGGGTGGGCGCCTGCCGCTGGTCCCCATGAAGGTTGGCTGGGAAGAACTGCAGCGAGAGGTTGGTGCCGGTCGCCACAAAAGCCTTTTAGAGGGAAATCAATACAAACAGGATAAGAAAGCCAGGCCCGAGCATAAATTATGCAGCCCGTCATTTCTGTTTTCACATCAGAGAGGAGAATGCCTGGAGCCAAGGCCAGCGCTCAAAACATCAGGAAAAAAAAAGGGAGGAGGGGATGAAGGGTGAAAGAAAAAAGAAAAAAAACCAAGTCATCATTTTCTCAATTTGAGGTATTGAGTTACACACATCTGATTCTATTTTACCAACGCTCATTGCTGGCAAACTGGTCTGCACCAAAACTGAGTTTGAGAGAAGCCAGAATGCAGGAGTGAAAGAGTGACAGAGAGATAACAGAGAAAGGGAGGAGTACAAAATCAATAATTGTTTTAAATGCAGCCCCTCACTTACATTAATAGCAGCAGGACTGCTGGAAAGGTTTTGAATTATGGTGCAATAATTCAATGACGTTCTCAAGGAACATAAGCAAAAACAAACAAAAAACGGGATTGTATATTAAACTGACTCGCAGAATTGTCTTGCGTTTTAATTATGTTTCTAAAAATATATATTAAAATCAAACATCTGATTCACTCTCACTCATATGCTCAAACATACATCAACAATAATATTATAAATTATATTAATCAATACTCAGCATCATTGCCATGGAATACAAAGATATAAAGAGACGAGGAAAGTTGATCTCTGTAGCTTTGTAATAGATCTGTGTGCCTTTGAACCTCAGCATTTAATCTACTGTTGAAGTTAGGGGCAAATAAGGCCAAACATGACCACATCTTACTGATTAAAGAACTAAAGTGCACATCATGCACGTCACACAGAAAAACTGCATAAGACAGCATGGTGAGAAAACAAAACACGTAGAAATTATACAAACACAATATAATAATTTTAATTTCAGGTACCACTTTATTTTACAGTGTACTTGTTGTATATGTTACATGTACTTACCATAGTAATAACAGTAAATTAAGCATAATTACATGCAACTAACCCTCGACCAAATCCTAATCCTACCCTAAACCTAAGTACATGTTGTTAATTAATATTACTCTACTTATATATAATTACACTGTAACAATAACACCTTAAAATAAAGTGTAACCTAATTTCCATTTTATATAAGAAATGCTTAAGTAATGTTTTTCATTGTTACTTCTCAGTAAACTATCAACTATGTATAAGGTTTGTAAATTGATGTTTATGATTACATTTTGCCAGTAAAATCTAATTATATAGAAAAAAGTGACATCAAACTGAAAATCTATTGTATATATCTGGTCTGTAATTTTATAATAAACAGAATAAAAAAAATCTGAATTATCGTAAGAGTTGTCTCATCTATTCTTAGAAATATAATGGGTAGCTAAATCTATTTCAAACAGCCCTGAAGACATGAAATACAAATAAAGAGATAAACAAGCCTGTCTATGTTATCAAACCAGTCAAAAAAAAAAAAAAAAAGTAGCCTATGACCGTAGAGTCTAGACTGTAAAAAATATGGACAAAGTGCCTATATGACACAAAGCCAGTCTAGTGCAAAACATCTTTAAATAGGCCAATATATATTAATGAAATAAAATAAAACTGCACAATAAATAAAAAATAATACAGGAGATGGTCTCTAAATAATTACATGCAGTCTCGAGGTATTTTTAAAGAGACTGCAAATTAGACACGTCCGGGTTCATCTGCATCCGTGAGACGCGCTTCTGATGGCAATTAAACGAAGCGGAGAGCCACTCTGTTTCAGCATTGTTTAATTATTGTAGTTCTTTTTGAGTTCTTATTGTAGATGTAATTACATACATCAACTTTACCGATAGGTCAGTATAACAGGATATGGTTCATAAATGTTCTCTGCAGTGTTTGGCGCTCATTAAGAGGAAGTAGGCAAGTTTGAACATAGTTTTTGGTGATGTCGTGACAGTTCACGTTATGTGTTTAAATACTGAGTTGCCAGCAATGATGCGAGGGTCAGTGTAAGTGACCGGTGCGTGTACTCACTATCTCTGAGCGGCCGTCACGGCACGCGTTCTGGAAGCGCGCCTGCCTCTCCTCGTGCGGCCGGTCGCGGAAACCGGTGTATTTAATCTGTGAACAGGGATGAAATAACAAAAGAGAGTCTTATTATTAAAGATCTTCATCAGAGTGCACTGTAAAATATTTTCACCATTATAATAACATCTTTATCTTCCTCCATTTAACTTGTCACAATCATTTCTGTCCTTTATGCTCTTTTATGATTTTTCAACGCGATTTTTTCCTTATATGAATTGTATTCTTGCAGGATTTGACTTTGATTCCAATTTGAATCGGCATTTACTTTTAGTGGGTTGGATTTTATAGGAAACATGTGGCCTGGGTTGATTTTTTTTTTTTTATTCCCAAATAATGAACTTTGCAGACTATAAGAAAAAGTTTGGAAAAAAAGAACAAATTTGGCACATTTGCAATGCAAATTGCCTGGTGGTATTCTTCAATTTGCATTAGAAGTAAACAAACCTATAATTATTATACCAGAGTTAAAAGGTGAGGTGCAAAGGTGCGTCTTTCTTTCAGGTATTACGCTACATCTTTCTTTTTCTTGATAGGTAGGCTTGCAATGTCCTATATAAAACGTAATTTTGTAACTACCGTGAACGGAAGGTTGAAACTTCCCTCAGCAGTGAGCATTAGTGGTCTCTACACAGAGGCTGTTAAAGAAAGATACGATGACACGCTTGTTTTTATGTGACACGAGAGGTGCAACTTTGTTTCCGCCACTTTATCGAATGTCTCGGATGAATCGCGCTCACCTCGCACTCGCGGCTGAGTTTCCTGAAGAACTCCTCGTTCTCGAACTTGCTCCTCTGATCCGGGACCACCCGAGGCATCTTGAACGCGTTTTGATCAATTTTGTTAATTGTATTTGCCTAAACTTGAAAAGAGAGTGAAGCGTTGCCTTGAAACTCGCCAGTCCCGCTCTTATTTCCTTCCGTCTTTTTTCTTCTTCTAATGATGGAGTGTGTTGCAGTGAGCTTCGTGTTCTTTTAAAAAATAAAACCTTCTTCGGATTTCGCCTCTTGTGAGGTGTGTGATCTGTACTGCACTGGATTTGGCAGTTATTAGCCGTTGGCTTCTTGTTGTTCTTCCTCACTCTCGCGCGTGTGATCTCCGACTGCTGACAACAGACGCTCGCTCGCGCTACTTTACCCGTCGCATGAGCTGCATGGCTCACAGTTACTTCCTGGCTCCTCTGAGTCCGACTTATGACTGTACACCCAAAATACTCCCCCCATTCACAATTCTCTCCACTACGGACCGTGTGTGCGCAGGCGTTAAATACACCACAACTTCATTGCGCGAGATGCTCGGTCGTTTTCTTTTCGTTTTTTTAGGCACAGAGAGGTTAAAGTTGTTACCTGTGAGAGAGATGGTGCAGCGTGGTATTTATAAACACATCATCATGTTAAGTGATTTTCTCAGAAACAAAATGACATGTGCTCTCACTAGACAGGATGTTATACAGATGTAAAATATTACAGGCCTATATTATTTTAATATATAATCCACATCTGTTCGTTCTCCACCCAAGATAAACAAATATGCACAGAAAGACAAAGATACTATTCAAATAAATGATCTTCTCACTTTATAGATAGAAAGACAGACAGATACATGACAGACAGACAGACGAGTAGACAGATAGACAGATAGATAGATAGACAGACAGACAGACAGACAGACATATACATTAGTAGATAGACAGACAGCAGACATATACGGTATACAGACAAACAGATAGATAGACAGACAGACAGACAGACAGACAGATAGATATATAGATAGATAGATAGATAGATAGATAGATAGATAGACAGACAGACAGATACATTAGTAGATAAACAGACAGCAGACATACACGGTATACAGACATACAGATAGATAGACAGACAGACAGACAGACAGACAGACGGACGGACGGACGGACAGACAGACAGATTTCTATTAGGATTTTATGATCTTGCGAAGATGAGTGTATTACAACATCTGTGGTAAATATTTGTGTGTTGAGACATATCTTTCTTTATTGAGCATGTTTTGAAGCTGCAACTTCCCTCAGGACAGAGGGGGAGATAGAGAAAAGAGACTGAGAATGGGGAAGTGAACAGTATCAGAAACATCCAAAGGCCTCCAAGCCCTGTCAGATCTAGCAGACAGATTGCATCACTTTCGTGCGGCTTACCACAGCTATAGTGTGCGACTTTTTAAAAAATGTTTTAAGAGCTTCAACTGTCAGAATATCACGGCATGTATGACATTACAGTTAACTATAGGATGTTGAGCTGAGAATCTTCTATCTTCACAGGGCAAAGGATTTGTTGCTTGTTCATTTTGAACTCAGCCTGGATTCTATACTTCCTACGTTGTTTATTTCTTTGTCATTAAACACACCCATCTGTTTTGGGTAACCACATTAAAGATGATCGTTATGTGTTCTCAGTAATTGTGGAAAATCTGTCTATGGAAATATATTGGTACAATCCCCACCTAATTTAACTCAAATTTAATTGTATTGACAGTGTATACTTTTAAAAAACACCCCAAAAATGTATTTGAACTAAATTATAATTGTAAAGTAAATGTACACTCTGTGTGTATGTGTGTAAAGGCCAATTAAAAAGCTTACATTACCTAAAGCCTCAGATTACACGAGTTTTTTAATTCCTCTCATTCACTAGGCTAAACCGTTTAACTAAAAGAAAATTGTCAGCAAAATTAACAACTATTACGGTTAACTAGCTAAAAAAACTCAAATATTGACTCAGGGCTCAACACCAAGGATTTTATAGATCAGATATTCACTTGCCCTGCCAAAACATTCACTGGCCCTGCCTAAATAAATAAATAAAGTTATTGCTTTTGTTATTTTTGACTTAAGTTACTTTTTAGATACCGGTGAAACTTCACAATTCTCGATTCCAATTTACGACCGCAGCAAAAACAAATACCAGCCAAATTCAAGATTCAAAAATGAAAGGCAGGGTAGGTGATTTGTACAAGAATGTTATGCAGGTTGAAAGTCTCTTCACATCCTGATAGAAATCACTAAGGTAAGCGGTCTAAATGTATTTATATGTATATATCGTCTGTGGAAGGCGTAGGGCCATACTTTAAGACCTAATGCACAGATCTATTGTATTGACAAACATCTAATAATTTCTTAACTGTTTACGACTGTGTTTATGTGGATACTCGTCAAGATGAGCATAATTTTGTGTATTTTCTCAAGAAGACGTGAAAGGGAACTCAACTCGGTACTTGCGTTCTGTCTGAGAGGCGGCTTTCTGAGAGGCGCTCAGAAACAAAACTGAGTTCTCTTTCACGGCGTCTTGCGCTTGATTAGCTTAAAATCATTTGAATGTTTAGCTGGCAAGACTTAAAAACATGAAAATGATCAACTTTCTTGAGGAAGCAGCGCTGGCCCGATCGTTCAGACAGGTGATTATAGTTTTAGGGGGGCTGAGAGGACAGACAAAAGGGTCTAGAACTGTCCCGCTAAACGCCTCACATTAACAGAAAATCTGAGCTGAACATCTGAACCGTCCAAGGTGCTCGACAAGATTTTTTTTCTCTGATTGTCGGGAGGGGTAAATCAGGTAAATCTGCAGTCTGAGCCCAGCTTAAGAAATGATTAGTTTAGCAACCATTAGCGGCAACATATTCCCATGGCACAATCTCATATTAACACTCCTGTTGTGTTGCATTAGTGCCATTAGTGTTGAACAACATTGTGTAATCTAATCTCACTCTAAAAATGTTTTGCAAATTTTGACAAGGACCATATAATAGAGTATTTGATGGGATTTTGTGCTCCATGACTCCTTGTATGCAATTGAGTTTTAGCTTGTCTCTGTTTTTCTCTCGTTCTCTTCCTCATGCATCAGATTGAGATCTGCGGTGAGTTAATGTGTTAAAAGGCTGTGCTTTGGGCCAAATGGGGCGTGTGAGTGCTTTAATAGCACCACATAACGCTCATTAATTAATGAAATATTCTGTGGTTACCGTCTGAGACCCATTTTGACAGAGTGCTCGCAGTCTAGAGGCTAGGTGTCTGTTCCAATAGGTTTCAACTGAATGGACACAGAAGGTTTTACCACTAAAGATCCACATAGGGGTCACTCTAAAACTTTAGTAGAAAACATTGTTTTTTGTTGAAATGTCTTTGTAAACTATAAGCGCAAAAGTTTTGTTTGTGTAGTTCTCAGCAGTTTTGCACCTCATTGTTTCTAAATTGTTTGCCGCTCCCTGCGCTGAAAGAATGCATAAACAACAGATCAAGAAATCCCCCAGATTTTATACGTCTTCAACCCATGCAGTATTGCAAGTGATGTGTTGATTTGAGAATGTAAGTGGGGTAATCTTTTGTTCAGGTATGATATTAAATATTAAATTGCATCGGGCAAACAAGTCAGACACATAATAGCTCTGCTGACTATACAACTTTGGCTTTGTTGGTGTGTGTGTCTGCACTCTGAATGAAGCTCAGGTGCTGTCGAGATAATGATGTGATTTAAAAGCCTACCAGCAATTTAGTGAAGAAGCTAAACATAGCTCTGGAAGTCTGACACACACGTTCTGCAACTGGAACAAATAACAATAAATAAAAACATGACCTTATAAACCATCTAAGAGGTCTGGGATGTAGCTGACATTTAGCTGATTGTTGTTGTGAAAAGAAGCTCTATGGACAGAGAAAAACAGTGGCTCGACATCTATCTGTCTGTCTATCTGTCTATTTAAAAAAAAATAAAAAAATGGCTCTTTTGTTTCACATCTGTGTCCCTACTTTTTTTGTGAACACTAATTAGATCATATCCAAGTCAGTCGCCGAAGATTCTTTTTCCATATTTCACCTGCTTGAAGTTTAACAATAAGGTAACTCTTTACAGAATGTTTCATTTGTTAACATTGGTTAACTCCATTAGTTTTACTGAACTAACAATGAAAAACATTTCTAAAGCATTTATTAATCTCAATGTTAATTTCAACATTTAGTAATACATTTGTAAATATCAAAAGTTACATGTTAACATAATTTAATGGACATGCGGTAAGATGAACAAAAAATTAACAGTTGTTTTTATTAACTATAGAATTTACAAAGATTAATAAATACTGTAACAAATGTATTGCTCATTGTTAGTTAATGCATTAACTAACATTAGGTAATGAGACGATGTTGTAAAATGTTACCAATTATAATATAAATAGGCTAACAGGCCTATTTACTGTCAAAACAACAGCTCCAGTTCACCACAAAAACTACATTTTGATAATGTGACTTCCACATCTAAATTATATTATTACATATAAATAATATAATAATAGGCCTATATACTACAATATAATATATACATATATAATACATATATATATATATATATATATATATATATATATATATATATATATATATATATATATATATTTATATAAGATGGTGTTGGTCTATTGAGTGATAGGTAAGGAAAACGTGCTCCAAAAAGCTGAACATGATTAATCTAAAATAATTTCTTGATACATGAACTTGTATTTATTGGCCTGTTTTGTCCTAGAAGTCTATTTAAGAATCAGTGTTGTCTATCTGTGGGAGTTCACGTATGTGTGCTGTATTTACACACTAGTTATTAGGCTGCTCTCAGAAGGCGACGTCAGTGACTGTGAATCAACAGCAGTTTGAGCGCGAGATGATTAACGCTGTTACCGAATCTCCACGGCTCTCCCGGTTCTCACGCGCAGGGCGCGCAAACGGCGGGTGACAGTTGTCGCTCCTGGACTCTTGCCCCGAGGAAACCGAAGGGGTGCCGCAATGTCAGACGGCGAGACTTCCCGGGTTTGGCACTGGTGTCCGTCAGTCAGTCTGCCCGACTGAGGCGACTCGCTCATTGAGACAAAGCAAAATAACTACAGTTGAAGTCACTCTCAGATTTCAGGCGGGACCATTTCTCCCGCCTGAAATATGAGCGTCTGTTCTTCAGTGTTGTTATTCGCGAGTCGCCATCAGTTTGAAGAGGTGTGTACTGGTACGTGAGGCTCAGTTTATTTCGGAGTGGCATTAAATCTTACTTTCACGTCACGTTTGTTGTCTAAAGAGGCCACATGATTATGTCATCTGACATTTACAGAACACTAACCCCATCGGCAAGCATTTTAACGTGCTTTTTATAGTGACTTGTGACTTCTGCAGACTGCAGTTCACACGTAGGTCTTCTTTTTATAACCAGGTATATTTGGGAGAGAAAATGTATTAGAAAATAAAATGTCACTGTGACCGTCTGTCGGCGAGGTCGAGCAGCCTTACATGGACTGTTTCAGTTCCGGTTCTGTCCACCGGAGGGCGGGCTTGATCGCGTGTTTGCTTCTAGTGATCGACCTTATTCAGAGCAGCGCCATGACAGGTATGAAAGCGAGGCTGTGAGGGATAGATAACGTGTTTTCAATGGTAAAAAGCTGTATAAAGCTCCTAGATCACATAACTTTCCACAGCTCATGTTGTCTGGAGTTTTTTTGTCTAACTGAAATGTCTTGAAACTGAGAGGTTTCTTCAAGAGAACAAAAAAAAACAAAAAACATTAAATAACAGTTCAACCCACTGTCTATCCCTCAGAGTCTCGCTTTCATTCCCGTTAAAAAGCAAACAAGGCGCTGCTGTGAATAAGCTTTATTGTGTTGTCTATTATAATGTTATTACCAAAAACTAAACGATTTAAATGACAAATTATGAAGCTAAAATCAGTTTTCGCATCGCTCTTGGCTAGTTGACAAATAGTAGGGAGAAAGGGTCACAACATAACGCGGGGCTAGTTGTAAGTTAACACACTTTTTTTGAAATACTTCCACACACGCTAGCATGACGAAAATTTGTGTATTTACTAGTTGCCATATCAACACTAGGCTATAGAGAAAAATTGCGCCAAAATTCAGAAATCTTTGGACGATATCACTGAACAACACCAGTTGTGGAAACATTGGTAGGCTACTCTTGGATTTTTGTAACGCATTGATTTTTTTTATTTTTTTTTATTAAGTTGGGTGTATTTAAAAATGTGGACCCTGAGTCTGTAATAAAGTTTGATTGATTGATTGAACCTTTATTTAACCATAGCAAAAGTACATATATTAATTTTTCATCTCTCTCTTTTTTTATTTTTTTTATTTAAACACATTTATTAGACACATCTGATATTATTTTAATCTCCAATATGTTATTTAACAGTTGATATAGTTATTTAATGCTTCACTAACTAGCAGAAGAATCACAGTTGTGCAGGTGCAGGCAATAGGCCTATTCTATACTTTTATCAATTCTATTGAGAAAACATGAGAAAAGGGTGAATAAAGACTGAGAGTCAAATCAGTCAATGTTCAGAAATGATTCATTATTATTTTGTTTTGAACTATTGTATAGCTTTGTTTTCTGGTGTGTTCGTTGTCAAACTCAATTATTATTATTATTTTATTTTTAATTATAAAAAATGGCATAATTTTATATAAAAAAGTTAATAATTGTATTTCATTGAGAAAATATTTTAGTTTGTCTTTTAAGCTGTCATATGGTTATGTTACAATGTACCTCAACTATGGGGCATGTTGTCACATTTCACTGACATTCTTTCGGGGTATCATGATACTCTGAACCCTAAGTAGATTTACACAAACTGAGAAAGTCTAAAAGCGTTACGTTGTGCCCCGCTCTCCCCCTATGTCCAACTTTAATTTCTATGTAGGCCTAAAAGCATCTTTTAGTAGTCACACTTAAAAACCCAGAGCGAGTTGTCACATATTTCATGGTACATGTTGCAGACACACACTATGTGAGGTAAGATGTCAAAATAGAGACTGCCATTTGACTAAATTTAAACAGTAAAACAATTATGAAACAAAACATTTGGACTTTTGACTTATGGAACCTTATAATAATTTAAAACTTACTGTTTGTGACGACTTTGCATTTATCAATGTCCTCTTTTCAAGGACGTACTTCAAGGATTATGGTGTTTGCATCCTCATTAGAGAGTCCAGGTGTCAGTTTTCGGGAGTGATTGCGAGAGGAACAGGTATATTTCTCTGAACAGAACAGACGGCATCATTCCAGCAGTGTGAGGACACAGGAGTAAACGATGCAGTTTCCATGGCAACAGCGACTTTGGGGTCTTGACCTTTAATTATGACATAAATTTAAACTGCATTTTCGGTTGGCCTTCTCATTGCTCACCATCACCACACACACACATACACCACTTCCTTTTTGCTCTTGCGCTCTCTTTAGCACAATGTCCAGTATTATCCTGCAGGCTGTCAGCTTGATGCATAATGTATTTAGAACAGAAGAACACAATTACTGTATTGTGGCAATACAGAGACTGAATGATTTTATGCAGTGTGAAATAACAAATTCACACTATACAATTTGTGACAAAATACATAGCAGTGATGAAAGCATTAGGTATCGCATGCTGAGGAAATCTGCACCAGGCTGTCTCCTAGCAACAGACAGACTATGGTGCTGCACTATAAATATCTTTGTGTGTGTGTGTGTGTGTTTGTGGAAAAATAGCTGACAAGGACAAGGTCCTGGGATTGAATTTTAGGACATACCAAGACACTACACTGACTCGTCATTGTGTGGTTACAAGAATGAAATACTTCAGCATCAGAGCAAACAATATCGGCTACTATAGTGATGATCAGATAAGTGATCAAACAGAATCCAGTCGTTTTATCTTACTGTTACTCAGTGTTGATGTAATCATATTAAAGAATTAGTGGCAGTTAGTATGAATGATCGTGTGCAGCAGCTTAGGTTTAGTTTAAATGTTGGTGGAGACATAATATATGCTATATTTATTTAAACATAATTATCTTATCATTTAGTAGTTCTGCAGTAGACCTGTTGGTGGCACCCATGAGCCTGGCACAATCTAAGCCTGTGGACTTGATTTTGAGATTGTGCTTATAGGTGTAAAAGAGACAACAGATAACCACCAGAAGAGGGGGAAGGACAATTTCCCTATAGCTATATAAAGCCTCTGTGTTGATTTGGGCGGACAGAGTCGATGCCAATTACCTCTGCAGTTTCCCATCATGGTCTGTATTTCATCCTCTTATCTAAACGCACACAAACTCTTCCTCTCATTTTCTTTCTATCAATCCATATGTGAATCTCTCATTGCAATTACCATCCAATCAGACTGGCACAAAGTGGTGCTTCTTAAGTCCAGGGAAGCTGTGGTATAGAGTGAATGAGCATCTCCTTCTTTCTCCAGGACGGTCTGGCTGAAGACACTTAAAGAGGCACAGAAACACAATTATGTCCCTTGGGATTCAACCACACTTCCTCCATGTTCCCTATATTGCATACTATGATGTCGACAGTTTTGTTTATAGTACATATAACACACATTGTGAATAAGTTGTAGTACTTTATATTGATCTAAGGAAACGTTTGCACAACAATGATGTACTAAAAACGGAAACGTTTTTATTTTGCGTGTTTCAGGTAAAGACGACAACGTTGTCAAAATGACCCCCTACACACTGATCTGTGAAAACGACTAAAAACGCTGTATTATGCTGCCAGGCCAGTAGTTGGTGATGTAACTTTGTAAAGATAAATTACGCGCCTATAGACTGAACACGTATTACGCATGCGCATGACGTCACCATTTTCACAAATTCACATTTTTGTAGTTTACACGGAGACAATAACGGGATTGTTTTCAAAAACTTGCACTTTGAAACCCATTTTCAAAAGTTTGCGTTTTCAGGCGTAATATTTTCATGTAAATGAAAGGCCAAAACGCATAAAGTTGTACGATTTAGTTGAAAACGGTGTTGTGTAAACAGCCCCTTAAACAGATCACCTTAATCATGAATACTGTCTGTCCTTTTAGGGTACGTTTACACGACAACGATGTACAAAAAACGGAAAGGTTTTTTCTTTGTACAGATGACAACATTGTCAAAATGATCCCTATTCACACGGATCCGTAAAAACGACTAAAAATGCTGTATTATTTATGCCAGGCCAGTAGGTGGCGATGTCACTTTGTAAAGAAACACTATGGGCCATATTTTAACGATCTGAAATGCAAGTATCAAGCGCAAAACGCAAGTAACTTTGTGGGTGGGTCTTGGGCGCTGTTGCTATTATACCGGCGGGATAAATGACTCTTGCGCCCGACGCAAATCTAAAATGGGTTGGTCTGAAGTAGCTTCATTTTTCATAGGTGTGGTTTGGGCGTAACGTGAAATTAACCAATCAGAGCGACATCTCACATTCCCTTTAAGAGCAGGCGCTCTTGTTCTATAGCGGATTCCTATTATAACGGTGGATTTGCCAGGCGCGCGCCAGGAGCGGTTCACAGCCGAGGAGACCGACATTCTCGTCAGGGCCGTACAAGACAGAGAAATGACGTTGGGGACCCAAAATTAGCTTCGGTTAAACAGGCGTATGATCATTTGGGTAAATGTGTAAGCTAGATGTATGCTTTTATAATAAACTATCTATCTATCTATCTATCTATCTATCTATCTATCTATCTATCTATCTATCTTAATAATGTATGATTTGAAAAAATGAAAACGGCTGCTTCTGTGTGAGAGAAACAAAGTCTATGTGCGTTGTGCACACGCTACATTGATTATGGCCAAGCATGCGCCCTTAAAATAGCATATGAATAACATGCGTAACGCGCCACTGACTTTAAACTAGTTTTTTCCGGTTAATGGCGGAATTGTTTTCTAAACCTGCAAAATAGCATGAGGGAACGTTTGCGCCGGAACACGCCTCCTCTTTGCGCTGAACCGCCCCCAGGAGCGCAAGTGTATTTCTTAGTTAACCGACGTGTGTCTGTGGAGGGAAAAGGCCGCTGTGCGCGGGTGCAAAATAGGGCCCTATGTGCCTATAGACTGAACACGTAATACGCATGTACATGCCGTCACCGTTTTCACAGATTGACATTTTTGTAGTTTTGCGGTAACAGTATCGTTTTCAAAAACTTGCACTTTGAAACCCGTTTTTAAAAGTTTGCATGAAAAATGCATAAATGTTTTCAGTTTTTAATTGAAATGGCTCCTTAGTATTGGATTAATGGCGGATAAGTTTACCTTAGCTCAAGACATTCTTGCATCCTTTCATTCCTACGCTAACTGATCTCTGCTGGTATCTGTATCACCTCATTAGAGTCATCTTGGGGTCCTCATTCATTTGAGCGATCATGGTGGCAGTGCAATATATAAACGACAAAGCAGAAATGAATAACAATCAAAAGCAAAAAGCTCCAGGTTGTAGTCATGAAAACTGTGGCTTTTAATGTAAACACTACATTCGATTGGTTTTCCAGCACGAACATCCCACATGAAAGAACAACCATTCACTAAAGAAGAGGGAGAAAAAGCAGCACAAAAGCATTCACTTGGAGAGGAAAAAGAAAGGATTTAAAAAAGAAGGGAAGGAGAATCAAAATTAACAGTAGTGTAGATAATTTTACAGGTTTTTTTTCTATTTTTCATTGATTTCAAACTGAGAAGGCAGAGAGGGAGGATAGATACATCTTTCCAAATCTACGTGTGATAGGTGAGAGCTGTGCTTTTCTATGCAGACCTGGAAGGTGTTTGAGTACAATTCTCAAAAAACCAAGAGAAAGCGCATGAATCTGTACAGCCGTGCACAGCCCCGCCCTCTCCAGCACCGGGGACGGGGCCGTGCCACCAAAAAGTGGTTCGTTCAAAAACAAAAGAAAAGAAATGTTTTAAAAAAATTAAAAAAATCAATACATATACTGTAATTCAGGCTAAGTAAAGACATTGCAATGCAGGGCGAACAGGCAAAAAGAATCAGTACAGTTCATCAACATCAACATGGGTAAGTCAGTAAGAACGGTTCAAGAGTGGATCACAGGAACCCTTGCAAAATTCTTCTTCTTTTTTTTTAAAAAAAGGGGGAGAGAGGGAAAAAAAAGTTCTGTAGCTACAAAGCACAAGAAATATACCTTTAATAATATTACAGAATAATCATTGATATTGGTATTGTAATCATCGTCATCGTTGTCGTCATCGTCATCATCATTTGTTGTTATTATTGTCATCCATGTTTTTCTTTTTTTTTTCTCAATTATTTCTACTTGTAAAGATTCTAGAACTGGAGGATCTACAGCTTTCTACAAAGACTGACAGCCCAATGACCTTCGTCTGTAAGCCTCCACATCATTTCTCTGAGCCCCACATCTACCCCCCCTCCCCCTTACCACCCCCCCCCTAACCCCGCCCACATGATGCCCTTTCTTTTTGCTGCGTCTGTCTTTTCTGTTTTCTTTTTTTCCTCTTTTTTTGTTCTTTTTATTTCATGTTTTATTCTTTATTTTCGCACCATTAGCTATGTGAAGCAGTTAGCTGTTTCTTAATACAAAGGCTGAGGGGTCATGCTATCAGTGACGGGGACTCCATTACCCAGCCAACTAAAACAGGAAGAAACCTAGGAAAGAGAAGGAATGAAGAGGGAAGGGTGACAATGGACGAGAGGTAGAAGAATGGACAAGGTGTAATAAGTACAAAGGAAGTGTGTGGGACAGATGATCAATAAATAAATTAATAAATTAATCAACAACAATACAAAAGTAAAAGTTCCTTACAAGACAAATGTTAATAAGTTCTCATAACAGTGACCTAGTGTTTCTAGTACTATTCCCAGACACGTCATTCTCAGAAGGTTGGCACTGATATGATACTTGCAATCATTGGACTGGTTCGACAGGCGCCAAGCTGCGCCGGGACCTTCCCCAGAAAGCTGACCTACGGAAGTGACGGGGACGGGCAGACGAAACGCAAGAAAAGCCTGGTGGGTGCGATCCTGGGTGTTTCCATTCTCTACGATATCGAACGGTACTACAGTGATTACAAATCGGGAGCGGGAACACGCTACAACTGACTTGAACCATAGTGCTTGAGACTAGCATAACTGTGGATTTAGCTAATGTCACATTATCGTCAAAGTAAATTCATATAGCCAGGCAAACATGTACATCCCCCCCTGACTGATATTCATGTAATAAATATACATACAATGACATAAAACATAAAAAATAGTAAAAGAAAGACATTTATCAAAAAAGAAAATGAGGGTTGTTTAGTTCAAACGATAAAGACACAATGGAAAACGGGGGAGAACGAAACGTACGACAGCAAAGGAAAACAAAAACACAAAAAAGGTCCCAACTTTGTTCTAAAACCATAAAGGCTGGGTTTCTATAAGAAATCAGTTCTGTTGGCAGCTCTTTGAAAGACAAACTAAAAACATTTCATATATATATAATATATTTATATATTTGTGTATGCCTATTTTAAAATTATCATTATCATTATTTACCAACTTGCATTTTCAATAGTAATCATTTCCAAAGAAGTGGCTCGAGAGGGAGGGGGCGGGCCTCAGTACAAGCCGCAGCCTCGCAGGTTGTTGGCGATGATGATGTCGGTCACGGCATCGAACACCACCTGGATGTTTCCTGTATCCGTGGCACAGGTCAAATGACAGTAGATCTCCTTATTAGGCGAGCGGTTCTTGCTTTCAAATTGTGCTTGAATGTAAGCAGCTGCATCGTCGTAAGTGTTTGGACCTACGGAGGCAGAAAGAGATCGAATGAATATGTGAGAGAATGATATTCTGATATTAAAAATGAATGATCTTTGTCACTCCAGACCAGGGGTGTCCAATCTCAGTCCTAGTTCAGGACAATTTAAGTTCAGCTCCAGCTTGCATCAACACACCTGCCTGGAAGTTTCTAGTATGCCCGGTTCTGGTGAGTTTAATTTGGGTTGGAGCTAAACTCTGCAGGAGAGAGATTGGACACCCCTGGTCCAGACGCTCGTTAACCCAATATTTAAAATGACCTCGGTGACTTCTGACATTCTCTTCTGTTCTCTTACACATCCTTATGAAGCAAGTGCCCCATGTAAAAGCTGCTGAATCTATGTACTATGTATGAGACCTTTAGGACCAAAAATGATTTGGACAATTTAAGTCACACTTAAAATGTCTGAATCCCATTGCATTAGAAAGAAAATATCAAAACAAGCAGCATCTACTGTACATACAAGTAATACTAGATTACCCTTTTCTCAGCGAGTCCTAGTAAAATAACCACAGATGGACTTTATTGTATTAAAGACGTGATCCACAAACGTTTGACATCCACAAAGTGTCCAAAATCTTCATTTTGAACAATATATCAAGATGATATATTGTATATTGTTTAATAATGTACTTATTCATTTATAATTATATTTATTAACTGATTTAATGATTAAATATAATTATAATTAGTACATATACTATAATTGCCTATACTTGTTTCTTAATTTTGAACAATACATCAAGATGTTGAGATGTATATTGTTTATTCATTTACTTCATTTTAATAATTGAATGAATTATTAAATATAAATAATCATAAAATAATTTACACATTACATTTAAATACATATACTATTATTGTCCAAATACTCATCTTATTTTTAAACAATATAATAAGATTTAAAGTATTTAATCATTAATTAATTAATAATTATATTTATAATTGATTTATTAAAGTTAATCATAATTTTATTTAATCACATATACTGTCATTGTCCAAATGATTTTGTCTTAATTTGTTGTGTGTGTACCATTTAATCATTCATTATTAGACTATTGAAAACATAGTGTAACTAATTCATTCACTAATATTTTGTAAAATGTTCTGTCAAAAGTGCGCTTTAAAAAACACTTGGTTAGATATTTGTAAATAACGCAAATACATTTTCATTGCGACATCAGTGACCGTATGCTTTTCACATTGAAAGCAACACTGAGGGTGGAATGGGTCTAACGGATGCAGTGACTTGTGTTCTGTCAGAAGAGAATCTGACAGACCCTTCTGTGCCCACCTTTTACCCATGACTGCACATGCAAGATTCAGCTACTGCTCTACATCCTTTGCCTCCCACGTTACAGCGACTTCAGGATGTAGGGTGGTCCGAGTCTAGTGTTAAACCTGACCATAACATCAGAGGGCATTCTTACCTGTGTATTCAGGGAAACAGATGCTCAGGGGGGATTTCTTGATCTTTTCAGCGAACAGGTCTTTCTTGTTGAGGAAGAGAATGATGGAAGTGTCAATGAAGAATTTGTTGTTACAGATGGAATCGAACAGCATAAGAGACTCGTGCATGCGATTCTGCAAGAGGAAAAGAAACCAGAATGGAGGATAGACAGAGAAAAAGAGGCAGAGAGAAAAACCCGGAAAAAAAAGTTTAGTGGAGATATATAAACAGCAAGAGTCAAGATAAGCAACTAGCGGAAGCCCACAAAAAGCAAAACATCACCTGACCACAAAGAGACATCTTCTTAAGAGTCAAAATATTGGCATTAGCCACATCATGTGATCACAGATAAGTTCAGATTATGAATACAAGTCTTGGTAACAGTTTGGTGAAATTATAATGATCAGCTCACTCAAATAATGATGATTCACCACTCTATATCCTCGATTATGCAGAGGAAATAAGCAGTACTCAAAAACAGTAAAAAATGAGCACCACACTTCGGATTTCATGACTATTTTATTCATTCATGTCATATAAATAGACATCCATTGTTCAATAAATAATCACAGCAGTTAGACACATCATCCAAACAATAATTACAGCAATTTGACAAAAACAGACATACAAAAAGTGATGGGTGGTATGAGTACAGTAAGATGTTTGATGGGAGAATATGGCTCCTGTCTGCCTCCTGTCCTCCTGTTTGTAATCAGAATCAAATATGATTTAAATACTACAATGGAACACACAATTTTATATTTAAGTGCCATTTCAAGTGAATTATGCAACATTAGCATAACGTACCACTTGAACTTATTACATTTGTCAGTCTGATGAAAGGATTCTGGATACATCACCAACAGCTATTTGTACTATGGCTAAAGGCCAGGGAACAAATTGGCCTTTGTCCCTCAGCAACGGACAGACTCAATTACCCTTGAGTTTCTTTATCTTGGCCACTGAACTAATTATGTGTCTGATCTGGTAATTGATGTGCATTATCAATCCGTCTTGCTACTTTACTTAAAAAAAAAAAAAAATTCTAAATTTTATGGCTGATCAATTTGGGATTAAGGTCAAAGGCGTTTACTAAGTGCTTTCCCTTTAGGATCTTTGTTTGGCTTCTAGAATGAAAATAACTATACGCCAACACATGCACTGACCAATAATGTGTGAACTGACCAATAATGGACCCGAACAATGACTGAATTGTGCTCAGTACTGACACTGGCCTTAACAGTACAGACAACTGCTTATAGCTGGCACAATTCAGCATGTTTTACAGTACATCAAGGAAACCCTCAATTATGACCTAATTAAATCAAATGGTTACTGTTTTGGCCTTTCTGTGTGAAAGGAATCATTGTCCTTCTGCTGTCTGAAGCAGTTGATTGAATTCAATCACATTTTCCACAGATTAACAGTAGCTAATAACGGACTGAGGTTTAAAGGTCACTCAAGATGATGTTTTACTGAACTCAGGGTGTAAATTATTTACGCTTGAACCCTCCAAAGACAGTCAAAACAAAAGGCTATAGGCTAGGTCTTTTACTTTAGTCATGCTGTGCTACAGGTGCCAAATTCCAATCCTGGTAGCATTTCATTTCAATGGTCCACTTTAGTCATTCTACTAACTATAAGTAACTTTGCAACTACATGTCAACTAACTCTCATTAGAGTACTTTAGTACACTGTCTGCTTAATATCTGCACTTTATTTTAACGCTCTCCCAGCAGACATTCTACTGACTCTCAGTAACTTTGCAACTACATGTCAACTTATTCTACTAACCCAAATCCTAATATCTAACCCTAACCTAACCGTCTACTACTAAGTCTACAGTCAATTTATACTCTGAGAGTTAGTTGACATGTTGTTGCAAAGTTGCTCATAGTTAGTAGACTGTCTAAAGTGGACCATCAAAATAAAGTGTTACCCCAATTTGTGTTACACAAGATTTAAAAAATAATAATAATTTGAAATTGTCATCCTCCCTGAAAGTTGATGTATAATTCACACACACTGACTAAAGTGATTGTTTAGAGAGATGAAGATTAAAAGTGCTATTCACATACATTCATAGCAGCAAACGTCCAAAGCATATATGGCACTGTGAATTATTGTCAATTACAGATCTGTATTTTCACATACTCACAGACCTAATGGTCAAGGCCTCAGTTCAATGCAATGCACATGTCTGCCTATTCTAGAGCAAGCAACAGTTTATCAGCTCATCAGTCTTTTCAGCTCCGGTTCATTCAGTTCCTGTTACAGTCATATTCCTGCAATGAATAATACCACAGCTTGCTCTATAGTTAAAACTGTGTCGCCTCTAGATATGACTAACCTTACTGCGTACTGTGACCAGTTAATCAAGCAAGATAGAATAAAACAGACTGCATTACACACAAAACAGCAACGTGTGGTGAGACAGCTCAGCGATTCTATCACTTTAGTCATACCGATATGAAACATACTTCTCCAGTTGTTGCAGGTGTGTGATTCTGGTGTTATTTGAATGTATGTGTATACTGTTCAAAAGTTTGTGGTCAGTAAGATTTTTTTATATATATATATATAAAAGGAATTAATACTACTGTTCAGCAAGAATGGATTAAATTGATCAAAAGTAAAAGTAAAGAGTTTTACATTGTTACACTAAGTAAAAAACAAACAAACTTAGTTTAGATCAAAGCAGTAAGCATAAGAGACTTCCACCAAGCATTAAAAAAATGTTTTACCAACCCTAAAATGTAATGTGTGTGTGTGTATATGTATATATATATATATATATATATATATATATATATAGAGAGAGAGAGAGAGAGAGAGAGAGAGAGAGAGAGAGAGAGAGAGAGAGAGGCACAGCTAAATGTGACATTTAATGGGTTTATGTGAGGATTTTTTTTTTATAGCCTATTAATGTTAAATAAATATTGATTTCAATTATACTGTAATATTGAACGACTATCATTACTTATTTAATCTCCAGAAATGAAGAAAAAATCCATTTAATAGAGACATCAGTAGCATTACTGGTATCAGTGATACTGGCCTTAATTCATGGTACTCAGTAAAAAGATGAAAATAAACAAGTATATCGTCTTTGTTGTTTCTACATTTATTTGGAGATTCAATGTGAAAATGTGTATTATAATATAAAAATATATTACAAATCTTATTTGGGTGCTATCAATTGTGATTAATTACAGAAATATATATACAGTATATATATATACAGTAGTGTATATACAGTAGTGGCTAAAAGTGATGTTTTTAATGATCCTACAAGTTCAATTAAACCATCAAAATGTGATGAAAATATTTTATATTAAATACAGTATGAGGGAAGAATAAAACACTAAACTTGGTTATGGTATGGCTATGGCTATGGCTACAGGCTTTATTTTACAATGTAAAAAAAAATGCATAGAAAAAAGCTTGCCGAAAAAAGCATACTGACTACAACATAACCAGTTTTGTTGGTTCTCTGTTGATTTTGCATGTGTTCATAATTTCTTTCTATGACTGGTCAAAAATTACGTCCACACAATGTGCCATGTTTCATTGCATTATCACAAATAAAACTATTGACTCAAAGCACAACTAAGCAATATGCTTATAAAACCTATAACACATTTTTAATAAGTTAAATACAGTGGGAAGATGCCAATTTCCTAGGCCGGACAACACTTTTGCCCACTATTGTATATATTATAGTATGTTTTTATGTGATCTTGTGATATCATATAGTTCTTCTCTCCTTATAAATCAGCTTTATCTCTCAATACAATTCAAAAAGCTAATAAAAAGACTTCCAATTTTGAAGAGTAACATGTCCTGTTGTTTTTTTTTAGGATGCTAAGAGGCTAACATTTTTGTGGTTTGGCTCAGGGCACAGGACATTTGCACTCTCTTCTAAATGCCAAGTAAATGTCAAGCCTAGTGTTTCATCAACACTCTGAGATGCCAATTCAGAACACATGTAAAATGAGCCAGCTTGTGAATATTCGTGGAATTCATATCCAAAATGCATTAATCTGAAAAATGTGTGTTTAGAACATCATAATAGTGCCACCTACATAATCACTAGATATTGCCATATAACCTAATTGAATCTGGTCTCATTAATCTGCATACCATGCAATAAGGACAAAAGGATAGGTCTGAATTTCCAAGCTCAGTTACAATAGGATAAAAGTAGCAAGTAGTGGAAGTTTGGCACCAATGTTCCTCAAAATATCTCCGGACCTCTCTCTTACACACCAGGAAGGTATCAGGAAGGACATTCAAATCACATTCCTATATTTGTAACAATGTACCTAAATCAATAGTTGAGTTCAGACCTTTCGGTTAAAATTTAGCACATAAATTAAAAAACAGCTCTGTGAGAACTATAACCAGATTTGACTCAGTTCCCACCTTATAAAATAACATTAAAAGGCCTGATGGACACCAATCGAGACAATTGTATAAAACAAGGACAAAAAGTCACATATCCAACAATAGTGTCCACTGTATTGTGGGGCTGTAAAAGAGCTGGACATCACTGTGAGTTAGTAAAGACCACAGAAGCGCAGGTTGTTAGCGATGATGACGTCAGTGATCGCGTCGAAGACAAACTGAATGTTGTCTGTGTCTGTAGCACAGGTGACGTGCGAGTAGATCTCCTTTTCAACTGACTTGTTCTTACTCTCGTACTCGGACTGAATGTAGTTCACAGCTTCCATGAATGTGTCCAAACCTGCAGCACAGGATGAGTCAGGTAAGGATGGAAAAGCAGCAGATGAATAAAGGAAGGAGTGAATAAAAGAAAACAGTGGGAGATACAGAAATGGTGATGAAAAAAAATAAATAAAGGACCATTTGGAAAGACAGCAAAAGAGAGTAGAAAGAATTGTGGTAAATTTAAACTGGAAACTGAACACTTATTATATGTGCATATTATATTTTACAAAGTAATAAAATAATTGCTATAATACTTTATATAGCTTTATAATAACATATATTATACAAATTATTTTAGCTGTCTGAAAGTCTGTTTACAGTAAAGGTCGGCAAAGTAAGACTTACATTATAATTGAATAATTTTTCAGTTCAAAACATATTGCATAACTAGTGTTACAATTGCCATCGATCTCACAGCCAAGGATAAAATCTTGTAGGATTTTTCTTTTCTTTTTCTCAGGCAGAGAAAATGATTTATTATATATAGTTTCTCAGCACATGCTCAAAAAAGTTATTTCAGTTTCTCAAACTTATTTGTGATTGTTTGTGCAGCTTGTCTCCCATATATCATTCAGGATAATGAGAATGAGGAAATGTTTAAGAGCAGCTATAGGAAGCTGAAGAGCTCAGATCTAAAATGAACAGGAAATAACAGATGACTGTTTCTCCTCAGTGTGGAGGATAAAGAAGTGCAGGCTGTCCAGATTATGGGTGAGAATCCATCCAAAATGAATAAAATAACAGGACGGTTCTGAAGATTTATTGTGCTAATTGGCTTCTGGAGTTTGTTTCTCCAATCCTCTCCTCATCAATTATTTTGTATTTTCATCCTATCTCAAGGTCAAGGTATCTTTATTTCATACCCGCAGGTAAATTTGTTTTGCAGATAAAAAGAATAATTCTGTCCTTTCTTTCTATTGCTTACCACCGGTGTCTAATGAGTTTACCTGTGTACTCTGGGAAGCAGATACTTAAGGGAGATTTCTTAATTTTCTCCTCAAATATGTCCTTCTTGTTGAGAAAGAGAATGATGGAGGTGTTTGTGAACCATTTGTTGTTGCAGATGCTGTCAAACAGCTTCACTGACTCGTGCATGCGGTTCTGCAGAAAGAAAAATAAGACATCAACATCATTTACAGACATGCATCCACAAAAATACACATATTTACTTAGCTATATAGTAAGGATTCGTCAGATTTAACTCACAAAATTGTCTCCAAACTATAGCTAAGTAATCCCACAAACACACTCTCTCAGGCGCTCTTATCCAAACACACACACACACACACACACACACACACACACACACACACACACACACTCAAACTCAGGTGTAATCACACTCTAAGTGCAAAATTAGAATATGACGTGAGACATGAACAGAAAAAAAGAAAGGAAATTTAAAGAAAAGGACCAGCAAAAAAGCCAGAAAAGGAAACAAAACATATTCCACTAACTGAAGAATGAATTACTCATCTCATGATCATGATCAGATGATATACAGTGAATCTCATGTTATTTATAAAGGGAAAAGGGTAAAGATATACACTGTCCTTATTTCCATATGTGATTAATAAATGATTATTCTGCTCATTATTTGTTTGTCATCTGAATGGTAATGAATTCAGAGTTGGAAGCAGTGACTATCTCTTTGATGTGTCCGGTCATTTCAGGAGGAAACGAGGTCAGACGATCACTTTTACCAGTAACAGCCTATTAAAGTTGTGGTTTTGGAAAGAATCAGCAATGCATCTAAATTTAATGACTGAAACTGGCAAGCACAAAAGCACAGAATTGTGAAGATATAAACTCATTACTCTGTCTTTTTTCCACAGAATTGCGAGTTTATATCCCACAATTCTGACTTTTCCCCCTCAGAATTGTTATATAAACTCGCAATTGCAAGTTGTAAATTCCAAATTGGGAGATATAATCTCGCAGAAAAAAGTCAGAATTGTGACCTAAAAATCTATGTAAAATGTTATAGGCTTAAATATAATTTCATGCTGTAACTGTAGGGCTAATAAATGATGTCCCCTATGAAAAGCATATGTTAATAATATGTAGTCCAATTGTTTACATCAAATTCATGCTTTAATAGTAGACCGCAAACATAAGCGTTTAAGTCCGAAGGGTCTTTGAACACTGTATTCAATAAAAATGAAGACTATCTTTTCTGCATCCCGATTCTGACATTCAAAGGCTCATTAAGACATTTTTATCTTATTCCATGGATTTCGCCCCTTTTCCTCCACTTTTTACCACCGTTTTTATGCAGCCACAATGCAAACGTAGTTGCAAGCAACAAATCTGCTCCCAAATGGTCTATTCTTTATTCTGTGAACTACAAAAAAAATTATTTTTAATTGTTTTCATCCATACAATGAAAGTCAATGATGACCAAAACAATATTTGACCCCATTGATTTTCATTGTAAGGATGTAGAATATTTGTTGAAATGATTTTTCATTATTAGGTGAACTTCCCCTTTAAGTTACTGCACGGCACAACATTAAGCCTACTGCTTCCAACTCTTTTTAGTATGTACTTCAACTGAGGTTGCTGACGATAATTTCATACCTGTGGAAGGGCCGTCTGTAGAGCTGGGCTGGATTGTTTAGCGATTGCTTAGAGAAGAAAGCCGATGGCGAGAGATGACAGGAGAGCAGCTGAGATGTTTTGAAGGAGAGACGCAGATGCAGAGGTGGCCGCTGGAGGCCACAGGAGCAGCTGAGCGAACCGGACATGCACCAGAACCCAACACTTCACCACTTCACTCACATTTCCCACCCCCAGATACCACTGCTGTTCAGACTCACACGTAGATCCACACACACACACACACACACACACTGAAATGCTAAACGATAGTCTAGCAATGCAGAATCGTTCCATGCTTTGTCACACATGAAGAAAGGAACAGCTCTAAACAGATGAAAAAAGTCTCACACAGGTCAAACTTGAAAGGAACGCACAGTGTTTGAAGGAAATAAACATTTGTTTTTTTGTTGAAATGGAGGAGGAAAGGGCACAAGGTGCACAGGAGGGAATGTTGGGACAGAATGTCAGACGACAAATGCGTAAACACTGATAGAGCGCTGAATGGACGAGCACTGACAGGAGACACGTTCTGAGAGTGTGTATTCATAGCATCTGTATGTGTGTTTATCTCTGTCCGTTTGTTTCGCCAGGACTTTCTTACAGAATAATAGAATCTGTCTTCTCTTTTTATAACTTCCATAGATCAGGTGAATATGGGTGCGTGAGACTTGCTGTATTTATGGGCGTCCTCTTTTCTAGCTATAAAAGCCCCTTCTATATCCAAAACACATCACCGTAAATCTCTCTGATGTTGTAAAAATTCTCTTATCGGAGTTTGTCGAGAGAGAGTGTGTCTAAGCAGATCTGAGGCCTGTGCCACACAGACGTCCAAACATGACTCATCACACCTGCCATGATTCAATTGGCACGGTCACAAAATCATCAATTGTGTGGGGATACAAATAATTATTTGTTTCTTCTTTTAAAGGACACTGTAAAAGTGTTCATAGACATTAAAAATAAGTTTGTATGGCTTTTTGTGTTGAATTTGTCTACTTAATTATTTTATGTAAACATATTGCCATTTACAAGTTGTCATAATTGATAGAATTTGCCTATTTATATAAAAAAACTTGATTACTTAAATAACCTTCATTTAGTTATTTCTACTTATTATATTATTTCATATTTCATATGTATTTCAATAAAGTTTCATTTGATAACATTAGTTAACATTAACTAACAATTAAAAATAATTGTAAAGCATTTGTTAATCTTAGTTAATGTTATTTGAAATACATTATTAAAAACAAAACTTGTGTCTTTTAACATTATTGAATGGACCTGAGATAAACAAGCAATAAACATTAACAAAGATTGATTACAATAGGGTTCCAGCATTACGTGCTTGAACCCCTAATAAACATTGTTAAAAAAAATGTGTTGATGCATTAAACAATGTTAACTTATAGGAACTTTTACCATTTTATCTCATGTTGTCTATAAGAAACGGACATGGTGAGGAAAGTGCTTGTAGTCTTAAACTAATGACAACATCACATGAACACAGGAGACAAAACACTCAACCTACGCTGAGCCCAACACTTGACTAGGTTAACAATCAACAAAATTACCATTTTAAGATGTGGGACAAAGCATCCTGACATCACAAGTTACAAAATGTGTTAGCAAAAAAACAAAACAAAATAAAAAAAATAAAAAAAATAGAAAATGTTGAACCTTTGTGACCACATGGTCACAGCACTCTGAGAACCCATTATATGCTCAGTTAGTTAGCACAGGATAAGCATTTGCAACACAGACATGATACTCAAAGCTATGCCGTTATTAGATTTGTCCAAGTAATTGGTCCAATAATGATGGTACAGTGTGTGGGGAATCAAAACATGACCCATTATTGAAACCTAGATGTGACAAGCAGGGCGGGGCCTGGAGCCCAGTGGCGTAGATGAGCCCTGTGCCAGATTGCGCCCATAGACGATGATATTGTGTATTGACGATAGCAGAGATATCAAAAGCTCGGTCAGTTTTTACTTTCACTTTCTGTAGTGGATGGTAAACTAGGGTTTGAGACTTCTTCACCACCATAACTCTAGAGCAAAAGTTTTCACTTTGGCTTTGCGCTATGCCACTGCAAGAGCTGTACATGCTTTGTCCATCATTCCGTTCTAATGAAGGATAAAGCACAGCTCTCGCATCTGAGACAGTAAGTGCAAAGCATTTCATTTTCATCTCCATACAGGTTATAAAGCTTACTGTAGCTGTGTGGGCGTTCAGTTATATATAGTGTTTCTTGAGTTGAGAAAATACTGTACTTATTAAAAAAAAAACAGTTCTTTATTTACCTTTGCAGTGCAAACAAGTTCAAACTGTCCGAACTGAGTGAAGCACTTCATTCATGATAGAGACGGAGTGGAGTTGTGAGGTTTTACCGACCATTTGCGGATCCAATGGAGTTACGAGGTTTAGTCACTAGCTCTTTTTAATACTTTTCATTGTTTAAATATTAGCAAAACCCACAGACAGATGTAAAGGGTGACCAATAGTAATTATTTATGGGTAAAACATATTTTTATCCAGTATAAACCTAGTGTATTTGAACCTATAGTGAAATTTATAGTATTTTGTAACAGTAAGTTTGCTAGAACTTTGGAAAATACAAATACAATTATCAAGTATTCTTATTTTTTCATTCCTATTTACTATTTCTAAGAATTTTACAGTATGCACAAGATGACACATACACAGTATACACATTACTGAATGTGCCGCTTAGTGTGGGAGTTCATAATGGAGGCTGATTTATAAATGCCACTGACCTTTAAATTTCTAAAAACCAGCTATTTAAAGGTCCCGTGGCCCTTATTTAATTATAAGGCTGTGGATGATCACACAGCACACTATGATCATGGTCACATGATTGGCAACATGATTGTGATTACAGTGCTCTGATCAACTTGAAGATCATTATGTCTGCACTGAGACGTCATGACCATCAGGATTTGTGATAAACATCTCATTTGAGGCAACTTCCAAATGACAAAACGTTCAAATACCCATGAATCATTTTTGTTAGTTTGTTAGGTGTGCACACAGTGTATTTGAAACACAGTGCACATGCAATTATTTATGAGCCTATGTGTGTCAGAGCATAAGCACAGAAGTGTGTTTGTGTATGGATGCATGTCTGTGCGTGTGTATTTAGTGCTCACCGTGGTCTCATCTTCATGGAGCACCTGGTCGTATCCACTCAGAGCCACACAGAAGATAATGGCAGTCACATCCTCAAAACAGTGGATCCATTTCTTCCTCTCCGACCTCTGACCTCCCACATCAAACAGCCTTAGAAGACACAACTCAACATGAGTTCACCACAATCACAATAATGCACTGCATAACACGAGCAACATACACTACCATTTAAAAGCTTGGGGTTAGTAAGATTTGTTTTAGTTTTTTTTGAAGAAAGTAAAGGAGTCATATAATACTTTTTACTGTTTTTCTTTTCCTTTAGTGTGTAATGTATTTGTTTGTGCATGTATACGATCTGCAAAGTTACAGTCTCCCAACACAGTGGTTTATTTTATCTAACGGAGAACAATGATCCAGATCTGCCTAAAACACCTCGGTCCAAGTCCAGATATTACTCAAACGTCCAAGTCACAATGTGAAATATTAGCATAATGCCCGTCTCAAGGCAAAAGAGAGAAGGCAAGGTTTCAGTGAACTGAAGTGTGTGTTTGGCGTTGTGTGTTTGGATGCGAAAGCAAAACCGAGCTTAAGATTTGTTTATAAAGCTGTTCCTGAGCAGAACAACTCAATGTTTGCTTGTGGACAGCACATTTTACAGAGGACAGCTTCCTGAACCTGGGAGAACACAACGCAGACTGCTTACCACTGTCAAACGTTCTGCTCATGTCGTGTTTGCAAAGTTATTTCCAATCGAACGGCTTGAAAATCCGCATTTTTATAATCCGACTCAGACTCAAACTGATATGGTAACCAACAACATTATTATTAACTGTATGTTTACAAACCCTACAGAAGCCTTGGAAGCTGAAGCTCACGATTATGGTAAGGGCCATTACATTTCCGACACACACTTGATGTGTTTGACCAATCACAATGCACTAGGTCAGCTGGCCAATCAGAGCAATCTGAGCTTTCAGGAAGGATGGGCTCTGTAGAAACCAGTACGTTTCTCACAGGGAATAGAGGAGCCTTAATAATGTACAGTATGTGAAAACATCAAAGCATGTTACCTATTCTATTATACCCAATCAAAATAATGAACTTTTAAAATAGTGTCATATGACCCATTTAAGACTTTTATTCAGTAATAATTCACATTAAATTGATCAAAAGGGACAGTAAAGTTAAACATTTATAATGTTAAAAATGAGTTCTACTTCACATAAATGCAGTTGTTTATTTATTCATCATAGAATATAGAAAATATAGCATATTAGAATGATTTCTGAAGTATCATGTGACACTGAAGACTGTAATGGAGTAATGGCTACTGAAAATCCAGCTTTGCCACAACATAAACAAAATATATTAAAAAACAGTTATTTAAACTAATAACATTTCATAATATTACAGTTTCCCCTGTATTTTTGATAAAATAAAATAAAAAGCAGCCTTTCTACAGCTTTCATTTGCCATTTTCTCCTCAAAAACTTTCCTAAAGCAACATGATTATCCATTAAACCAAAATCTTTAAACAGTAGTGGCCAAAAGTGCTGTCTGAAGGGGATTGGTTTGGGGATTTGTTTTTAATGACTCAACAAGTTTGATTAAACCATTTAAATATGAGGAAAGAACAAAACACTAAACTTGGTTAAGGTATTTATCTGACAAAATTATTCTGCAAAAAAGGGGTAAACTACAACTACAGCTTTTATTACATTTTATTACATACATTGACTACAACATAATCAGTTTTGTTGTTTCTCTCTTATTATTGCACGTGTTCATAATTTCTTTGTATGACAGCCTGGTCAAAAATTATGTCCACACAATTTGGCATGTTTTATAGCATTATCACAAATAAAACGATTGACTCCAAGCACAACTACGCAATATGATTACAAAATCTTTTAAAAAAAGAAATAAAATAAAAATCATCATTTTTGGCTACTACCGTATTTTATTATATAACTGTATGCTTTAAAAAGCCCTAAATCTTAAATCTGTAATGATTTTCACCCAATATCATGCGTGGATCTGTCATTCAGATGCTAGTATCAGCTTCAGAACATGTATTTCTGCTGTGCACTGAGGTACTGCCCTTTTCTGTGAAAACGCTAGTTTCTGCCGTAACAGTATGACGTGTTGCTAAATCTGTCTTCAGAATAATGTGTCAGCTCTGTCTGTCCAACCCCCATCAACACTTTTTATTTTAGTCTTCTATTTTCACGTGCTATCAGATGAGAAAACCTGTGAATGAAGAGCTGATATGAAGTGAGAGAATGGCAGTGTTTGGAGATAATCATCTACGTTAATCTTGGGTTAAAAACACTCTTTGCTGAAAAGAGTCTGAGTATACACATATTAAATCAGACTTTTTTTTCATCTAGCCATGGCCTGATTATGATTCATGAATGAGTGAAAATGATAATAACTGTAGTACTCTAACAGCCAGAGAAAGGCTCTGAATTACACGCTGTACCTTCAGATGCATAAATAACACACCAATCAGTCTCACCTGAAGTGCAGGTTCTTGAAGGTGAAGTGGGTTTCTACAATCCCGGTGGTCTTCACTCGAGTTCGCAGAATGTCCTGCTCTGTGGGCTGGTAGTCTGGAGCACCGATCCGATCTAAACTGTCTAAGTAGCTGGAGGAAGAATGAAAGACAGTATGTTAAGACCCACAGTTTTCCCCAGAATCTGAGCAACTGACATTCACATGAAGTATAAAAGTCTCTTGAGATACTAGTGACTTCTCAACCAAGAAGATACAACAGTTGCTGTTGTTTTTCTCAAATCATAAAAGCATCATGAATCAGTCTCTTAAGAGATTGTGGGGTGAATTCACTAAACAATGCTGCATTTCAGTGCAAAAACGTATCTTTTATTCACTAATCAGACACAAAATAGCTTATTCAAGTGTTAAATGCACTGGAAAAGTGTTATGCTGTATTTAAAATCAGTAACTGCCATTTTATTTTTACCAAAAAACAAAACAAAACATCTTATCCATGTACATTAGGCTTATTATAGTTTGTGCCTTATTTTTAAAAAACTGCTATTTACCTAGCACAACTAACACACTGTTTATTGTGTTTACCATGACATCTGTAACTCATCAGTGATGATGATATTATAATCAGGCATATGCTATACCATTCAAAAGTTTGGGGTCAGTAAGATTTGTTTTGCACCAAATCAGCATATTAGAATGATTTCTGAGGGATCGTGTAACACCGAAGACTGGAACTTTGCCATCACAGGAATAAGTTACATTTTAATTATATAAAAAAGGTAAATCATAATATTATTTCACAATATTACTGTTTCACTGTATTGCTGAGCATAGGAGACTTTAAATTCTTAAGGTACGTTTACACAACAACAATGTACTAAAACTGGAAAAGTTTTCCACACGGATCGTTCACACGGATCCGCGAAAACGTCTAAAAACGCTGTTTTATGCTGCCAGGCCAGTAGTTGGCGATGTCACTTCGTAAAGAAACACTACAAGCCTATAGACTGAACATGTGTGCACATGATGTCACCATTTTCACAGATTACATTTTGTAGTTTACAGGGAGTAACACGCACATTGAAAGCCGTTTCCGAATGGCCAAAACACGTTTTTGGTTAAAAATAGTGAATTCCCTTGAGCTCATATTTTGTTGACAGATTCTCATTCATGTTAGCTCTGGCAGAAAAATTATTGCTTTTCATAATAGTGAGTCTCAACAAATCAGATGAGAGTCCATCCCTACTAAAGACAAAATCTTAAACACAGGACAGGCAATCAGACTATAGGAGTATGAGTCAAAATAAAACATGAAACATCCTTCTTGTGCCACTCACAGCTGACACATTTATACACAAGCTACCTCTTCAAAACACAACACTGATGCAAGCAGACAGGAAGGACCGAGCCTGATTTTCATCAAAGTGTGATGTATATTCTCTAAGGCTGTGGATGTCATTTATCTTCCAGATGAATATTGTGTGCTTCCAAATTGGATGCCAGTTGAACTGAAGGTTGAGTACCACAAGACGCCGAAACATCCATCAAAGCATCTGGCTGGTAATACTGGTATACAGTAGACATCTAATGGATGATTACACCAAAAATGCAATTTCCAAAAATGTTTTGACACATTTAGAGGAAAATTACTGCAAGTATTCCTGCTTGGAATTTCAGATCAGCTCGATTTTTCATTTTGTGTCTTGTGTAATTATATCTTGTATGCTTCGGTGTACATTCTGCTCTTGCTTTTTATTTGGTTTTCCTCTCTTTCTTTCTTGTCTCCCTTCTTTTCCTGTCCATCTGTGGCATTGAGATGTTGCAGTCGAAGGTTTCCTTGGTTGCAACAGAATTCTGCAGTGAAATGTGAACATTCCACTGTCACTACTGTCTTCAGTGCTCAACCACAACAAAGTCCCTTTAGGACAAGTCAGTTCACTCAACGGGCATCTTGGATATTTCCCCATCCAACTTATTTTTAACATAAAAGCGAGCACGGCCATTCGTAAATTGAATGTTTATAGCTGTACAAAACCGCTAGTTAATGCTTATTTATATTGCAAACTGGTATTTCTTATATTATTTTAATATATTGTTTTTAATTCTAAACACACTGAGTTTGTAGTGCAAATAGTTTTACCATTGACTGCACTTTGTTATTCTTCTAGTTATTTCACTAAAGCGGCTAATGAATCGAAACTTTCACTTTCAAAGGACATATAGTTTGCGTTGAACAATAAGGTGGATAGCAACATAGATATTTTTTCTATGTACACTACCGTTTGGGGTTAGTACTTTTTTTTTTCTGTAGGTATCTAGTATAGGTATCAACTTAAATCTACCTAATTGGGACCGAAATATTCAAAACTGTTTGTCAAGATTATGTGGCAATGATATATTAGATTTAAATCTGATAACAATATCTTCTTTTTGTTTCTGCTCTTCTTTAAAAACCCTATATTCTTCAGGTTTGTGCAGCTGATATGCAAAATAAGTCTATCACGATGTTAAATGGCACTAAAAGGCAGGACGCCCCCCAGATATTAAGACAGCCCCCAGATATCCATATTTCCCCCCTTGTACCGTCCCTGGCTACACATACAGCCTTCTGACCTCATAACCTCCCTTCCATCAAATAATTCCACAGACTTACAACATCATGCAGCATCACTAAACACTAAATCATGATAAACAGCAGTTAAATCTCTGATAATAATGTGAAATTCCCTGTGCCAAGTCTCCACAGATGTGGTGACATGGAGCCAGATTCAGACACAGGCTGAAATTGATATAAGGCCTGAAATAGATGGAGAGAGTATAGAAAGAGGACTGAAAAAAAAAAAAATAACAACGAATAACACAGCACGTGAGGGCAAGGTCTATGTCATGTGGTCCAAAAGTCTCAGGCCACTGGGAAGATCTGGGAAACAAAATCTATTTTAAACCTGGAAATAAACAGAAAGTTTTAGCATTTTAAAAAGGGCAAATGGTCAGAAGTTCTTGCTTCCATTAAAACACAATGCTCCTTTGACCATTCTTAAATGCTGGAGGTGAACGTGCAACATGTTCCTGGATCAACAACATTCAACAGTATTCTAATCAACCAATCAGATTTGAGGGACAAGTTTACAGTTTATGTCAACTTAAGGCTTACAACCAGGGTTAGGTGCCTCTACATCAGTGTTATTCACATATTATTCTTCCTGATTTTAGGGATAAGTTATTGGTAGGGTTAGGTTTAGGGGTAGGGGTTAGGACTACATTTTCAGAAAAAAAATTTTGCTTGGCAAAGTCACGGTGACACAGGTTTTACACAAACCTGCTGTAATAAAAAAAATATTATAATAAAAAAATATGTATACTTGGACACTGTATATTGTCAGCCATATATGGAAACAATATAAAGAGCTTTTGAAAGAAACCTCATTGTGTATTTTGCACTTATGGTTCACCACACTGACTCTAGGGGGTGCTGTTGCTGTGATTGACTAAGTTGTATCAATGTCTATGTGTGGCACTTTTGGCTTGCAGGATCGCTTAGTCAGTGGCACTTATAATCTCAGGTTCTTTAAAGTCTACTTGACACAGTATGTACTTAAGTATGAACTGCTCTCATAGTACACACACAGTCTCAAATGGGACATAAGTTGAACAGCACTAATAAGGATGACTGTATACTGACACATTCTCTTCTCTTTGATAGTGTTAGTGCTGTCTCTCTCTCTCTGGGGCACGTTCCTTTGTGACCTGTATCTGCTGGCTGTGCACGCGTCCCTCTCAGCATATTTTGTCTATTAACAAATAGCAGATTTAGGGCAGCTATGTTAACTGAGGATTTCCATAAGCTTTTTTTTAGAAAGCAACTGTCCGCACTGCCAGATAAAACCACAATAAGTGTCGGTAATCTTTCATTACATTTGACTAAAGGCAAATTTCACTAGAGTCATGGCTCAGAGACAAGTACAAGTGTTGCCTTTGGGTGCGAGTACAAAAAGCTTGGGATGCAAAAGAAAATTGTCTGAAATAGTTCTTGAAATACAGAATTTATTTAGCCATTATATATTATATATATATATATATATATATATATATATATATATATATATATATATATATATATATATATAAAAAAATGTTTATGCATACACACACACACACACACACAAATATATATATATATTAAATACATTATTATGATTTTTAAATATCAAAAAATATAATATATTTCAACGTCTGCTTAGTTGGCTGTAGATGCATACAATATATTCAGTAAGGAAGAATTGTTGGATTTTATGTACAAGTACGTGTGCACAAGTGCATTTTGTCATTTGCAGCAGGACTACTGTTTTTATCTCATATGCACTCAATGCCCTGATGGTGTTCTGTGGAGTAGCTGTATGTACTATTGTAAATCTTTTATAAATATGACGTCACTATGTGGACTTTACTCTGTCGTTTTAGGCCTAATGGACATGCGGGCAGGGTTGTGCTGTAGGGTTTCTTCACTTCTCTCTCTTTTTAGTATGGAAAACTCGTATCTCTCTACCACTCAGGCTGCTTGCCAGCTCTGCCCTTCCCCCGTCTCTCTCTCTCTCTCTCTCTCTCTCTCTCTCTCTCTCTCTCTCATACACCATCTTTCTTTCTTTCTCCCTCCACCCTCCCTCTGTTTCCTGCTGCTGCTTGAGTGCTCTGCCTGGCAACACCTCTCAGCGGCCAGCCTGCTGTCTGCTGCTCCCCATCACGGAGAGAGAGAGAGAGAGAGAGAGAGAGAGAGAGAGAGAGAGAGAGAGAGAGAGAGAGAGAGAGAGAGAGAGAGAGAGAGAGAGAGAGAGAGAGAGAGGCTGCTGCTTACCACATGTATTGTGGTAACAAAAAGGTTTGGAAATTCAAAAGTAATGCAAGAATGTCACAATGTGACATTATTACTAATATCATGTAAAATCTGATATTAACTCTGACCTCTGGAATTACTGTACTGCTGCTTAAAGGGATAGTTCACCCCAAAATGTTGTCATTTTTTACTCACACCCAAATTCATTAGGGTATTTACCAGGTCTCTCATTGTTGAGAAAGTTTCTTGACAATGACAAATGACCTAGGATACAAGTTATTTTGATTTTGACAGTAATTCAGTGAAGATACACTCTCACACCCACAAAAAAAATTGAGAATAAGTGAAACTTGCTACATCTTCTGAAGGCAAAGCCAATGAAAGTTCATCTGAAAGATGACACTGTCCAAGACTTAAATAATAACATAGAGATTTCCTATATTTGCTCTGTAAATGTAAAAAATGAAGGTGCTGAACTTAAAAACACAAAATCTAGCAAGTTTTAGTTCAGGCCAGTGCACCTCCACAAGTAATTATGACACGGTCAGATTGCAGCACATATCTTTTAACCAGAAGTAGAACATGCTTCTCTTTAACTCTATTATCAGGAAAAAAATACTGAAGAAATTAAATTAGCAGACCTAAAATTGAAAAGAAGAAGTCAAAAACAAAAATAAAACTGATCAGGAACAAAACTGAGAGGACAAGAGGAACACAACTGGGGTGTTTTGCGGTGTAAAAAGGGAGGAGCTTTTAAAACATCCGTCAGTTAGGCCGGACAAGAGTGGATGAACTCATCCATATCACCATAAAGTGGATGTTATCAGAGTAATATAGAAGAAGCTGGTGAGTATGAAAGAATGGGAGGAAGGACAGAAATAGTGGAAGAAGTTCAGATAATGAAATAAGTTTTCAGAATAATATGAAGGCTGATCTATTCCTGTTACAGCATCTCACTCTGGAAAAGACCACTGCACCTCAATCGGAAATGTTCAGAAATGTCTCCTGATATATTCAGCAGTTCAATGGACCTTTGGGAGGAGAAAGACAAGACTACAGCCTAAAGACAAGAGGAAGCCGGTGTGGATAAACAGCACCAAAAGAAATTATCTTCAATCTCTCTTGAACTCATTTTCTTACAGTCAATGATTGATGTGTAAGAATGGTTTAGACATACAAGTTGTACCTGTCAAGCTAGCCATGTCTTTAGTGTAAATACACACACACACACACACACACACACACACACACACACACACACACACACACACACACACACACACGCAAGCTAAGAAACATAAACACTGGTGTGCAGAAGTGTTTCCTGTGCACTGTGTAACTGCTAAATCTAGAGCACAACCACAGGAAATATATTTTGCTCTCATTTGTAGTGAACTAACAGTCTGAATTAAATGTGACGAGATAAAAAGACTAGGTAGTGCAAAATAAAACAAAGACACTAAAAAGAGACATGACTTACGTGACAATATTAAAACACAATATAATAAAATAGAATAAAATAAAAAGATAAAACATAATAAATATATAAATAAAATAAATTGAATAGAAAATAGAAATAAAATTATGTTAAATGATATATGTAAGAAGAAAATAGTATTGTTTTAAACCAAATTAATTAGGAAACACTGCTGCACAGTAGAAAGTGTTGCAGAAATTGTGACTAAATGGGTCATCCGAAAAAAGACTGTGCGAACAAATGCAGGTTATGAATGGAAAAAGTGTGTGTGTGTCTGTGTGTGTGGGGGGGTGTGGGTGTGCATTCACAGCCGTCTACTGAAATTAAATTCTTCCTAAAGAATCAGAGGTTTTTAAATATTAGCAAGGTCACTGAATATGAACAAATTCTCAACTGAATATGGTAATATTAAAAAAAGCCTGTTAACAGCTCCTAACAGCAATCTATCACAAAACATACATAAATCCTAAAATTAAATGTATTGTCCTTCCACCATTTGGTATTTCTGTTTTCATACACCTGCACTTGAAACTACTGGAAACTTTGTTTGTCTTACTTATCATTCATGTGACGTACTGGCTTAAACAAAAGACAGAACATTTATGCAAAACTTGGTGATATTTATGCAAATAGTAAGGAAGAAAAACGTCTCTCCCAGGCTTGTCTAGCAAACTTATTTTTTGGTACCCTAAACATTAAAGGTAGGGTAGGCAATTTCAAGCTAGCTTTAAAAGCACAAGATCCAACCCTCCCTTCAGAGCCAAAGCTACGGGTTACTATTAGATATCAACTAGTATTTTTAACCCTTTCACACGTAAGTTTAAAATATTCTGGCTGATCCCCCAGAATACAGAACAGTTTTTCAAGGCGACCGTTATTTAGAACGTGTCACTTTATGGTTTCCATGGTGACGCGCCATTGCTTGTCACGTGACACACCGCAGCAGCAACAGAGCTGAATGAATGATGATCTGCTTTTATGTCATTTTTCCTTTTTAATTCAAAATATTCACAAATTTGTTAGCTATGGCATGTAATATCTGATATTCCGATTGTTAAATATATGCAAGTGGAAGTGTTTTATTGTTTAAACACCTTTATAACGATCGCGTTAGTTGAGCTGTATGCGCGATGGGCGCCACCATGTTAGTTTGTGCCGCAGACGCAGTTCAGAGAATCGGATCTGTTGGATTTACAACACATGAATTCATCCACTTCTCCCAAAATACATAAAAGTAAGTGGCTGGTTAACTGGGAGAAGAATAGAGTAAACTTTAAAGTTACTTACACAATATGTATCTGATATGAATAAAACGTGTCTAATTATAATGGTAAGGATTATTATTGTCTCTTCCATAGACATCAGTGTGTATTTTATAAACTCTAAATGTATTGTTTTTTTAGTACTTATGTGCATTTATATGTCTAAAACCTAAAATAAACATTATGTGGTTGAAAACACTGAAAAGTTGTGATATATGACAGCTCTGAGCTCACCTGTCTCTGGCTCAGCGCCAGCCAACGCGCAAAAGCACATTTGAATTTAGCAGTTGATCACGTGACGCACTGACCGTTCTAATCACACCGGTGTGATCGTACGCTCCAGGAACCAGCCTAGACTGATTACACCGGTGTACTGATTACTACGGTTAAAAACACTGCCTTCCCTATCTTTAAGTCTTTCTCCTCCCCACATGTGCTTCACTACAACATAATCTAAGTTGTCAATCTGTGAGCAAGTAATTTGTCTTCATCTAAACACCACTTTCCACAAGGACCAGCTTCCCAAACTATTACAGTAACCCACAAAATCTGAAATGTAATGCTGACTAAACTCTTTCAATGTTATTACACACACATACTATACAGCACAAATGCACACACAAACTCAAGACCTTGTAATACTGTAATTGCATCTGTGAATGTATCTCTCTCACTTCAGAGTGACATTTTGCTGAGCTCATGTAATACCGGTACTCTAAAAGCTCCCTGTTCAAACAAGCATTGAAAATAAAGACTATACATATTATAATGTAGACGCTACCTAATTTACAGTCCATAAAATAAATGCCCTGTTCCTCTAAAATGAATAGGACTGCAGTGTGATAGTCAATGATATAATAACAGATGCGTATATTTAAACAGAAAGCTCTTAATGAAGCGTAAAAGCACTAATGGCTCTTCCCAGCAGAAAGCCATACTCACTATTGGGCGGAGTCATTGAGCTGGTACTCGCGGGCACGGCTGAAGCACTCCTGGATGCCTGAGTCAGACCACAGGCGGATCATGGCGGACAGCAGCTCTGGAGAGTAGGGCTCGGTATCCTCCATACGGCTCACAACATCACAGACCATCTTAGCATCAGCCTGTCAGAAAAAACACACAGAAGAGACTTACAAACACAAGAACACTAAGTCACAAACTGTGCTCTAAATTGTAATAATCCCAAAGTTTGCGATTAAAAGATTTAAATATGAACTCAAACATTTCTCATCACAATTTCAAAGCCCTCTTCAGGGTTGTTTACAATGACTGTTTTTGGCAATGAAGGACATTAATTTAGCAATTTTCCAGTGACATGAGCAACCACGACCGTTGGTGATGAGACAAAGTCAAGCAGAGTTCAACTTTATGCAAACAAGCAGTGATGCGATGTGGGAACGCCTACTAGCAACCGACAGCACTGAGAATCATTACCTGCAGCTATATTCACTGCCAGTGTAATTGTGGCTTTACTGTGTCAACAATTGACTCATTTGTGCCTATTTTTTATTCCTTCCAAAGAAGTTTAGCAGAAACATGTGGGGCAAAGTTGATGCTAGAGAGAAACTTTTTTGTCTTGCTTTCCAATAAACATGCTTGTTTGCTCACAAAATGGAGGTTTATATTTAAAACATCCTAGAAACTTCTGAAAACAAGTAGGATCTATAATGCACATTTTTGCTACTCAAAAAATGTATCCTGTTTTAAATGTTTTCTTTGTTTTTGTTTTTTACTGGCAAATTCTTTTTGCTGGCACTAAATGTTTTATAAAGCCCTGTCCATAAGCTGGCTCTTGCAAAAACAAACAAAAAAAAGACCTCTTTGGTCAGTTATTTTTTCAAAACAACTTTGGGTTGTACAAATTTGTGCAAGGGCACAATGAGAGAACATAACGGGAGGAAACAGATAACAGAATCAGCGAATATTCTAGCACTATCAACGGAAAGTAACATCTTTATAATCATTGGATGTGCTGTTCCTCATTTACATACAGTTGTTCTGTTTGAACCTTAAGGGCACACTCAAATGTGTTGGATTTTTAGAAGGAGCAACTCAAAGCAGATCTTTAATGATGCCGACAGTACTGAGAATACTGAAAACCCACCAACCTGAGCCAAAAGCACAACAAACTGTGACTCATAAATCGGGTCTTGATCCCTAATCATCCTTTCTGCAATAATTAGTCCTTATTATACAGCAAAATCTGATGCAGAGATACTGTCTGACACACACATAATATATATAATATATATATATATATATATATATATATATATACACACACACACACACACACACACACACACACATACACATACATACCAAGTTCTGTCATGAAACTCTAGGTGGAGCAGGCTGATGGGTCGCAACTTTAACGCAACCTGCTTACAATTCCACTGTAGACTACACGGCACAAGCTGATTGGTTGCTGTTGCATCTGCAGCCAATGAGCTTGCTGCTAGAAATTTTAATAGTTGGTAAGTGTTTGCTGTAGCAGTTTGCAGCGTGCTTTCAAAGTTCCTCTGAAACCTTCCACCTAGGGATGTTAACCGATGACCGTTTGACCGATGGTTGACCGTATCAACGTTAACCGATCAAAGTTGTCGGTAGTCGGCAAAAAAAAAAAAAAAAAAGTGATCTCTAAATTAGCCTATTATAGACAGTGGACTAAACGCTACTACAGTTAGCCATCTCATTCCAAGATCTTTTTGTGTGAAGTGAACAAATCCCTCACACTCAATTTTTCATAACTCGCCTGTTTGTACTTAATAAACCATTAAAAACATTTGGCGCGAGGTCACAGCGTTTGGGTTCGCGTTAGACCTGCCTTGGCCGGTGCGTCTTTTACGCATTCTGAAGGTGCCTGTTTTATCCATTGGTTTTATCGTGTTGCAGTCTATTAGGCAACATTCCGCATAAGATGGGCTTAGATTTGGAAATACATTACATCTACATTTCAGTGGTAACAGATAAGGTGATGATGATCATCATCTTTCTTTATTATTGTTAGCACTACCTCAAACTAAAGCGGCGTCTCTTCAGAGCTGTAATTTTCTTAAATGAGCCGCGGCAATGTTTCAAATTAGCTTCTAACGCTAGACAAACGCCTTTATTTTCAACGCGATCACCTTGTACCCAAAGCATTTTGAAACCAAGGAGCCATTTGTCCTCCGATTACATACAAGCTCCTCGGCGCCGCGTTTGCGGGACTCATGTTTCGCGCTGTAGGGGATTTTAAAAAAGTGACGTGAGTGGAAGGGCGGCGCAGTGTGTGTGTGAGCGGGAGGCAGAGCGGCAGAGAGATGTGACAGAGTTGCGAAATTGCAGGCGCGGAATCGCTGTTATTACAAATAGAGTAGCATATTTTAAACTTCAACCGGCTAATGAGGCTCGGTGGTCGGTCAAGAAAATGTTTAGTTTTCGCCATCCCTACTTCCACCATCCCCAGCTCCACCTGTATAGATCTGCTATGGGTACTTTCATATATGCTATTTGTGCAGCAGACGTATGTTTTACAGCAATAACAGCAGCAGCAGCGTAGCAGATCTATTCTGCCAAGAACAAATACATTAACATCATTGTCATATCCATTATTATCATGCTAAACTCTTCCGAGAGTTGTTTATACACTATTATATATTATATACACATTGCATGACTTGTTTCTCTTTCATTCTTCACTCCCTCTTCCTCTCACTTATGAAATCACTCCCTTTTACAAACGCATTTAAAAAGCTTGACCGCAGTAACAACTTCTGAAAGGAGCGTTTAGTTTCTTTTAAAGACATCACAATCGAGCTTACTACTCGAAGGGGTTGGGTTCCGCCATCCTGCGCAACTACGGAAGCCAAAAGAGGAGAGCGTGAGAAATGGACTGGATGAGTGGAGTAAAAAGAAAAGACCCATGTTAAATAGAGAGTGGAAGAGAAGATGGGGGTCAGTTCAAAAAGGCTGGTCTTGCACCCTCTCCATTATTTGCGGTGAGAAAGAGTAAAGCGTTCACACACTAAAAGGAGTGAGATGGGGGGCCTGGGAATGAATACGAGGGGAAAAAACAAAGCATGGATGTCGCTAATTAATCCACAATTAATGCAAATGCAATTTTTTGAGGTTTTTCTACTGTGATGATGCAGACATATTCATCTGGATGATGAAAATGGATGCATCTTCCGTATGACTTGTCAATAGGGACAGATATTGCATCTCCATGGTGATTCAGCGGGGGCAGCATCAGCAGCAGGAGGCCGTATGATTGGCTGAGGGAGCCTCCCTTTCCTTCTCCCCCAGTGAGTGTGACCTTTGAGAGCAAGTCCTCTGAACTCAGCATGACTAAACCTTCTTGAGCCCTTATAACTCACACACATCATACTCTAACTGCAACAAATCATAATAGATGCTTCTATACAAATTTTACCAATTAAAAATGAATGTAATAATATTAGCAGAAGACAATGTACTATTAATGGTTAAAAATAGTCTAATAATCTATAAGAATAATTAATTATTTGAGCTTTACAACACAACATGAACCAGAGGATTACCTCAACATTACCCCTTCCGGGGAATTATGGGACATCAAACTGGCGTCCAGAAGCTCTTTGAGCCTTTATAGTGACAGATGCCTTGGTCCCAGGGCTAGCTAGGTTTGTGACGGGAACATTTTTGCCATGCATTTTTCTTTTGATTGAAAAAAACTGCAAGAATAAAACCCATAAAGCTAACAAGATTCAACAGGCATGCACCTGTTTCCGGTCTCTCTGTGCATCTATCCTGCAGATGGGTCTGTCTCTAATGTCACGACATTTGTCACGCCTCTCATTCTTCATTCTCTCTTTCTACCTCTGTTTTAGTTTTTTTGGGGAAGGTACACGGTACCGAAGGACCATGTGATTCCTGAGTGATTGCCTATTGAATTTAGATCAGGCTCATAGAGACACATAATAGCTATTCATTATGGCCCTTGCACAGACTAAAGAGAATAGACCATCAGCATTCATTTATTAGAGGAAACAGTGCGAGGAGAGAACTCAACGCGCTGTAGATTTGAATCGCAGATCAGTCAGTAGCCCGGCGTGACGGACAGTATCCTTACAGACACCCTGACCCTGCACCTGGTGAAAATACAATTATTGTAAGAGTGACGCAAGTGGGCACAGTGAACACACACATACAATAGAACTGTCATTTTACAGAAAATGTTGGATTCCTCAGAGTATCATTAGGCTTTTTCACTTCTCATGTTGAGTGCTAGGGTGTCGCTGGTTGACACAACATGATGGTGTCTGTGTCTGGTATTGTTATAGCAACACTGGCTATAGGGTATCTGCAACTACCTTATGATATGTTACACATCGCAATACATGTCACGATTAATTATGTGACATTTTATTTGGATCACAGCTGAGACGGACACAGCGTGTCCACGAGACAGGATATGCAGGATCAGTTTCAATGCATCTCATGTGCTTCATAAACGTGGCTCAGACCAGACTGAGAAATGCGTCAGTTTTTCCACTTATTTAGATGACGGACAGACGGATGGAACTGTATGAAGTACAATGAAGTTGTAGGTGTAGGTGTTCTAGTTATAGTTGTAGTTTGCTTCTAATCTTGCAATGAACAGGAGGGTAACATACAGTCCCTTATCAGCCCAAGGGCTGTGCTCTAATCATCTATCACTGACAATGAAACTTTCCCTTTCAAACTAGTACAGAGGAAAGAGAGATGCTCCGCTTTGCTGAAGATGACCCTGCTCAAGTACTTTATCAAAGTCCATGACATAACTCCCTAGACATGAATTTAAACTACAAATTGTCTTTTCAAGGTTACAACCACTGGCATGGGGTGGACTTCTAAAAGGCTGAGAGGTCATGAAAAAAAAAAAAGCTTTTTAGTGTATTTCAATACAGACATGACCGAATGAGGTGCTGTGAGTGGGTGAGTTGCTAATTAATCCATTTGTTTCCAGCATGTCTGTGAATATGGACCTTCAAAGTCATGCCAAAATGTATCTATGAGAACTAAATGAATTCAAGAGAGCCAAAAGAGACATGTGATACTTCGTTATTCACTAGTGTCAGCTGTTAAGACACTAGTTTTTGTTTTGGATTCTCTGAGAACCTCTAACCTCTCGGTGTTAACAAATGTCCTCAAAAGAAGTTTCAAATAAATTATTACTTTTTCTAAATTAATTTCAATGGCATTTCTTGTAAGAAATAAGGGAAAAGCTACTAGCTGCACGTCCTTTAGTAACCATCGCTGATGTTAATAGCACAGAGGTGTGAAAGCCAGAGAAAATCAAGCATGGAGGCAAAGTGAGAACTAGCCTTTTTTTAGTTTTCCAAAGCATCATATTGGCCTTCATGTTGTGTACAGTTTGGTTCCCAGAGATTACACAAACTTGAAATAAAATGTACACAAAACTTGAATGCAATGTAAGTCGCATAAATATAAAGAAATTTGAATCGAAACAATATGATCATAATCAGCCAGTATTTAAAACAGAGTGAGAAAAACCCCCCAAAAGAAGGCTAAAATTTCAGACGTAAATCCATTATTTCATTCAATTGTTGTTGGGCTGTGTCTCTATGGAAGAGAGGGAATGCCCATGACAAGAAATTTGATGATGTAGATGAATGATGCTGTATGTTCCACAGAATGGCCCGCTATGCAGTGATGACCATTCATCTCCTGCCTTTATCATCTTAAGACAGTCAGATATTGTGTTATCAACAAGACAGACATACAGACACACACAGACCTGCATTATTAAGAAGCTGCTGGGTTCGTCTGGTTCACACACAATGAAAGAGTTGCATCAGGAGAGACTGTCGTACCGCATATTGGCATTAAAAAAACACGGGGACAGGACCATGTTTCTCACATGGGTCAGGCATGCTGAGGCCTGCACTGACTAATACTATAGTCCTCTAGGTCTAGGAGACTGAATACGACACCAGAAGGATGACAAATCACTGACTCATTAAGATTATATGATTTGATCTGATATACAAGAGGCACGCTGTTACTAACAAGCATTCTACTGCAGATCTACAACAGTCAGTTGAATTCGGGAAAACAAATTATCTGTCGACCCTTGTGAAAAAGAATGACATTTTAGCATATTTCTAAAATGTAATGTTTTTGGACACTTAATTGGATGTTACTTTTAATCAAACGAATTATAGTTTAAATTTACATTAAATGCAATTAGCTCAATTTTAGAGTATTTGTTTCACAGGCTAAAGTAGAACTTAAAGGGATAGTTCACCCCAAAATTTTAATTCTTTCATCATTTGCCCACCCTCGTGTTGTTCCAAACCTGCATGAATTTATTTCTTCTGCTGAACACAAAAGAAGATGTACTGAAGAATTTGGGTAACCAAACAGTTGATGGACCGCATTGACTTCCATATTATGGGGGCGAAAAAATACCACAAAAGTCAATGGGGCCCAGCAGCTTGGTTACCGACATTCTTTAAAATATCTTTCATTTTTGGTTGAACTATCCCTTTAAATAGGACACAATTACTTCTGTTGTCTTCGAAATATGGTTAAAGTTTACTGTCAAATGTACTGACAAGCATTTATGGTAAACTAAAATATACTTTAAATTAGGGCTGGGCAAAAAAATCGATTTTTCGATTAATCGTTTTTTAAAATGTGGTCGATTCAAAATCGATTCTCAAACGCCAAGAATCGATTTTTTTCCATCTTTATGTATTAGTTTTCCTCCACTGTTCATAGGCTTGCAAACTCAATTTTATAGCTAATGCTGTGAGATTTTATGGTAGTTTTATCTAAATCATAAAATAACCTCAATTAGTGCTGCACGTTTAATCATATCACAATTGCTATGACAAGCCTATACGCAATTAGGCTATATGACCAAAATGCTGCCAAAATGCTGTCGTGACTGTGACAGAAAAACTTGCGATGATATCGTGCGTGCGCACAAGACAGCACAGAATAGAATTACCTTTCGCGCTTGAACGAAGAACACACACAATTATGGCAAAATGTATTTTTGTCGAGTATCTTTATAACATAAGAGCAGTCTTATGACGAACGTGAAGAGTTGTGCCTCGTGAGAGAATGAGTCCGCGTGTGAGTTCCGCGTCTCTGTCAACAGCGGCTGGTCTTAAAGGGACAGTACACTGTAGCCACTAATTATCTCTGTCATTTAAGTTAATCAAAGAACAAAGAGAACAGAGAAAAACACTCACTGCTCTTGAATAAAGAACTTTTGTAACTTTGATTAGTCAATATATAATTTATAATTAATGCAACACAGACTGTTTGATAATTTTATTCAATTTCTGTATGGCCTAGCTGTTAGACAGGAAGGGCACATATTATATTATATGCAACGTTTTTATATGTGGGTTTATGTGAGGATTGTTAACCTGTTTGATCAAGACATGCGACTGTTCTGACTTGTCCAATTTTCAGCATCAATTTTTCATTTTGCATCAAAATCCTGTCTATTCATTGTATGCATTTGAAATATAGAGTTGGGTTCTGTTTTAATGTACCCAAGTGTACCTAAAATAAAAAGAGTTTAATATACAGGTTTGTAGCTCTTAATTTCTTTTTATTAATTAAACACTTGAAAACTTGTTCACTTTTTTTTCTTTTCTTTTTCTAATAAATATAGGATTTGTATTTAATATTCATTGAGTGAGTCGAATCGAAATTAATTTAGAATCGAAATTGGAAAAATCGAATCGAGAATCGAAATCGAAAATCGAATCGAGAATCGAAATCGAATCGAATTAGAGCTTGCGAATCGAAATCGAATCGAATTGTAACATCTGAATCGATACCCAGCCCTACTTTAAATGTCATTTCTATTGAAACTTGTATTATATTAAATGTAATATCAAATAACACTACAGTTAAAATAACAATCAGGCACTTTACATGTGCTTTAGTATAATAGCCACATCAAAATAAGTGATACAAATGCTATAAAAAGGTAAATCGAAGTATTTCATTCAATAGATCTATTGATAAAAAAAAAGTGTTCAGTCAAAGTAAACGTAATATTTTACCTAATATATGTCTGTGCTTTTAATTTTTGGCATATTAGGGTACCTAGCTGTTAGCTTAGCAGCGTGCTAACATCCAATTCTAGTCGCTGCCTACATAGAAAACTTCAAATCAGTGATTTATGAGGTCAGTACGGTGCCTTAGAAGGCACCTATGTAGGTGATAGGCGGCTCACTAGGTTTTGGAATAGAGCTCTAGATTATAAGCATACTATATATTATATATTGTGAATTATGTAATATGCTTGCGCTGAACATGATGTGTGTGGGAACTTGGATCAAAAACATCTAAATCTTGCTAATTAAGTGTGCAGGATATTTCCCACAAATTCAGAGCAGCCTCGTCAATACAGAGCTGCCAAGAAAAAAAAAATGGAATTGCAACATAAACTGCATCCTTTTGATGCTCATCTACATTACAAGGATTTAGCCATCAAAGAGCACCACTATGAAAGGTGTTTCATAAAGCTAAATACAATTTGAGCAGAGCTTCGCCAGTATTAGCTAACAGAAAATAGTCTTTCTTTGGTCATGCTTAGCACTTGAGATAAGAGACGCAGGATAAAAAAAGCAAAAGAAAAATCACATCTTTGGTTTTCATTTCATTATCATCCCCTGCCGCCTCCCATCTCAGTTCATCAGTCTTAACATCTTTTAGCTCTCTTTCTCTTCACAATTGTTATGACACACTCATAAGTAAGCAGTCTGGGTGATGGGAAGGCTTTTGGCTTCCGCTGACATGAAGCAGAATTGAGGCAACACAGAACTCGACTCAGTCTGCTCTCGACTCACTCCGTCCCGTGATTATCATCTCTCCTCTTCTTTACATAGGTCCCCTCCCTCTTGCTCCACTCCTCCGCATCATGTGACAGTCATCTCCTGTTACTATGGTTACTGGGCCTTTCTTGGGGAATGTGATTGCAGATTTGCTGTTCTCTCTTTCGTTTTCTCTGTATCTCACCCTTCCCTCCCACTTTCTCGCTCTATCTCCTCCCCTCTTTTTCTTTATTTGCCTCCCATGGCAGCTGTTAAATTATTGATTTGATGAAATATGTATCTGTTATTCTGCTCTCCTGCGGAAGGCTCCAGTTGTGGCCTAAACACAGGAGGTCCTCAAATCCTAGGGTGGAGACCACACCTCTGTCGATCTACTCACCAACACGGATGCCCGTCACTGGAGAGGCCACACCCACCTGGCACTGTGACCAATTGAAAGCTTTCTCTCTTACTGCTTCAAACATCATTCACATCTGTAATTCTCATAATATATAGTAATTGAAGAAGGAAATCAATGCTCCTTAAGCAATAAGTCCATTTTAAGATCAATTTTCTCTTTTCTAGCATCCACAAACCCCTAATTCATCTCTGTGACTGGCTAATGTCTGTCAGCTGAGAATGAAAGGCTATTGGACTTTTTTGTACAATGTCGATACTGAAAAAAAATGTAACAATATCTTTCTACTATATCAGTAATACGGAGTACCAATTGCTGTCACTGCTCTCTCACCAAAAAGTATGCTAATTATAACTTGAACTGCTGAAATTTTGCTTTCATGACACCCCTAGAGTAAAGACATGTTAAACCTCCTGCATGTCAGTCTGACCTGGCAATGTTCTCCCAGAAAATAAAGCTGAGCCAAAAGTATTTGAAAGGAAAGGTGTGCTGTTCCATTACTGACACATCAACATTCAAATATCTCAGTTTATTTCCCTGTGTCTCTCTTTCCCCTTTGCGTCATCAGGGTTCTTCAGAGACTCAGAGAAAAAGAGAAATTGACAGACAAAAAAAAAAAAAAATTCTGGGTCAGACTGGCCCTCCCTCTGCTCTATGACCTACCCTTACTAAACTCTTCCTGAAGTGGAGCACACCAACACTCTCATCCCACACTGGGGAATTCTCTGTTGGGATTTATGGAGGAATAATTACATTCACATTAATAATTACATTCTAAACCCCCACTACCATCAGAAGCACTTATTTGATTAATGTCAGGTTGGAGAAAAATGGATTAGTTATGAAAGGAAAAAAAATGTCCAGTTAAAGGAATAGTCCCCACAAAAAAATATTATTTTCTCATAAAGGTTCCAAAAAATGACAATATGCTCCAAAAAATAACATCAAAGTGGTTCATACGACTCATGTGCTCTATTTAAGTGCTGTAATTTAAGTCATCGTTGACTGATAGTCTTCCTCTCTCGTGAGCTTGAGAACCAGAGCGATTGGATCATTGAGTCGAGAATCAAATGATTTTTTATTTTTATTTTGGGATGGTTCTTTTCAATGAACCAGTTGATACCGTTTGCAATGAATGTTCCATTCTGGAATCAGACTAAAACATTAGTATAGGAATGATTTGTTCATAAATCAGATCGAACAAATAAGAGCTCCACTCACAGACTCAATGATCAGGTTACAACAGCTCTAGGGGAATCAGACTGAAAATTCCTTTAGGAATCATACTCAAATATTCGTTTAGAAATCAGACTGTTGCTCATGAGTTCACATATACTCAACGATCGAGTCACAATGGTTCTGGAGTTGAGAACAGCTAGCTAAAAGGGGGAAAACACCACTTGCACAATGACTTTTTCAAAAATTACTATTTTTGTACAAGTGTCAGGGTCTCACACAGAGCTATCATATGGCTTGAGGAGATTTACTGTATGGCACACCATTGTATTAGCCACTTTTATAGTGTTCTTTTATTATTTTAAAACAGCTACATAGAGGTTAATTGTTCCATACATTTTTGGTTGAACAATCCCTTTAACATGCTTATGTTTTCATGTGCTTCCTCTGCTGATTTTCACACTCTCTCTCATCCACAGAGATAACGACACAGACAAGACGGAACTGTCTCTTTCCACACCCTCTCTCTCTCTCTCCACAGGCCTGCAGGTTTGTGTGGAGTCTGCTGAGGCCTGGCATTTATTAAAGTGTGCTGTTCGCTCCTCTCTGCTGCATACCTGATCTGCCACCACTGCAGGCCTCTTTCAACTATATTTATTTTTAGCCGCAGGCCAAAAAAAAGCTATCATGCTTCCAAATACCATGCTTTTAATACTATAAAGTTTCCTTTACACTTCAGGCTCCATAAGTGCCCTGATCAACACACAGAGTTGTCCCCATCAGTGACCCAATTAACACAGTGCCCACTGGTATTAAAAACTTCTTTTTTTTTTTAAAGGCTTTCACATATATATTATATGTGTGTGTGTGTGTGTGTGTGTGTGTGTGTGTGTGTGTGTGTGTGTGTGTGTGTGTGTGTGTGTGTGTGTGTGTATGTGTTACCTATATATATATATATATATATATATATATATATATATATATATATATATTCTTCAGCAGATAATCTGACCATGTCTAAAATGCATTGAGTTGCTGCAATGTAATTGGCTGTCTTGATATCTGCATGAACGAGCAGTTGAACCGGTGTACCTAATAAAGCGGCCGGTATTTGTGAGTTAATATGTCAGATTTAGGAGCCATGTACACGCCACTATTTTCAACAAAATTTTTTTTATAACTTTATATGTTTTGTCATACTCAAATATTCGTTTAGAAATCAGCTAAACGAAATAATTTACACAACAGTGCCGTTTTGGGGTCCTGAAATTGCGAGCTTTCGAAAACAAGTTTCAAAGTGCAAGTTTTTGAAAATGATACAGCTATCGCCTCTGTGTAAATGTGAATTTGTTGAAAACAGTGACGTCATGCGTATGCGTATTACGTGTTCAGTCTATAGAAGAGTATAGTGTTTCTACTGGCCTGGCAGCATAATACCAGAATTTTTTGTCATTATTGCAGATCCGTGTGAACGGAGATACTTTTGACAACGTTGACATTTGTATGTGAAAACGTAAAGGAAAATGGTTTCTGCTTTTAGTACATTGTTGCCGTGCAAACGTACCCTCAGTTTTAAAATTTGACAAGTCTGGCCACAACATCTCATCTATACGGGCCAAGATCAGGCTCAGGTCCCAGAAGTGAGGTTGACAAAGATACATAACATATCGCCGCCCTAAAGAATCCCTGAGGGCCGGCGTGAGACAAGGGAGCAGTGCCACTGTGTGCCTCATTAGCTACGGCCTCACCGGGTCATTACAGTGGGTTGTGCTAATTGTGGGTGGAATGTCTAGGCTGTCATCAGCTTTGTAAAGGGCACTTGGGTGTGTTTTGAGAATTTGGAGGTGTAATTCAAATTACACAGATGTACTGAAGGATCTTTAGGCTTTTGCATCAAGTTTTTTTCATCTTCTTAACATGGCTTAGATTACCATCCTTCAACAAAAACAAGTAAATTAGCAGCATTATTCATCACAAACATGACGTAAGATTATATTTCTTTATCAGTATAATTAAAATAAATGTACAAGAGATAAAAAGAGTGTAAAAAAGAAAAAGAGAGGCGCAAGAGAGAGAAAGAAAATTAGTGGCATAAATGAAGCTCATAAATGGAGGCTAATATGGCACATATGCAAACCTAGTCTTCCACTCCAAGTGGTCGATGAGCTACGTCTCTACGGCAACCGGCAGTTTCCAAGCAGCGCAACACAGCTTATGGAAAAATGAATGAAAATCTGCCCACTGAGATAGAAAGTCCATGATAGAAAAAAAAAAGAATGGAAGTATAGAAAACACAGAAAGACGATATGTTTTTGTCCATATTTAAAGAGGCAAACAGTATAAATTACAAATGAAAGACAAAAAATATGAAAATGACAGACAATAATTAAATCACATTCACACCCACAAGAGTGTGCACAAACAGACACGCTATCATCAGTTGAACAAGAGCGCCTTGTTTGACGGGAGGCCTAAATATAAATGTAGCCCGACTGATTGCATTAGTTTGATAATGATAAGACTCATTAAGATAAGGGTTGTTGAATTAGATTATCATACTGTCACACATTGTGGTGCTACTGTAAGGATGCTAACACTGCTAGCTATAAATAACCAAGCAAAGTGCAGCACTCCATGAAACACTTTACTGACGAGTATGTGTTGGGCAGACAAAAACACAAATATACAGCATATGCCTTTTATATTAACGTCAGGTTTAAATGGTTTATATTTGCATTTATTTGGCATATGCATGTTGCAAAGAAAAAGAGATGCAGGCAGGGAAACTAAAATTAAATGATAGGGTATATATTATTCTAATATGAAGAGACTTTTATTTTGAAGGCTACAGTTACTGGACCAAGGAAGAAAAATCTATCAATAACCATTCCCATTAACCATAAATATCACTTGCCCGGCCTGCGCAGGATTCCCTGGAAGTACATGATATGAAATCGACCATATTTGCTCATGATTGCTGGGTTGTTTTATCAATATATACACTAGGAGTGGTAACCACTGCTCATACACATTTTTCACCCACCCAGGATTATCAGGGTTACTGAGGCCATCGCATCAATCTGCTTATTAATCTTTGATTTATAGTACACTTGTAAAGTACACTGCATTCTCATTCATATGCCGTTAAAATCAGCATTTCCTTCTGGAGAAGCTGATAAGTGATTAGAGTGGTTTATATTTGACATTTACAGTGTGGTCACTGGCTAATCTTTAAATTATTACGCAAAATTACTGCAAATTCAGATTATCTGTGGCCTTATTGTTTTCCATTCAATCAGCATGGTGACTAGATTAAGATATTTAGGATTAAGTCTTTTGTTGTTTTTCACTCTTTGGGTGTGACCGTTATTAATCTGTCTGACGTGGTTAAATGGGTGATTTTAAATTCCCCTGACTGCATTAGGGATTACACTGTGTCTACACCAGATGTGAGCGGCACGGCGTGACAAAAGCTAATAGAAGCCATTATAATCAGTGATGCTGTCTACACTGGATGTGGAACAAATTCCCGACAGTAAACTGATGCCCTGTTTTATTTCTGACATAATCCTAGCACTCGTGCAACTTTTGACACAGAGAGCAAATGGATTTGCAAAGGTCGCCTTGTCGTGTATAGACCTAATTTTCTATGCTAAAATTTTTACGTTTGAGTATTATCCAGTTGCAATTTTTGTCTACAGTATCTTATTTTTAATTTCAATAAAGTGACTGCTTCTATCACTATGTAATGTTATGTATCTTAAAGTAGATTAAATGTAGGTAAAAAATATGAAAATATATTTATGAAATCAAAATGAAGCAAAATTTATTTCTGTACAAATCATTTATATTTGTAAGCATATTGCGTAGTAACGCTTTGAGTCAATTGTTTCATTTGTGATAACACAATGAAATATGGTAAATTGTGTGGGCATAATTTTGGGCCAGACTGACATACAAAGAAATTCTGAACACGTGCAAAAACAAGAGAGAACCAACAAAATATTAATAACTGATTATGTAGAATAATGTATGCTTTTTCCTGTGATCTTTTTGTTTTTCTATGCATTTTCTATTTTCTATAGCTGTAGTTTGCCTTTTTTGCCAGATAATTTAGTCAGATAAATACCTTAACTAAGTTTAGTGTTTTGTTCTTCCCTCATATTTAACATATTTAAATCATATAAAATATTTTCCTCATATTTTGAGGATTTAATCTAACTTGCAGATATCAAATACCAAATACCCATTGGCCAATCTTCTTTTTTTTTCTTTTTTTTTGCCTTTATTGTGATAGGAGTGAGGATAGAGTGGACAGGAAGCGAGGTGGGAGAGAGAGGGGGGATGGGATCAGGAAAGGTCCATGAGTCGGATTCGAACTCCGGTCACCCGAAGCGCAACAGCGCTATATGATGACGCGCTGCCCACGAGGCTATCGGCGCCGACGGCCAATCTATTTTTACATTATAAATGTCTTCATTGTCATTTTGGATCAAGCATTATTAATATTATTATTTAATCTTACTGACCCCAAACTTTTGAAAGGTAGTATATACTTAAATATTTTCCTCCTTTAGTCTTTTCTCACCAAGGGCCCCTAGTAAGCCAAGACTGTCCATGGTGCCCCCTCAAACAAAACAGGTGCATATCTTCCCTGGATAGCGCCCTTAATAAAACTCAGATGCAGAGCAGATGATGCAAGATATAGAGAAATAATGAAAGGAAAATAGATGAACAGATAGGCCGATCTTGCAGATACCTGACTAAGAAAGAGAGAAAGAGAGAGAACTGCACCCTTGGAAGAAAGGCTGCAGGCTCAGCTTGGCTCACTTCTGCTCTCTGTGTGGTAAATGGTTGGAAAGCAGCGGCTCTGCACCAGCCATCTCACTGACTGAGCAGTTTCAATGCACATATCCCCCTTTATCTTCCATCCTTTTTCTTTTCTCCCCCTCTCTTCCATCCCCTCCCCCTCTGGCCGTTACTGGTATTCAGTGCAGCTCCATTGAGGACCATGGCCCTCTCGCCCTCGCCCTCACCTTCTCTCTCTCTCTCTCTCTCTCTCTCTCTCTGCTCAATGCATACAGCACTGCTGATGGCCACAGACACACATAAATGATGAAGTACATTAACCCAAGGAAACCAACACACACAAAAATACATATATGCAGGGGAAGACACTGAAGCATGAAACATGAAGTGATACACAGCAGAGCACATTGTAAGTTGCACACTAAACAAATCAGCCAATGACTTCTATTGATTTTAAACAGAGATACTTATTTTATATCCCCTATTCCTTAAACTAACCTCACAGAAACAATTTTTTTTCTACTACGCAGTTTTCCTCACAGGGACATTTGGCTGGTCTGTTAAATGTAGGTGAATTCAGTTTTTACTATCCTTGTGGAGATATCTGGTCCTCAAAATATAGGTAAAGCCTCTCCCACACACACACACACACACACACACACACACACACACACACACACACACACACACACACACACACACACACACACACAACAACTGAGCCATGAATGCTTATGAATTCTTCATACTTCAAATGGAAAAGTAAGAAGGTCTGCCTTGAAACACACACACACACACACACACACACAAATTAATGATGAACACATGCAGAGAGGCTGATTACTTTGTGCATGAGAGCACACATACATGACTGTCTACGAGAAAGAAAACACACACACACACACACTCGCATTCAATTCGCAGGGGACTGTGGGTTCAAAAGCACATGCTGACAGAGGCGTTCCAGCAATGATGACGTGTGTTCAGTGAGTCTTGAAAAGTCTTGAAAAATTCTTTTCAAATCAGCTCAAATCGTCTGGGGAGATTTGTCAACTGAAATTTCTCGGGAAAATATTTTTGCAGTGTTTCGTCAGCAGAACAATCCAAAGACACATTAAATAACAGTAAAACCCACTGAAGAGTTGCATGTCTATCCCTCACAGACTCACTTTCATTCCCATTAAAAATCAAAGATGAAACTGCTGTGAATAAGGTCTATACTGTGCGGATGTCTTGACTACCTAAATAGCACAGCCTTTCTTTTGTCCTCTAACTGTGTTCCTATAAGGAGAACCATCTTCCTCTACATTCAATCAGAATGCCCTCACTCTACGGCAGCTTCCATGAACTGTGATTTTTTTTTTGTATCTCTCCCCACTATGTCTGCTTGTAAATAATTCAGCATATGTGAAGAAGACAACAGAGCGGCTATAGTGGAGCTCACACAGATGGAGGTGTAGATATAGGTAGAGATGGATATGTTTGGATATGTTATGCGGGCCGTTAACAGCAATGTAAACAGTTTGCGGCCTGGAGACTGTCACAAAACAATGGGAGTGAAAACAGTGAAATGGAGAAGAGAAGGGAAACAGAGCGAGAGTGCTTCGGATCAGTCCATTAGGAGCCCAGACACATTGGGGCCTTCCTCTTGTATCATCTCACAGTATCTCCCACCTCTCTGTTTCTCATCCTCTCCCATCTAATCAATAGATGTGCACTTATAGTCGGGCACAAAGGGAAGCTGGGGCTTCATTATGGGCCTAGCTTCACAACAACACACACCTTCAGGATTTGCATACTGTTCTCAAGAAACAAAAGAAACAGCTCACTTATCATTCTACTGGTATTCTCCACCTCAAATCCATATTCAATTTCATAATTAGTTCCAGAGGGAACTTCGAGCTCTAACTCCTGTACCCGTTTGCCCTCATTGCCCTCATTGCTTTCTTAGATAATAATGTTAATTCATGCATTAAGTCCATTAAAAGCTCAAATCCAACTAGATTTAGATGGAAGGGGGTTTTGAGGGGTAACTAAGTATCTTCATTCACAATATCAAGTAGAGCAGTGGGTCATAACCCAACAAATGGATCACAAGTATGATAGGGTTGTGAACAGCAGGTTAAAATAATGTAAATGAAAATAATAAAATATAACCAACCTTTAAGAAGATGCATAGTTATGACAACATTTTGTTGCTGATGTCTGCATCTAATCAAACTTTATTGCCTTTTGGCACCATTTAATATACAAATACATTTTCTTTTGCTTTTATTTTTAATGAGTGAAGCTGAAATCTCACGTCTGCTGTTGCTTATGCTTTTACAAGATTTAAAGGATATTTTGTTTTACAAATGTAAATTGATTGATACATACATATATACTGTATATATCAATATTCATATATATTCACAATATATATCAATCATCAGTTTTTCTCAGATGGTGGCCCAACACATTTATATTTATATATATATATATATATATATATATATTTAAAAAAAAAATTAAATACATTTATAATATATTTTTGAAATAATTTTACATTTTGGGAAATTATAATTGTATATATAACATTTATATTTAAATAGAATCTAATTTCAATTTCAATTAGGAAAATTTGCGATATACTAACAAGTACAATAAAAACACCTGCCATCTGTGTTCATAGCGGACTGATAAACATGTGGAGCTGATCCCACCTCTCACTCAAACACCCCCTCCCCATCTCCCTCGACAGGGGAACCCATTTTAACCGTAAATAATTCATCCACAGACAGATGCAGCTTTTTATTTGGAGTGAATAATTCAAAATGTGGTCTCTGCATTTCAGAGAGGAGGCCCGCTCGACCAGTGGAACATTGTAGAAAGCAGGAAAAGAACCGGCGCTTCTTTTTGTTCCTCTATGCTCGTAAAAGCTAGAGACCGATGCCACACCTTGCTGCTCAAGCATTGTCTATCTTGATTGGAGCACCATGGGTCGATTTGTGGTGGGAAAGTAAAGTGTACATTCTTGAGCTGAAAAGATTTTCAGTGACTGATTGAGAGAGGAGTGCATGTGCTTCACACACAGCATCTCCCAACTGGGCTTTGAACTATTCATACCGAGCTTATGCAAATGAAATGCTTCAGGCTTTATTCTGGGAGCCTCACAAATGCACAGACACACATTACCTAGGACACACACAAGCACATGCTCATAAACACATACATTTATGTCCACATGATGCAACACTGCACAATGCCTTGACTGCTTGCAAAATATAATAGAGCCTGTCTCATAATAAATGGATTCCATTAAATGAAGGCGTACATTTCCAATCAGAGAACACTTGGTTGTATTTACACAAGCTCGGGGGGGGGGGGGGGGGTTCTGATTACACAGAAACACACACAAGCACACACAAACACCCTGTTCATTACCTGCTAGCTATCTCATTTTCACCTGCACCTTTATTGTAAGAGATAATTTTTATTTTGTATGCAAAAAAACGAAAACGAAATACTCCGAAACATGAAAAAGCCTTTTCATTGATCTTTGACAAAGCAACAGTAAATTATCTACTTACTCACTTCAAGGTCTGGGTTTCTCAGAATGAAAAATTAATGACTTGGCATTTTAATCTTATTTCCAGAAAGAAAGAAAAAAGTAGAAATTATTCAAAAGAACTTGTTACAGCTTTGACATTTTCAAAAAGAGGAAACATGGGGAAAATAATCTAGATAATCTAATCCAATCCAAACTAATGAAGGAATTATTCAACATTAAACATAACTTCCACCTCTAGAATCACAAAATATGTTCACTGGAATTTTGGCAGAATCAATATCTACCAGTTGTTTTTTTTGTTTTTGTTTTTTTTTGCATAAAAGCTCTGTTGGAAAATCCATCTTATTTTGGTAGCTTGGTTTTTAAAGGGGTGGTTTACTGCTTTTTTTCTTTGCACGATTGTGTTTATGGGGTGCAATATAACATGTCTTCGTGTTTTTTTGTTTTTTTTTGTCTTATTTTTCATAAATTTCACCTTTATTGTAAGCCGCTTTCTCCTTCACCGGTTGACTTCCTGATTCTATGAAACCACTCCCTCAGAAACAGGCAATGGGCTCAGATTGGTTAGTTGGGCCGGTGTGTTGTAATTGGCTAAACTGGGAAGTGCATGTTGTCCGGAAACTTCACGCCCATTACCTTTACGGGCGAAAGTTGCATGTGCTCCGGTCAAATGTAAATAATGGTGTCAATACTGCCGTATCAGTTTGAGTCCGAATCAGACCCAGAAAGCAGCAATGAAGAGAGTCAAGCAACCTCCGCAAACACGGCTCTTACGAAACGTTTCTGAATGGTACATTTTTTATTATTATTATTCTATTCTATTCTATTCTATTCTATTCTATTCTATTCTATTCTATTCTATTCTATTCTAATCTAATCTACTATTATTATATAAGAATTTCGATATGCTGTTACTTGAAAATGCTGGCATTTGTTTACGTCCTTGATAAAACTAAAACATTACGTCTCAAATTATACATGCAAACATTATTAAGTCTTACTTACAGGTTGTGGCCCAACAACTGCTGCCTCTGGTTTTAAAGTTGGAACTGCTTCATGTTTTAGTAACAGTTTCTTGTTGAATCCGGCATTGAATTCGTGGAGATTCTGGAAGCTGTCTTCCGTAAAATGCGCAGCACAGAGAGCTATTACGATTGAAATTTTCAGGAACATAATCAAACATAAATTTTAGCCATTGTTGACGAACTACAGCGTCCGTATGAAGCCCGAACACAGAAGACCTGGCAGCTGGGTGAAAATAACACACTTTCGACGGCATGGCTACAGCTCTCCACTATAACTCTTCCTCTTCGACAAAGCCGCAGAAATATGGCCATGCCCCCTTTTTTGCATGGGTTAGCTACGTATAAAACCCGGGAAGTATCTCGTTGTAGTCCCATTCGAGTCGTTTTTGTAGGCATTAAACTTCCTGATTTTTAAAAGACGATATCTCTGCTTACGTTGAACTTTCAGCGCAGCAACTTTGCAGATACTGTTCATGCACCAACAGCAACATTACACACCATTTAAAATGAAAAAAGTGAAATCACAATCAACCACCCCTTTAAACATATTAGCTAGTTTCTAGCTGGTTTAAACTGGTCATTAGCTGACTGACTTAAGATGAAATGATCAACTGGTCTACAAGTATTATTATTTTTCATGTAGACAGTCTTATAAACCAGAAAACCACTTCATTCTAGTATAACCGGCCCAGCAGGTGCACTATAGTTTAGGGTAACTTAGCAACAAGTCACGTTATGTAAATGTTTTCTGTAATTGCCTATGTTTGTATTCTATGATGTAAAGCTTGTGCTGTTTGGTAAATAATGTGTTCAGGTACAGTACAGTAGGTGTGGGTATATTGATTGAGAGGGGGATTTTTAAAGGGCAGAGAAAGAGAGAGGAATGGAGCCTCTCTTCTGCATCAGCGCCATCTCAGGCACACAGGTCTCTCATCTCTTAACCTTCAATTAGTGGCCACAGGCAGCGCAAGGCATTGATTAAGCGCTAAATGCCAGTGCGACACACACAGGCATACAAACACACACACACACACACACACAAACACACACACACACACACACACTGTACTGACTCTTCCTCAGTCTCTGCATTATTGAAGAGCAGCCTTGCTAATTACAGCACGGAGGACACACACACACGGCAGGAGGGAAACGCCTACACACACCTGTGCTACACACAAACTCACATCTAAATGCGCACAGATACAAGTGATAAGGATAGATTGTGCTTTTTACTGACAAAACCACAGAGATGAATAATTAGAAAAACTGACCAATAGACAGACAGTATTGCCTTTAGTGAAATTGATTCATCATTGCACACAGATACAACACAAATGCACAAACACACTCAAGATTAGGCACATTGTGGCTCTGTTTTAAAGTGAGCTGTTTACTGAGACAGTATTTTAAGGCATCATAGCCAATTCGTATACAGTTTTTTTTTTTTTTTAACTACCTACACATTTTCAAAACGTTGCCTCTTTTTTTCAAAACTTTACACACAAATCCAAGAATTGCACACACAAAATGCAAAATGCCTCACATCTCTTGCAAAATGAAGCACTGCATTCAAAATATCACAAACACATCTCAAAAGCAAACATTTGTCTTACATTTGCCATAATATAATATTTTGGATATATATATATCATATCCACACAGTTAACAAACCTATAACTTGACCGTTGGCCCATTTATAGGCCTATAGAGCTGGTAAGTCCCGCCCATCCATAAAAACCCCACTGGACCTCTAGGTTGAAAAATCGTCAATGCAAGTGAATGTGAGAAAATAATTATTTTCTGGTCCCGTTTGAATCGTGCCATGAATGTGAACATATGTTGTCTGTGAATTTTTTATATAATTTTTCATGTTACGAGTTTGACAGTATAATGTATGATTCTTTGGCTAGCAGTTGTGGAAAAGACATAACGAGAAAGACTACATGTCGCCTATGTGACGTCACCCCATAACACATTTTCCCTCCACTTGTCAAATCACGGTGCTAATGCTGCGATAATCTATGGAGACAGATCGAGATGCCTGTGTGTTTTGTACCCAAATGTCACCATTCAAACCAAATGGGCTGTTCTTTCTTCAGATTCCCGTCTGATGTAAAAACTAGGTTGTAGTCCACAAAGTGCTCTCACACAAAATCTAACCGTATCAAACTTCTACCCGCTAAATTGTAGAATTCTTCACACGAAAAATTATATTAAAAATTCACAGACAACATATGTTCACATTCATGGCAAAATTCAAACGGGACCAGAAAATAATTATTTTCTCCCATTCACTTGCATTGACGATTTTTCAACCTAGAGGTCCAGTGGGGTTAGCGGAAGGGGCGGGACTTACCAGCTCTATTCTAAAGCCATGATTGGTTGGTGTTAAGTAAAGCAATGAGTGTTTGCACATGTGAGGAGTTGCTGATGAATAAGTGTGGCATTTTGATAGGTTGTGTTTGAAAAAGGAAATCAAGATGCTTCCTGTTAGATTTGTGTGTGTTACATATATAATTATGTGTTGTGGTTTGCAAAAAGTGTTTTATGAAATTGAACACTAAGTCGAAGGCTTTGTGTATGATTTTGCAGATCTGGTGTGTGGTTATGGTGTTTGAGTGTCCGGTTTCAGAAATTGTGTGACAAGAAAGGATTTTGTGTGTAAGCAGTTTAAAAAAAACTGTAATGAAGAAAATAACTACAATCCCATGAAGTATTGCAAATGATATATTCAAATTAAAAACATATACAACTTTTTATGCTTATAGAACAATATTTTGATGTTTATTTCAAAATAAGCATATATATAATTAAGTAGTTTGAGAGTGTAGGGAGTGGGCGGGTGCAAAATAGTTATTTTGGTGTATTTTTAATTGTTTATAAATTGGCATTAAAAAATCAATTCCTCTATGAAAATACACGGTTAGCTTTGCCACATGCTAACTCCAAACTCTGTTGAAATGAGTCATGCCTCCAGTAGAAGAGCTATTTTTGTAGTGCGTGGAGTTGCTACCTGTGCAAAGTATTCCAAATCAATCACTCATGAGGGTCCAGTAGGATTATTGTAGGTTACATTAGAAGGCAGCAGCCTATGTAGGCAGCTCTCTAAGTTATGGAACAGAGCTTCTGTGTATCGGATTCGGGAGTCATTTGACTCATCGATGCGGTGCAAATAATAGCGGATTTAATGAAATATGCTTTGCCTCCTTCCATGCTAGCTGTGCTATACTTTACATGAGGCTCTGTAAATCTGAGCTGCCTGCAAACTACAAGAGATTTAGGGGATGCTCTAGGTAGTATCTCACTGTTTACCAGAGCAATAAAGAAAGTAAGCGAGCTAGAGAGAGAGAGAGAGAGAGTGAGGGAAAGAGATCATATTGGACAAAGCACTGACTCAGTTTTTTTCTTTTCTTTTTTTTTTCATTTCTTGCAACAGCAAAAGGCCAAGGACCATTAAACTTTGCTGAATCAACCACACAGACCCAAATGCCTTAAAGGTAAAGGGGGTCATTTCTATATTAGCATCATGACAGGCTTTTAAAATTGGTTTCTGTGAATATTGTTTGCTGTTGGTCGGACAAACAGATCATTCTGACCCACTGTTTAAAGCAGTTTTGATATATTTGGCCCAACTGGGATGCTCAAACAGACTGTAATTCTGTTTGTTGCCACTAATGGTGAACAAATTACACACTGCATCTTTAAAGTCGGCATGACACTAAAATCACAATCACATTTTGTTCTCTATTGTGATGTATATCCGAGTGAAACTGCTTCACAAATGAGAAAAAATGTAGAGTGGGGCTTGATTTTGTCCAGTGGGAATTGATTGTATTATTGGATCATGGTCATTTGCCACTTACTGTGATATCATGTGAGTGATAAGTTGGAAGGAAAGAATTATTGTCCCGCCTTCGGGGAGGGGAAATTAATGATTTTGATTAAAGATAATGAGGGCACATTTTAAAAATAAAATAATGGAGTGCACTCATAAATAATTTATAATAAACATTGCAATATACAAAAAATATGAATTGTCAATTTTGATTTCATGATAACTTTGAGATAAACACACTCTCACATGAAAACTTCCCTTTTAGTTGAACCTGCTCATTACACACAGTTCTGTAGTAATATCTTCCTGATTCTGATTTATCATTAAATGGGAGAATATTTCCAAATGTCTGCAAAAAAACATAAAAAAAACAGAAGAATAAAAAATATTTTTAGTGTTTGACCTAAAATGGCTAGAGGCCGACAACTCATCCTTAAAATAAACAGAGGTCAAGCATTACATGAGTAAACACTGAACACGTCATATTGATACAAACACACTGGCAGAGAGTGCTAACCCCTGACCAACAAGCCAAAGAAACTAGGAAATATCCTTACTGAAATAAAGTCAGCAAATCTTGAACAGTACATAAAAGCCATTTGATTACCTTATTCAATTTCTGCAAAGTAGGCTATTATTAGTAGGTTAAATTGTTCATTTCATTCATATATTTCTTCTGTTGTATTTGTCCTATTGTTTGAACAGTACATAAAAGCCATTTCTATTTAAACAATACAAAACAGAAGGATTCCCTAAATATGATAGCCATCCATTAAAGAAAAGGGGAAATAGATTACGGAACACAGAGCAACTGAATGAGAGAGAAGGACGTGACATCAAGCAAGTCCTTGCTGATCATTTCTGATTCTGTTTTGAAAGGCTAATGTTAACTGGTCACTAAATGTTTTATGCAGTGAGAGGGATCAAAGTCACCACCTCTCAGGTGAAATGAACCTCAAATCATTCAGAGCGTCCTGGACAGTGATTTTCTTGGGAGCCACATTTTTTAAAACCCTAGGTCTTTGATCCTAAATGACTTGAAATTAGAATGAGGGGTATTTTAAAAATCCACAGAGACAAAAACCTTAATCAGAAGGAGAGTGTAGTTATATTATGCTGGGTACACACCAAAATATTTTTTACATCTTATAAGATTTTCACAGAAAATCCATGTGAAAAAAACCATTGGACCCACCATTATATATAACCTTTTATACAGAAATACATTCATTCTTTATTGTCTTTATTTATTCTTTATTGGATTTATTGTCTCTTTAGAAAAAGTTATTTAATCTGTCTATAGAACCTCACTGAACCCTTAACACTCAGCTTCCTGCAAGTGTGTGTGTGTGAGAATGACTGTGTCTTCCATCATCTCGCTTTCTGATTGGATATTGTTTTGTTTCACGTGATAATCTCCAGAACGTGCTCGCGTTTGTCCTCGGAGTTCCCCCCACACATATTAAACATGTTGAATATTTACGATTCGCGATCGGGGCGGCTCCAACGTTCTTTCGAGCAGGTTCGGACATTCTTTACACACCTCACACCAAGGGAAAATCTGATAAGATAATCTGTTGAACCATCAAGATAATCGGGACATAGCTAGGATTGTCGGAAGGGGGGAAATAGGCCCAAAATCAGCCCGATTAACTTTTGGTGTGTACCCAGCATTAACCACAGCAGTGCTCAGTGCATTAAATCACTAAGAGCAATCAGTCAGACGGAAATAGTATTTATGTCTTACACTGCAATGGCCTAATATTAGGATAGGAACCCTTACCATTCTGCTATGCAAATAAATGCAAACATTTCTAGCTATGTAAACTAAAGAAACTCAACATTGTGCATTGTAACATACTGAAATGTGTCAGACCTCAATCCATAATGCAAGACAAGTACATTAATCATTCTCAGAGTTGCCACAAGGGGTGCTATAGCAAAACTTAGAATAAACTGCATAGACAGATTAGCATAAGCATATACTTCTATGGCCAGTTTTATCTTTCTAGTGAACTACTCTCATAACGGGGCATCTTTTTCAATGAGATCTAGTTAAACAAATTCATTAGTCCTAATTTGATGGCACAAAGACTTGAAGTTACCCCTTTGTACTGAAAGTTTTGAGATTTATTATTGTAAAAGCAGATGCTAACAGTCTACCAGTGCGGGTCCTCCCTATACGCAAAGTACGCAAGTTGCGTATGGCCCCTGAACCACTAGGAGGCCCCCTTACTTTCAAGAATGATTTAGGGGTGTGTTTTAGTTGCTATTTTGATTTTGGCCTCCAACAATTATGAAAACATAATGCCGCTTTCCGTTCCTTTTCATTTAAACCGGTGCGCTGTCACCCATACTTGACATCCAAATCAGTCAAATCATGTAACGTCATGTTTAAAATTGTATTGAGCTGTGAAAGAGCAACAGGCGGGTTTCTGCCCGCTCCACCCTAGATGGAGAGAAGAACGGACAGGCTACTTTGGGCTTCGGGCATGCGCTTAAAAGAACAAATACACAAAAATATGTTAAAATGTCCATCTTGGGGACGCATTCAGTATGTCTTCAGTGGACATAAACAGCTAGTAATCGATTGCTTGTCAGTGTATTAGGTCTGAGCATTTGATCTTAAAGTGACAGCAGCCTATTTAACCTGTTGCTCCCTATGTCATTTCATGTTAATCAAACAAATCTTTACTAAATAACATTAGTAACTTTAATAAGAATCAATGTATATTTAATTCATACGGTGAAGACTATGCAATGTTTTTTTTTTGTTTTTTTTTATTTGATTATCTTATAAAATTTCTGCAAAGTAGGCTATTATTAGTAGTAGGTTAAATTCATTCATATACTGTATTGAATTTGTCGTTGTATTTGTGCTATTGTTTTTATTTTCTATTGTATTACTGAATGTTTCAACTCACTGTTGTTTGTTGACCGTGAAACTGCTCTGAAAGTCAGGTCCTTTTGAGGTTTGAACGCACTGACAGGGGCGCCGTAACAAAGTTTAGCTTAGGGCCCCCAGAAGTCTAAGACCGGCACTGCTGTCTACACTGGACGTGTAACACGTCCAGTCAAAAGCAAACAGATTCCATTATAATTAGTGATGTTGTCTTCACTGGATGCGGCATGACGTGACGAGGAGCCAACAGTAAATTTGTGGCCAGTTCTATTTTCTGACATACTCCATACACTTGCGCTACACTGTAAAAAATAAATCTGTAAAATAACAGAAAAGGTACTGCCAACTTATTACCCGGACATTATCCAGTAATTTTACGGACATTTCCATTAACCCTAAAATGCACCACAATGAATTAAAAAAATCAAAATACAGGTAAAACACCTTTTAAAAAAATTGAACAGAAAATTCCGCCAAATTAATACAATACATTGTGGCCTATTTTTATGGATTTTCTTTAGAGTGTACTTCCGACAACAAGACAAATAGATTTGGATTATTCACTTTGAAGCATTCAGTGTAGACAGTCTCAAGCGGTTGCGATGCTGCAAAGCCACAATGACCACACCTGGTGTAGGCACAGTGCAGTTATGTACAGTTATAAACAGGAAATTGCACATGTGATGCATTTGCAAAACACGACGTGTGTTTCTGGCTGAGTACGTCACTTACTATCATTAGCAACATTCTTTCTTGATTGTCACTCACAAAATGCACATGCATGACATTGAAACTCACTATATTGTCTGAGTCTATTGTGTTCCCTGAACCCCAAGCCCTCCCAGTGAACTCTTCCCATCATAAAGCCTCGGTCAAGTCCTATTCCTGCCTAAATCATAAATTATAAATGCAAACATTCTGTATTATTCAGAGCTAACAGCAAAATTATCGTTCTCAGGCAGTTCTGGTGGGACATGCACTGAGGGAAAAGAGGGGGTAAAATGGGGGTTGGGGATGCACACGTCACAAAACAAAAACTGGGACATGCTAGAGATTGTGAGCAAAAAAAGCTCCTGTGTTAAGAGATGCCCCAAATGCTGCCAGTCCCATCACGGCCCAGCTCCATCCTCCTCTGGACACGCAGACTGGAGGAGCATCCTGCTCTTAAACTCGTCTTATCCATCCATCAATCAATGGGCCAAGCTGCTCTTCTCTCTTTTATCTGCAGTCTCCACTACATCTCCATCCATCTTACTTCATTGCTTAATTTTCTTTCCATTCCAACCCTGACTTCCAAAGTTTTCTTAAAGCCAGGGCATTTTTGTTTTTTAATGTTTCATCTGTCTCCAGCTTTAAATCCCAACATAGCTCCTTTGAGCACACACAAAGACATGCCCACCTAAAAACTGTTTTAGAGTTATCTTTGGGGTTCTTTGATAAAGGATGTTGGGTAGACAAATTAATGGCACACTCGTTTTATTTTTACCACATACAAACCAGTGTTAGACAGCTTCATTATATATGCTTGTGCACACACATAAAGAGTCCTCCATTTTGATTTAACACAAACTTTGCTCGCTCACTCGGTCTAACTCCCTTATGGCTGTCAGATATGAAGAAAATAACAAGAAGAGACATCTACCACAATCCCCCACCTCTACAAATATAAGTACAGATTTGTGCTAATGAACTTATATAGACAATGAACACATTTTAAAGACGATGTAATACTTTATGGATAAAATACTTTCTGTAATCCCAGTATCATATGCAAAGACAACTATAAGTAATTCTTTTGAAGGTTGATTCACCAGAAAATTATTAAGAATGTGGCTGTGTGGTCTGTGGTGTTATCAAAACATTACTCTGTTTGCAGGTTAAGTGGTTTTTATAATATTTTATATATATATATATATATATGTGATGCGATCTGGGAAAACCCACCACATGGTGAAATTTTACCTATTACAGGTTTTGATATCATATGGAAGCTGGTATCAAACCCTTTCCAAATCTGTTTTTATTTTTATCATAGCTTGTTGGTAGCAAAAGTTATGTTTATCTGAAGTCGGCCGATCGTTATGATTTTCTGGAACGGAATTTTGAGAAAAACACGCTTGGCACTCTTTTTTTTAAACAGGATTGGCGCGAAATGCGCACTAATACACATTCACTGTACATGTTATGTGGTTTATTTTATAGGTAAACTATCTTTGTAGTGTTAAGAGACGGACAGGTGTATGGGATATACGGCGATTGTTTTTTGTTTTTTTCACCTCTGCCGGGCGTTAGAGAAAATGGTCGCATAGAATGCATTAGAGAAAGAGAGTATTTTCAGCTTGACACTATCGCTGTTTTTCTGCACTAAACAAGGGAATTTTGCCAAGATATTTTCTGAGATAAGAGAAAAGATGTTATAGAATAATAATTTAATTTAAAAAAAAATGTTGACAAAAAAACTGACATTCAAACTATTTTGGAATTTACTGAAAACGGCCCAGCGCGACATCCGACGGGTTTTCCCAGATCACATCACATATATATATATATATATATATATATATATATATATTATATTTTGCCTGTTATTGCAAAGCTGAATTTTCAGCATCATTACTTCAGTCTTCAGTGTCACATGATCCTTCAGAAATCTTTCTAATACGCTGATTTGGTACTCAAGAAACATTATTAATATCAATGTTGAAAACAGTTGGCCTGCTTAAAATTTTTTTGTGGAAATCGTGATAATTTTTTTTAAGGATTCAGAGCTTCAATTATTTGAAAGAAATATTTTGTAACATTATAAATGTATTTACTGTGACATCGTATCTATTTAATGTGTCCTTGGTGGAATTTTTTTTTCATTTCTTTGAATACAATCTTACTGACCTCAAACTTTTGAATGATAGTGTATTCCTGTCATGACAACTCTCTGAGTGTTTTGCATGGTAATGGATATGACAATGTTGATGGTTTGGTCTTGGCAGAATAGATCTGCTGCTGTAGGTTATTGCTGCTGCTGCAAAGTACAGAGACTTGCTACTGCCAGTACAGTACATACAGGACATGCTGCTGTGAACAAGTAAGACATGCTGCTGCTGTATAAAATAGCATACGTGAATTGCCCGTAGCAGATCTATGAAGATGGAGTTGGGGAAGATGAGAGGATTTCTGAAAGTGCGCTGCAAACTGCTACAGCAAATCCCGACTAAGCATTTGAAAGCTGAGCAGCGAGCTCATTGGCTACTGATAAAGCAGGAACCCTATAGAGAATGATGTGATTACAAGCAGATTGAGTTAAAGCCACACTGTGTAATTTTTTAAGTTGATTCTTAGCAAAAAACACTTTGTTCTTTCAAATTTATATGTGCTCATTAATGTGTAATTACTTCTACCAACTAATCAAGTATTCTCGTAAGCGTAGAATCTGCCATTTAGAATACATACGAGCGAGTCGCTCGAATGGCGGAAGCCATGTTGTGTCTCCATCTTGAAAATACATTAGCCAAAGAGGGACATACCTGGAAATTAAAGCTTCGCCTTTCGCGTTTTTACACTCAGTGGTACCGTGACGAATGCGAGGGGGAGATTACTCGCGACTGCCGGCAGATTTAAAATAATACAGCCACCGTAGGAGTTAAAACGCCCTCGGAATTGGAGGGGCTAGAAAGTAATATTCAGTTGGTAGTTATATACAATTTCACTGCTAGATGGGAGAAAATCCTAGTTTTAAATTCTAGTGTAGCTTTAAGGACCTCAATCATCCTGTGCCATCTAGAGTTTGACGACAGAACAGACTGCAACAATGCGTTGTCTTAAATACAATGCTTAAGTTATTGTATTGTATTAAGTTATTGTATTTGTTTAAACATTGTTGAACATAATGGCTAAAGACATTATTCTGCATACCTACATAGATCAAAAGAACTGAACTATTACATCAAAGATCTATGGATCATGTTTTGAAGTTCAACCATAATCTTGAAATTTATTGTTGAATACTTTGAATTTATTACACAAATGCTACTGCTTTAAGGGGGAATCAATATAGAGGCATGACATTTTTCACCATAAAACCCCTCTCAGAGACGTTGCATCTCTTAATTCATCTACATTTAAGCACTGTTGCTAAAAATATATATTTTTAATTTACACTAGCCAGCCTCACTGTCAGGCAACTAGTTGACTCCTCCCTACCCCTTTTACTCCCCTTCCTCACCCCTCACCCCTCACATCTCTTCAACCCCTTGTTACTCTGTCTGAAGCCCAGCCAGTGCCTTGGTATCCGTGTATGTGTGTGTGTGAAGCAAGCAGCTTCATTGAAAGAGCACTGTGGCCCCTTGTCTTGTCAGCTCTGGTTAAGAGCCGGACTGGTGGAGGCTCAGCTGTTTTCTGGCGGGATTAGTCCAGTTCAGCACACAGCGCTGTTTCCCAATGCCTTGCCAGCCCTGGCGCAAGGACAAGATGGGAGTGGGGGCGGGGGTGGGTGGGTGTGCACTGCTCTTCCAGGCACGCAAAATGCCTCGACTCCACAGAGACACACAGGTCGAGGAGCTTTCATGGCATGGACATTACTGTGAGATGTTAACAGAATGGAGTGACTGACACAATGTGCTCAGGAGGCCCAGGGGAGAAAAGGGAATCTGCTCCTGAAGGCATTTGACAATCCAGAAGAATCTGTATACTCTTGCAAAATGCAAAATCTCTTATTCAGATGATCTTCATTGAACAAAATAAAATAAAACCATCACAAAAACAAAATTACATCATGTCAGTAAAATCAAGGCCCATAAGGAAAGACTTAGTTAGGGAAGAAAAACACTTTTCCTTTGCAAAGGTGACCCATGATCACCCCCCTAAAGAACCTCCATAGAGATTCTAATTATAGCTGAAATTACACAACAAGAGGGTTGATTAGATGATTAAATCAGCCTAAAAAAAACTGTGAGTAAAAAGTAAATGAAAAAGGAGTCTGCATGAAATAAAAATTCACCCTATCGATTTTCGAAATGCTTGTTTTTTTTAATCTTATTGTGAACGATTCATCCATGTATATGTTTATTTTTGGAACAGTTTGTTTTCTTGTAATGTTAATTCGCTACTTCAGTTTAATTGTGACATTAAGCGACGCTAACAGGATAGCTTGGGCTTTCTGACATCATCAGTTATATAGCTCAAGAGCCCATTATCTCAATACAGTATGACTGAGAGTCAAGATGACAGTCATCATCAGATAGAGTAAGTGACATTACTTTGTATTTTTTACAGCATCAAACCTACCGAGGACACTGTCCAGCAGATTCTCATGTCTGCCATTTTAATGTCTTTCTTTCAGTCACAAGAGCCATCAAAGGACAAGGACGTCAACTGAAAATCTGAAGCATTCTCACTTCTACCTGGAGCCTCCCAGTGTGAGCTGATACAATAACACGAGTATGTGTGCATGCACAGCTCAACTTCAGTCTCTCCGAAACATAATTCATCCTTTTATAATTTCATGTAATGAAATTTCTCTGTGAGAAAACACATAAAAACTGTCCTGACTCGCAGTGATTTTGTTCCTGGTAAGGACATTGTATAAGATGTATATAAAAAAAACATATTATTTCTTTGAAGTTTATACTCCCTTTGTAGGATTTAGGACAGCTTGTCCAGTGATGCAGTGCAGAAATCTCCTCTGAGCTCCTAACTCACCAAAGACATTTTTTTCTTCCTGTTGATCACGCCAGCATTCTAAATGTGTTTGAGGTGAAGCCAGCTGATATATCGCGAGCAAATGAGAGTTTATATTTACCCTTAATAGGAAAAGCCTCAACTAACTATCGTAATTCTTCTGAAAGACACAAATATATACACTATATTACTTCCATAAACAGCCAGAGTGAGACTCAGCAGAACAGCACTAGGGCCAGTCACTATCTGTAAAACTGTAAGCTGAGTTGCCCGCTAATGTCTTGTTTATCCCTGACTATGAACCAATGCAGACGTTGTGTGCTGCTCACGAAGCTCTAGGGCTCATACTTTAGACATTCTCCGTTGCACTATTCTCTGACATGATAGGCGGCAGCAAAGAGAAATATCAGCTTAACCAGTATGAAAGAGAGGCCAAAACCCTACTGAGGTAAAAAAAAAATATATATATATATATATATATTTTTTTTTAACAATTTATATTAATCTATAACATAAAAAAACCATTAAGACATTTTTTACACTGTATAAAATAAACCAAAGCTGTTCAGGAAAAGTAAATAATCAAAGTATAACAATACTGATTTGTGTTCTTGATAATGATCTTTCTAAACCAGAAATTTTAAGCAGTCTGTATATCAAAGTGTCATGTAGCTTTTTCATTTTTTGGTAGTTTTCCTCAGGCAGTAATTGATATCCAGATGCATCTGCGCAGCCAAGCTTGCACACAAAAATTCAAATCTGGCATCAGTGCAAAAACAGCTTCAAAATAAATAATACTAAAAGAAAAGATTCAATAAAGTAAAACTCATATTATAAAATGGACCGTTTTGACTCTAAAATTAGGATTGGATGAAAAGATCTTGGAAAGATCTACAGTACAGTCAAATACACTATGGCTTTTTTTGGAAAGTAGATCAAGAGTGTAAAGCATCATCACAAATCTCTCGACCAAACAAGGTGAGCTTAAGTGTAAATGATGTTCCACACTGTGACCACAGGAAACTAGGCAATCACAGTGGCCTCGCTGCAATATAATGTGCTATTTCTCTTCAAATTTTCCGCTGGGTCATTTCTCGCATCTACAGTAATCTCACCCCAAGGGCCATCGAGATCTGGCAAAATCTGTCAATTTTTAGGGTAAGTGCAAGAAATCATTTCTTCATTTGTAATTGCGGAGGCTTAGTGCTGTTCTAAACATCATCGCTGCAGGTGCTGGCGCTATTACATCCCCAGAAGCGTCAAATCCCATTCTATTAATGGTGCTGGTAGTTCTACCAGTCACCAATTACATCTAAATCCAGAGCACTACAGAACCTCATTGCTCTCCAGCTTCAGCACTGCGCTTGTTTAATCTGGCTGGGGTTGAGAAGGCTTTAACAAATGGGGAGGAACTGAAGGAAGGGGTGATGAACCTGTTTTCAGCCTGAATGTCCATTTTGGACATGCCGTTCATGGGACGGGTCATATGATGCGAAGGAGTCATTCTTGGTAACAAAGGCAAAGATGTCTCTGAGGGTGCTACGAGGAGAAATTCTGAAAAACAAGTCACAGCGAATTCAGATCAAAACCAAAAGCCCCAAAGCCCTGGCTGTTATGGGATGAATGCACAGGCATTTCTGAATGAGGCCAGAACTAAAAAAATACTGCCATGTCAATTAGGCTGAAATCCACACATGCATGTAGAGACTAGAGTGTTACTAGGCCGAGAGTGTCCAGGTTTTCTACTGTACATCTGAAACCCCTTCTGTTGCCTTGAACATGGATTAGCTGTATTTAAAAGCCTTTTTTTTTTTTTGTGTGGCCTTAAATAAGGCTCATAAAGAATCCAAAGCTATATTCTTTTTAAGCAATGATGATGGACAAATAGCTTCCCTATTCGGTTCTTGGCTATTTTATTGATTAGGATAATTTATTGGCTTGAAGATGAGTTGTAGTAATGCCATTCTCAGGGTGCCAATCAACTGCTGATTGTTAGCCTGCGAATAAAGCCAGTACATAATGGCATTTACGTTTTAAATCAGCAATAAAATATAAAAAATAAAATAATTAAAACAAAATAAACACTTCAAGCCAGATTTGTGCCTCCATTCAACAAAATAGACATTCCTGTTACCCTTGGGGAGCTTTGTGGGTCGGGTTCAAGTCCACCAATCGATTTTATACTTCGATTTTATGCTCTCATTCTTCCATTTTTGTTGGTTTTAAAGAACACTTTCCAGGGTCATTTACTTTAATACAGTGTTGCTAAAGAGGTTAACAGTGGTGGACAGTAAAATTTGGTTCTGGTTTGGCCAATTAGAAAAGTAATTGTAAAAAAAAAACAGTAGGAGGTCTTCATCTCTCTTGTGCAAACACAAATTGGTTGTCATCACTGTGTTCCAGAGGCATATACAATGTGGGTGTCATGTAAATATTCATGTGTTGGTCATACTTTCAACAAAACCATTGTTCCTTTTAGTCTGCCCAGAGGCAACAAACAACAAAAACCATGAGGAAAACCATCAGTGGTATGGAAATAACAACAAATAGGAAAATAATGTCATTTTACATTGAGGATGATTCTGTAACTGTACTGGCCATAAATATTTCATGCAAGCCAGGACTGCAACAAAATTGATACATTTTGCTAACTTTTTTCCTGCCGGTGTGACTTAACTTTGTTTAGGTCGCATTTGCATCCACATCCCAACTTAAGCTACTGCTACTGTCAGCACAAGTGACTGTGAAATATCCATTTCGTTGAGACAAAACATGTAATATGTTTTTTTTTACTAAATCAGGTACTGGTGTCACCTTCCGTAGAACTTGGCAGCACCAGTGTCACTGCTTTGAAATGTTAGTCTGGAGCCCTAATACTGCAATATTTGTATAAAAAAAATTTTTTTGATCAATAATAATGGAATTATTTATCTATTTTTCCTTGAATATTTGATGAACAGTGCAAGTCATCATATCATTCAATATAGAAGTTAAAAAAGTAATCAATTACTTACCCTCACGTCATTCCAAACCCGAAAGACTTACGTTCATCTTCACAACACAAATAAAGATATTTTTTATGAAATCTGAGATTTCTGTCCCTCCATTGACATCCACACAACTACCACTTTGTCGTTACAAAAAGTTGATAAAAAGATCGTAAAATTAATCCATATGAATCAAACAGTTTAGTCCAAATTTTCTGAAGATACTCGATCGCTTCATATGATGAACAGATTGAATTTAGGCTTTTATTCACATCTTAACATTGATCACCACACATAAACAGAAACTGTCAAAGTGGTAGTTTTGTGGACTTGCAATGGAGGGACAGAAATCTCTCAGATTAAATTTAAAATTAGTAATTTGAAGATAAACAAAAGTTTTACGGGTTTGGAACGACATAAAGGAGAGTACATGATGACAGAATTTTTCTTATTGAGTGAACTAACCCTTTAATGTTTGACACTTTCTTTTAACTTAGCAGGAAAAATACTCTTTTTAATATCTCATATCATGGCAGAGAAGATTTAAAAATGACGACTAATACCAATATTAAAGACGTGTTAGGACTCCATACATCCGCCACTCTATGAAGCTTTAATGAATTGGGTGTAACCTTTGCAACTGCTGAGATACATTATTCCTTCATGACTCTGCATTAACCATTTTACACTCTGATCTCTGGCTGACTAGACTCTCTATGAGGGAATATACCAGCGACCCAATAAAGAAACATTTGTAGAGATTCAGATTAGATATTCTAAGGAGCAACAATAAACTCATTCATTCTCTTTCTCTGTCTTTTCCAATGATGTCAAACAGCTTGTCAGTAAAGCTCTCTAATGTTATTACAGTACTCAAGGGCAAATATACAGCCTGTCACAATCACACTCTCACATGTGCACTCTCATGTTTAAACACACACGTACACAAATACTGATGTGTCTGTTGTAATAAGAGCTGGCCATATGCCGAAGACGTGGCCGGCTCGCTAGCCCACTAACGTGGACCATCTGGCTGAGGTGATATTTGTTCCTGATCGCTTTAATTTTGGCTCTCCAATTAAGATCACAGATCTGCTAGAGAGTGACAGCAGCACAGTTTGGGCAAGGGCAGCACTGGGGAGACACATTCATCATACCCAACTTCATTGATTGGCTGTTAGAACTTTACCAACACACTTTGCTAGAGAAAGTAAAACTCAAAACCACTCATGCTGAGCTGATTGCACAAATAACCTTGCTGAAGCATGAACCAGCTAAAACATGGAGCTAATATTCAGCTCAGAAGCATCACACCCATTCAGACATTCACACCCTCCTCAGATTTTTGAGCTGTGTGTTTAACTTTTGAATGTGACTTCCAAAAAAAGAATTGTAAAAGTATAAGAGTGTCTTTGATCATTCAAAATTTTGGATTCATTATTTTAAACAATCCAAAACAGTAGATGTTATTTTCCATAAAAGGAAAATGCATGCTCATCGGCTATCAGGTTCAGTTGCAATTTTGCTTAGTTTACTAAAGCCTCCTAAAAAATATTAAGTCTGGATTACAGTCTCCTACATTCTAAATGAAAACTGTAGACTTACATATTTTACCCATATATGTAAAAAACTGAAGATAAAGATACACTATAAAACTACTGACATTAAGCAAAAAAAATAAAAAAAAAAAAATAAAAAATTATATATATATATATATATATATATAAAAAAAATATTTTAAAAAGTGGGTCGGGACAGTTGAGATTGTGGGGAGAGTGATTCAGTGATTTATTAGAAGTGCTCTATCAAAGTGTGCAAAATACCCATTTACCCATTATTATTTTATTTTATTGGTAACACTTTACAATAAGGTTCATTAGTTAACATTAGTTCATGTATTAAGTAACATGAACTAACAATGAGCAATACATTTGTTACAGTATTTATTAATCTTTGTTAATGTTAGTTAATAAAAATACAACTGTTCATTGTTAGTTCATGTTAGTTCACAGTGCATTAACTAATGTTAAAAAATATTAATTATGAAGATTTTAATAACGTATTAGTAAATGATGAAATTAATATTAACTAAGATTAATAAATGCTGAAAAAGTATTGTTCATTCTTAGTTCATGTTAACTAAGGTAGTTAACTAATGTTAACTAATGAACCTTATTGTAAAGTGTTACCATTTTATTATTATAATTTTTTATTAAAGTTAAGCTCAAATTTACTGTAGGGTCTGTAAACAGTTTAGGATTGTGAAAGGGGTCCTTGGTTCGGAAATGATTGTGATACCAAGTGTACCAGGACCACAAACAAGTAGGTGCTATCCCTGACATACAACTTGTAATAAAAAAAAAGCAACAGCCCGGGAAACACAAGTAGGTTCTCCTGAGTAAAGATTCACTGAGGTAAACTGATTAACCCAATATATAATTAAAATGCATCAGAAATAATTATATTTTGGATCTGTGTAGATGAGCTGTAAGGCTGGGGAGAAGGGACCCAGTCATCCTTTTACTAAATCCAAGCACCAGAGACATGACATAAATTCTCAATTAAAGTCTCAATTAAAATGGAGGCAGCGGTGTAATCTGCTGGGATAGATATCTGTTAATAATTCTGGAGGGCTCTCGTTCTGCCTCACGCAAAATTAATTTACACATCCTATAAATACGTCAACCTTCCCCTCTGATTTTTAGCAATGGAACAGGCTGTCTACAACAACTTCACAAAGAACATACCAAAATGCAGGGTGACCCGGACCAAAAAGCGCACCCAATATGCAAATATTTTCACATTCAGCATCTTTAAATGTGAATTTATGACTATATAATGGCGGGAGAACTCCCAACTCATACTACTTACTACTTCCATGGCCACTGTTAGTCTATAAAATCTATACTAATGTTTTTACCTAAAGTCACTAAATGAAACTGCACAACATTTTAGAAAGAAATTAATGGAGAACAGGATGTGGGTATCTCAAGCAGAACACTAAAATATTGTGTATGTCAAACTGGAGTTTATTTTCTCCTTAAACTGCTTATGGAATATTACAGTATTTATTATAAATTATTAATCCGTGGGCATCATTATTTTTTAAATCTTTAATCAAAATTAATTCCAGGTCAGCCTTAAATTAAGACTATTAGCTGATGATGAGGCTGTTCAGATGAGTTTTCTCTGGATAATGAGTGGGAGCGTGAGCACCACTGGGGCGTTGCCGGGACTGCAGGGAATATTCTGGTGCCAGCACCCTCTCTTCCTTACTCCTCAACTGTTTTCCCTCAATAACACACGCAGAGAAGCCTGCAGACTACAAAATAAACTACCAAATACACCAGTGACGGTTTGCATAGAGAGCAATGAAGGATCTAAACCAAAACTTAGGACAGCACGATAATGGTTAAACTGATAATCACTACTGTTTGCTCAAAAATGATAATCACGATTATTAATCATATTTGTTCTCATTTGAGACATTTCTTTTTACATTTTACATCAGAATTATTGCACTTACACAAAAGCACAAATCAAGAGTACGTCAACTCATATGCAGGGTTTATTTAACCTCATCTACTGAGGTTTCCTGATTTTTTACATTTATCATATAAAATGCAACACTTTCTACATGAAAACTAAACTTTAAAAAGATTCTCTCAAAAGCTGAAACGTAATTCCAAATAATATTCAATAATTCATAATTATGTTAATGTTTTCCTATTAAAACAAAAAAAATACTTTGTAATATAGCACAGATGTTACGTAAGTGCATTTATTCAGCAACCACAACCGTAAACAATATAGTCGAGATTAATGTTTGGAATTACTGTTTGTCACTGCTCACAGATTTACAGTAGTTGCAGTAAAAAATATGAGCAGCCTCATAGAGGAACACAGACTGGCTGTATTACACTTTCATTTGAGCAGAATAAATGGAGATCGCTAAACTCCAACATACATGTTTGCCTGTGATTATCAGAGCTTTTGTTGCAGTGCAGAGAGAGCACATGTGCAAGTTCGCCAGGTTGGGAAGATAGGTAAAACACTAGGTGGAAAAATGCACCCATTTAAGTGAAAAGCTCTGACAAAGAGATTTAAACTCGTGGCATCTGGCAACTCAAAGCATGAAAGCTTGTGGAGGCTTGTTATTAACAATGCAAGATAACAAATGTCAAATACATTTTTAAAATCTAAATAAATAAACAGCAGGCCAATTATGCTTAATTAATCAAGAGAGGCAGGAATCGTGATCATTATTAAAATACAATAAATCGTGCAGCCCTACTCAAACTAAACACAAAGGATGCCAGTTTACCTCAAGTCATGAACTACTTCAAAAGCCACCTATGGGATTTCCATTAAGTTTAAAGGAAAAACAAAGCATCATTAATGTGTCTCAATACTTTAAAAGCCACTGTTTGTCGACATATTCCAAGTGGCCACAGACAGCAATTCATATGAGTGACTGCCCGCATCCAATCAGTTTTGCCTGAAAGAACAGATTTTTCACACACTACAGCACCCGATCCATAAAATAACTCTTTGTATAACCCAAAAAAACACTTAATATGCATTAAATTGATTCCGCATGCACATATTTATCGTTATAAGAGAATAAGTAATAGAAATGGCCAGAGAGGAGAGCTGTCGCCAGAGTGTCAGCACTAATGCGAGATAAATCACTTTAAATTTAGAGCTTTTCACTTCCGTCTCTCACTCAAAGTCATTCCATGAGCAAACACTCCTAATTCTGACTGCAATCCTAGTGCTTAGTTCTATTTTGGGGCATTTTTGAATATAAATTTGCATGCATTTAGCACGTAGTCTAGTGACACCCAATTGGGTTTGTAGAGTTTTTCACTCGCTTCGTCATGATGCTGCAGTCAAAGCAGAGGGCTTGAATGGCAAAGCCCATCTGTGTCCATCTGGGTGCCAGGCACTGGGCTAACGGCCCTTGCCCACCACAGACTGCCATTTATATTATCAGTCGTAGTGTGGCTCAGGATGTGTGGAAGCCTGGCAAGGTCACACCAACATGTTGGAACTCCTTATGGAACCCATTCCGCTCAGAACGGCAGCCATTTTGCTGTAATGTAGAGGACCATAAGCATGGCAGCAATGAGATGAGCTGTGTGAGTGAGGACTGGATAGGATGAATGGACTTTCTGCCCCAGGCCATAGCATCATCCACTATTACACTACAAAGAAAAAGGATCCTGGGTGATTACCAGGACAGCTGCATGTATAGAGACATGACAAGAATGTACATGGAATATGTGTGTCATGTGTACATGGCATATACAGAACATATAAAAATAGACAGCAGCTTCTGAAAATTGACTCCTGTAACAAATTATCACAGAGCGTAGCATAACATATTCAGATACCGGCATCATTCGATGACGCTGGCAAATGTGTGGTAAGCCTAGACAGTGTATTTTGTAGAAAAATGTGTAAGGATTTATAGAAAGGCATGAGAGATACATGCTCTTTTCCAAAATTATAGAGACAGGATGGTAATACATATACATATTATAAAAACCCAGAATGCATGTTGAATTGAGCAGAGTTATTTTAGTATTATTGAGATACTATTATAATATTTTGAGAAAACCTTTATTTATTTATTTATTTATTTATTTAATTTTTAGTTTATTTTATCTAATATTTATATTTTATTTTATTCAACGTGATCTCATGAGTAGCCTATTCATACAGTATGTATTTACATAACGTGTGGTTCTACACACTGACACTGAAACGTACAATATTGACGTATGGACAGCACTTAAGTGTAAATTATTTACAAATGAACAACTTCGTTGGACCACTATCGTCAAATACGACTGACAATTAGCATACGGTTTGGATTGGCGGTATGGTTCTGTTCTGGGCGAGAACTCCCTGTTTCGAAGAACTACATAATTAATTTAAAACATTTCTGTAATCGTTTAACTATTATTTATCAAGTAATATTTATTTTGTTTGTCGTGGAACATAAACGCTCAAATGCTTCAAACGCTCATTGGCTCTCGCCTGCTTCGTCAGTATTGTCACAGATTGTGACATGCCGTATTTCCATTGATGCGCCTTCAAAGAGTGGATCGGGATAAGATTTTCAGAGATAACTTAAATTCAGCTTTTAGCCATACAAAACGTCTCGGGTTACGACTGTAACCCTTGTTCCCCGAGAAGGGAACGAGACACTGCGTCGTCGTCGTGACGACACTATGGGAACGCCCTCAGCGTAACGCATCTGAAGCATGAATGAAATCTGTCCAATCCTGATTGGTGCTGCGTCATGACGTAGTAGATGACGGCATAACCGGAAGATACAAAGGGACGCCGGCACAAACACACGTTAGCTCCTTTGCGATGAAGCACGCGCTCTGCCCGTGATAGGTGTGGCGACGAGACGCAGTGTCTCGTTCCCTTCTCGGGGAACAAGGGTTACAGTCGTAACCCGAGACGTTCCCCTTCGAGGGAACTCGCACTGCGTCGTCGTCGTGACGACACTATGGGAACGCAATGCCCACTATGCCACACCGTAAGCACGCCACCCTAGTGTGAAGCTGGGAGACCAGGCACACTTAGGACGCGATCACTCTGGCGCCAGGCGTCACAGGGAGTTGCAGACTATAAAATCTTATGAAGGTGTGTGGAGTGGCCCACCCAGCCGCTTCGCAAATATCTTGAAGCGAGGCTCCAGAAAGGAGGGCTACCGAGGAGGCCATGCTCCTGGTAGAATGAGCCCTCACAGCTATAGGTGAAGGCAGACTGCGCACCTGATAAGCCATGGCTATAGCCTGAACAATCCAATTACTGATTGTCTGCTTGGATGCAGGCAGCCCTTTCTTGGGTGAACCAAAGCACACCAACAACTGGTCTGACTTCCTCCACTGAGAGGACCTCTCAAGGTACACTCTCAGGGCTCTGACCGGGCAGAGCAGGGGAAGTCTCCCCTCTTCCGCCGTCACGTGAGGTGGAGGATGGAATGCCTGAAGAACCACTGACCGTGCCACATTAAATGGCACCTTGGGCACATAGCCCGGTCTAGGGTGTAAGATGGCCTTAACTCCGCCAGGGGCAAACTCCAGGCAAGTTGGCATTATAGCCAAGGCCTGGAGATCCCCCACTCTCCTCAGAGAGGTGATAGCAAGGAGAAAGGCCACCTTAAGGGTCAGGTTCTTTGCCTCAGCCGACTCCAGTGGCTCGAAGGGGGCCTCAGCCAACCCTTCAAGTACCACCGCCAGGTCCCAGGTTGGAACTCTGGAGCGAGCCGCAGGCCTCATCCTCCGAGCCCCACGGAGGAAACGTACAACCAGATGGTGCTTCCCCAAAGGCCCCTCACCTATAGGCGAGTGGAAAGCCGCAATGGCAGCCACATACACCTTAAGTGTGGACGGGGTAAGACCGGCGGAGAAACGATCTTGGAGGAACTCCAGCACTGAAGCCACTGGGCAGTTAACTGGGTCCACCTCACGCTCTCTACACCAAGTGGAAAACACATTCCACTTCAGGCTGTACAGTCTCCTGGTAGAAGGAGCCCTGGAGCTGAGTAGGGTCTCGACAACATCTGCTGACAGGCCAGCCTCTAGGTACCGAGTCCCCTCAGGGGCCAGACCCAGAGGTTCCACAGCTCTGGCCGGGGGTGAAATATTGTGCCCCCTGCCTGCGACAGCAGATCTCTCCTCAGAGGGACCTGCCACGGAAGGCCGTCCAGCAGTGCTACAATGTCCGAGAACCATACTCGGGTCGGCCAGCGGGGTGCTACTAAAAGTAGGCTGATCCCCTCCCGGCGGACTCGCTCCAAGACTCCCGGGAGCAGAACGATCGGGGGAAATGCGTACAGACGCAGCCTTGGCCACGTCTGCATCATGGCGTCCAGCCCCAGCGGAGCTGGATGCCTGAGAGAGAACCACAGTGGACAGTGGGACGTCTCTGAATCTCACGCACATGGCTTCCACCACCTCTGGGTGGAGTCGCCACTCCCCGGGCCTCAGCCCCCGCCTCGACAGGACGTCTGTTCCCTGATTTTGGTCCCCGGGGACGTACATCGCTCTGAGAGACGACAGTTTCCCCTGGGACCACAGAAGGATCTGGTGTGCCAGTCTGCATAGAGGGCGCGACCTCAGACCCCCCTGATGATTCAGATACGCGACTACAGAAGTGTTGTCCGAGCGTATCAGGACATGGTGGCCGCGGAAGTCTGGGAAAAAGCTCCTCAGAGCTTTGTAGACCGCCAGCATTTCCAGGCAGTTGATGTGCCAGGAAGAATGCCGGGTCTCCCACAGACCTCTCGCAAAGCGGCCGTCCATGACCGCGCCCCAACCAAGTGAGGGAGGCATCTGTTGAAACGGTTTTCCGGCAACATGATGCTCCCAGCACCGGTCCCTGGGACAGGAACCAAGGTTTCCTCCATATGACGAGAGAACGAAGGCATTTGCGCGTTACCCTGATCATACGGAACGGATTTCCCCTCGGGGAAAACCCCTTGGCTCTCAACCACCACTGTAGGGGTCTCATGTGTAGCAGGCCAAAGGTATGACGTTGGACGCTGCTGCCATGAGCCCCAGCAGTCTCTGAAACTGCTTCACAGTGAGGTTGTGGCCTAGCTTCACTCTGGAGACCATCGCCCGTATGAATTCCACCCGTGCAGGAGACATTTGTGCCCGCATCGTCGTGGAGTCCCATACCACTCCCAGGAACATAGTCCTCTGGGAGGGCGTCAACACGCTTTTCTTTGTGTTGAGTCTCAGCCCCAAGCACCTGATATGGGCTAGAACGACATCTCGATGCCGAACTGCCATATCGTACGACTTGGCTAATATTAGCCAGTCGTCGATGTAATTGAGTACACGAATGCCCTGGAGTCTCAGCGGAGCCAGCGCTGCATCCATGCACTTGGTGAAGGTGCAAGGGGAAAGAGCTAGGCCAAAGGGAAGAACCCGATATTGGTACGCTTTGCCCCCGAAAGCGAACCTCAGGAACTTCCTGTGACATGGAAGGATGGAAATATGGAAGTATGCGTCCTTCAGATCTATCGTGACGAACCAGTCCTCGAACTGGATCTGACTCACGATGGCTGGAATTGTGAGCATCTTGAACCTGAATCTCCTCAGAGAACGATTCAAGTGCCTGAGATCTATTATTGGACGCAACCCCCCATCCTTCTTGGGAACTATGAAGTACCGGCTGTAGAACCCGGACTCCCTGTCTGGCAGAGGAACACGTTCTATGGCCTCCTTGACCAACAGGGATTGAACTTCCTGTTCCATAACCCGAACCTGCTCTGAGCCGACCACAGTCCAGACCACCCCGTTGAACTTCGGGGGAGGGGAGCTGAACTGCAGTCTGTAACCCAGCTCTACAGTACGCAGGGCCCACGCAGATATATTCGGAAGCATGACCATGCGCCGAGATAATCTACTAAGGGAACCAGCCTCTCAAGGCTGGCCTCGGGTGTCAACCGAGCCTCATTCCCGACCCCCTGAAGCGGCTGACCGGCAGGGAGCAGTCGAGAATGATTTTCGGTGTGCGGACGCGTTCGCTGCCCAGCCGCAGGTCTTTCTAGAGGCGGCTGGAGCGGCGTGCGTGCGCGGGAAATCAGTGTGGCCCGAAGCGTACTGGACGGCGGGAACACAGCACTGATTTCCTGAGAGCTCCGGGGGGAGGCGACCTCGATCGCTCCACCCCGGGGGGGACAGCTCTGAGTGGTCCGGCCGCAGCTAGGACCACCTGGCAGAAGCCTTCTTTGCCTAAAGGACGGTCCTCAGATCGATCTTAGGCTCAGAAGGCTTGCCGCAAGAGCGCCGTCTCCTTTGCCAGGCTCCCTCGGGAGGGGCGCGGGAGGCGACACTCTTTTTGCACCTGTCGGTGCGAGGCTCAACATTTTAATTCCTCAAAATTAAATGCAGCCAAAAACACTAGATAAGTGAAACGGTGGTAGGCTGAATTAAAATATATAACTTCTCAAAGTCAGATAATATTCCATCATTTTAATTCCATTAAGAATTAAATGCAGCCATAATCACCAGACAATACTGTTTGTTTAGTTTAATATTTATTTAAACGGTTTCGTAATCTACGTGCTGCCTCGGCAACGCGAGATTCGAGCCGTCGGTCACAATATATCGGCTTTCATCCCTCGAGAAGAAAGTCAACAATTGCGAGGTTGAAACATCCGACAGCGCACGGCTTTTTTCTATGCACGCGCGCCGAGATATTTCTCAATGAACACTGCCAGCCCCCTCAGGAGCTGACTGTGAATGCCTCGCACCCAAACAGTATTATTTCACAGATCGTGTGTGTCCCTTTTATAGCAGACTCGTAATCTACGCGCTGCCTCGGCAAATGCGAGATTCGAGTCGTTCACAATATATTTGGCTTTCATCTCTCGAGAAGAAAGCCAACGGGCGCGAGGCTGAAACACCCGGAACGCACGGCTGTGTGCGTCAAGATATTTCTCAATGAACACACAGCCAGCACCCTCAGGAGCTGACTGTGCATGCCTCGCACCCACACAGAATCTTTAATGCAGAATAGCCCCGTAATCTACGCGCTGCCTCGGCAAGCGCGAGACCCGAGCTATAGATTCTGTATTGCAATGCAGACATAATCTACGCGCTGCCTCGGCAAACGCGAGATCAGTCACAGAATCTTTATTGCAGAGTAGACCCGTAATCTACGCGCTGCCTCGGCAAACGCGAGATCCGAGCCACTAGATTCTATATTGCAATGCAGACGTTATTTGGGACAATTCTTATAGGACAAACAACACCAAATAGGACAAACAGTTTCACACAGAGCGCTTTGCTGAAGAGCAAAAAGCTAACGTGTGTTTGTGCCGGCGTCCCTTTGTATCTTCCGGTTATGCCGTCATCTACTACGTCATGACGCAGCACCAATCAGGATTGGACAGATTTCATTCATGCTTCAGATGCGTTACGCTGAGGGCGTTCCCATAGTGTCGTCACGACGACGACGCAGTGCGAGTTCCCTCGAAGGGGAACTGTTATATAACTGTTATATACTGCGACTGCAACACATCGTCATTTGAACTACTTTCGGAACCGCTTTTGACATTTTTGCAATAAATCGGTAGGTTTAGAGGTAGAAGTGGGATTAGCGGCTCAAAATATATTTGAAATGCTGTATTGTTACTAAAACTGTCGTTTTCCTAAACATTTCTGTCCATTACGTTTTATTATTTTTATATCCTCTATAAAATGGTCATGTTTAGGTTTGGGGTAGGGTTAAGGGATATAAAATGTATCCATAAAATGATTTAAAAAAAGGGCAATTATACAAATACCTATGATATAAAAGATTCATAAATATTTTCTTACCCTTAAATACGTAATAATGTTTATGTTTAAACTGGGGTTGGGGTTATTGCCCCAATACGTCCATATTGCAAGTTTCGTGCATCTATTCAAACGTACAATAATATATGTTTTGTACCTGTAAATGTATAAATTTTCCTACGTATTAACCATGAGACCAGGCTGTTTTATTTCAGCTTCATTTCAATAAACAAAAAAGATTTTTAATAGTTTTTAGTTAACAATAACAACACAGGAGCAGGGTGTAAATATAAACCCAAGATTGTGTTTCACTCAATATTAAAATTATTGCTAAACATAGATTGGTATAATATTGATTATTTTATTATAACAAAATTATCTAACAAATAATATTAATAATACAATACCTTTAATAATAAAATAATATATAATATAATACAATATTTTATAAATCAACAATTACATAACAATTTTTCCCAATATTTCTGTCTTTTTATTAATTCTGTCTTTAAAATGTATTGCAACTCAAGTCTCTCTATATAGAGCTTTTGAGTGTGTGTTTGGACACTTCTCATTCTGGTCACACACACTGCGTGTATGGTCACATGATATTGTTGCCTCTTTGGTGCTGGGCAGAGTGCAATGCAAGTGACATTGCCCATGGACACAGACTTGTGGAATGCATTGAGAGAGAGAGACGAAACATGAGGTTGTCATGGCAACAGGGCCAGATTGGTGAGAGAGAAGAGGAGATATGAGAAGGGAGATATGAAGGAGACAGGGTTGTGCCTGTGCATACACAGACCGACAGATCAGTGAGAGAGAGAGTGAAAGAGGGAAGCTGAGAAGGTATAAAAGCAAGAAACACACTGAAAGAGAGAGAAAGAAAGACAGAAAGAAAGAAAGGGCAAACAGATCTATAGAGGCTAGGTTGTTCCAATAAAAGCTTCACACTTCAGATTTAAAATGTGTGAGCCAGCTGGCCTCCACAGCCTGAAGGAACAGAGGGCCAAGAGTTCATGTGGATGCGTGTAAGTGATCTGTTTTCAGGAATAACGTACCGGTATACATACTGTATGCACTTACATTTAATCATTTAGCGATTTACAATGAGGAAAGTGTCATATAAGATCCTCTCTCTATTGCTTTGGAACACATCACATACTGTATACCATTCTGATCAATCCCACCATTGGCAATAGACAGAACTCAGCCCACATGGAATTGGTGAACAAAGAACTCTGAAGGATCTATGCAGAATTCGCTCAGGGCTGTATAAGAGGAATGTTCTGGGTTCAGTACAAGTTAAGCACTGTTGACAACATTCGATTACCAAAAGAATGAAGAAGGTCATTCCTTTTCTTTAAAAAAAAGGCAAAAATCTGGTTTATCATGAAGCACTTACGATGGAAGTGAACAGGGCCAATCCATAAACGGTTTCAACCGTTTATAGCCAAAAAACATAAACAATATGTGTGTGTGACAACATGATTCTAGTGTGAAAAAAATTTATATTAAAATTTTCATTAAATAAATGTAATTGCTTAATAACATTTTTTGTAAAGATATATCCAAGTTGACTTGGATATAACTTTAATTTAGGTTTTGCTTTTCTTTCTTTTTTTTTTTTCTTTTTTTTTTAGATAATCAACAAATGCTGTCACAAATGCTGTGGAATTAGCTTAACTAGTACTGAACCCAGAATAGTCCCTTAACTGTAATATTCCTTTATCTGTTTAAGTCATAATTGTGCCAAATTGTGCTTCTCCCCAACAAAAAAACAGCAAATGAAACGGAAAAGGCAGAAAAGTCAGGTTCCATGTGGGCCCAGTAGTCACATTCCAACACACTTACACATTATGCCACATCGCTATCTGTAACCTCTCTTATTAGGTACATAGATCTGATGCCCTTCAAGGCCGGCTTCCTGAGGTGTAACTCAACCTGGAAATGAAGACTTGTTCTATTTCTCACAAGAGAAAATATCTCAAATCGATAGATATTTCAGATGACTGTTCCCTCCATACTGATAGCTTTGGTTTGATTAAAGTGAAACATTTCTTCCTGCTAAAGGTCAATGAGTTCACACTGACACTGACATTATAGTGAGAAAGCTTTTGGGAAAGGGCACAATGGGATTATGAGTCTCATATTGTCACTGATAGAATGCATTAGCAGAGGAATCTTAAGATGAAGCTTCCCATCAGCACCAAACCATTTTACTTATGTATTAGGTAGAGGGAAACGATATCTGCTGTGGCTGGAGTCTATCGATGTTTACCACATCTGTTTTCCTTTAGATTAGATTACTGGTTGTGTATTCAATGCATAGAGTCTTTAGTAGAATGATTTTTCTTATTATTAAAGGAACATTCCAGGTTCAGTATAAGTTAATATCCATTGACAATTGTGGCATAATGTAATCAAAATGCTGAATTTTTCAACAGTATAGCCAAAGATGTAAACAATATGTGTGTTAAAGGAATGGTTCAAAATTCTGTCATTTACTCGCCCTCCAGTTGTTCTAAACCTGTATGAGGTTCTGTCTTCTGTTGAACACAAAATAAGATATTTTAAAGAATTTTGGCAACCAAACAGTTGACGGTAGCCATTGACTTCCATAGTAAGAAAAAATATATACAATGGAAGTCAATGGCAACCGTCAACTGTTTGATTACAGACATTCTTCTTTATAATATCTTCTTTTATGTTCAGCAGAAGAAAAAAAAAATCATACAGGTTTGGAACAACTTGAGTGTGAGTAAATTACAAAAATGTTATCCCTTTAACATGATCATGAATCATGAAGAAAAAAACTTACAAACCTGTATAAATCTAGATCCAATTTTACAACTTTGTTGGCATGATAACGCAATACCATAAACCGTAAAACAACTGTAAAAATGATTTAACAGCTCTCCAGCTCAAATATTACAATAAGTTTGGACAATAATACAAAAAGTTTTAATAATTACTATATTATATTATTTATTCACTATTGTATATAAATTAATATTATTATAAACTATCTTCATATTGCATGGACCCATTTAATCTCATTGCAAGTGCTCACCTCTATTTTTTTTAAGAAAATGAAATAAACTGAACCTGGAATATTCCTATAAAAACCAATTGTAAAAAGGTTTAAAGGTCTCTTTAAAACCATTATGTATCCTTACTGAGTTCAATTCATTATAGCTCATAGTTACAGCCACAGGAACTATAAAGCTAAGGCTACAAGCCACTGTCATTTACCCATGTCATCTGATTTTCCTGAATCACCTTACACAGAACAGTATATATTTGTCTTGCGTAAATGTTCTTTGGTCTTGCTTTAAAGTGAAGTGAAATTACAGCTGATCATAAGTGTTTTAATTATAATCCATAGGGTTATAATCACAATGGGAATGCCACTCTTTAATGAGTGTTTCAGCTTATCAGGGTTTGTGTTGTACTCACTTTACGCTCCTTGTCTCCGTACTCCAGCCCCAGTGTGTCCATGGCACGCACGATAGCGGCCAGAGACTGGATGGTGTTGCTGAAGACCACAGGCTTGTACTGCTTCACATCATCACCAGAGAAACCGTCCTCATGGATAATCCTACACACATAACAGAAACCATGTTAGAGAGCATGCACTTTGTGTGTGTGTGTGTGTGTGTGTGTGTGTGTGTGTGTGTGTGTGTGTGTGTGTGTGTGTGTGTGTGTGTGTGTGTGTGTGTGTGTGTGTGTGTGTGTGTATGAGATAGAAAGCAAACATAGTGATGTTGAAGCATGTACAGATAGTGATGCAATATGTCTTGTCTGTGTGTCACGGCTTCAACGGGACTGCTGATCCGCCATGCGGCTGTCCTACCCTGCTCTCAGTATTGATCAATTTATATAAAGTTTACTTTAACGCCATTACAGTTCATTTATGCATAATTCATAAAGTCAGTGAGTGACAATTAGATGTAACATGATCTAAATCAGAGGCACTCAACTTCATGAGACCAAGAGGACCAAAAACAAATGATAAGATTATAATGTTTTTAATGTAAGACTGAATGCTAATCAGACTAGATTCGTTTATACAAACACATTATGTTATTTTAATCTCGTTCAAATCAAGCAATGTGTCACACAACCTCTGTAAAATATTACCAGAGCAAATTAATCCTGAAATCTATTATTTTTTTCCACACAAAGTTTCTCCTCATTTATTTTTGCTTCCATTCAGTGTATATCTTGTGACTACCATAACTAACTTTCTGGGTAAAATAGGTAGTGGTTCTCATAGTGGTATTGTTGGCATCTCATATATACACACACATTATCCAATAGTTTCTACAACCTATTGGCAACACTCACATTCAACAAAAAAAAAATACTCCCATCTTAGTAGTTACAGAGATACCAATCCCATCCAGATCAGTATATTTGACAGTAGCTGATTTCACCTAATGTGTCAGTCAGTCAGTCAAAAAAAAAAAAAGAAAGAAGAGTGTTGCAATATTTTGTTAATGCTGCCAGTACATTATGTAATGCAAAACATTTCGAAAAAGCAATCAAGTACCTGTAAAGTCTGGATGTCGCATTCACACAGGCATTCTAGTGATAAATAGTTTATCTTTTTAATAAGTATACATTCATATCTACGCATGTCAAAAGCCACATGTCGAGTGCCTTCTAAATGATAAATACAATTGATGAATGATTAATGATTTTATTAGTTGACTACTACCCACAGTTTAACCAAATAGCTATTGTCTCTTCATTTTGTGCTACTGAAAAACCAGTGTAAGATGGAGTTTTGTGATGAGGAGGGAGTATTAATCATCATGTTCAGTGGATTACAGCATTAGTTGTGTCTCTATCATCCAACACTGTGTTGGAGTGCAGCATGTCCTATGTAGACATCCTCCTGATTCCTAAGTTACGTTGTACATTGTCGTGGGTTTTACTGTCTCTTATTAAATGCCTTTTCCCTCACTCACTCTCACATTTAATATTTGAACCTCATTAGCTACAATAAAATGGTGTTATTTCTGCGATAGACAGCATGCCTGACTTAGATCTGGAGAAAGTAGAGCATTCGGAACAGCAGGGATGGGTTTCTCACAGAGAATATGACCCCGCTGGAGCCAAACCACAAAGGGGGGCCCCCAATGCCACTAGGTTACTGTGGCTAAAACCCCTAATTCAATTGATTTAGCTGAAATTAGGTTTGGACATCTGTCAGTTCTGCAATACTGAAAGATGGGAAGTCATTTTTAGATCATGAGACTTTGACACCCCCTTTTCAAATAATATTATATGCATTTCTTTGATGGATAATGGCATTGTCTGGCCTGAAAGCGAAAGCCAATGAATTATCACATCAGTGCTCGGATGGTCTTAGTAAATGGTGTTAGTGCGGCATGAGAAAAGCCAGACAGACTGGCAAAGCCTGGCATTATGCAGACCCAGACATCACACTGGTTTATTAGACTGGTGCCAGAGAGAGGTGTGATGAAGCATGTGTTTGGGGATGATATTTTTGACCACTTGTATGCACGCACGCACACACACACACACACACACACACACACACACACACACACACACACACATAATCCCAGGTGACCTGAAGGCTGCTACCTGTCTATCATTAGCTCAGCACTGCACTTAGTTCAACCAAAACCACTCTTACTGTGAAATTATAGTTCTAAACCAGTGTACAATCCATTTTATAGAAGCACCAGTAACATTGTTTAATATTTTATTATCTTATTTACAATTTTGTAAAGTAATAAACGTTTGTAGTTTACATACCGGTAATTGATCTTAAATGCTTAATTTGGTAACTCTATTTGGTGTACAAAGTGTAAAATACAATGTGAATCGCATTCAGTTTTAAACCATTCAGTGTCTTTGTTAAGGAATAAAAAAATAAAAAAATGTTCGATAGATGATGTTTTATTATTGCCACTGGTGGTAAACTACAAAAATAATAAAGAGATTAAATCATGATTACTTGCTTAGCCCTTAAAAAAGTTCTAAAATATACAGAAATATACATTTTCTGGTGTTTCTATTCAAATGAATTTAAATCACAATAACACAAAAAAAGCAAAAAATTTTATAAAAATCAAATACAATTCATAAAACACAAAATAAAATCCTGAAAATGACTCCTCTATCATTTACTGTTGTTGATTGTTTGAAAAAACACCTGTGCTACTGCTCTTTTTCTGACTGATTTTCAAGAATCAGATGAAACTGATTTAAACCGTTAAATGAGTTATAATAAAATGTATAGGATTTAATATATATATATATATATATATACATTTCCATCATGAGCAATTAACAGCTGGTGCTAGCAAACCAATAAAAACCAGTGAGATTGTATGGCCATTCCCAAAATCTCTCTGTCTGTCTGTCACTCTCACTCTTTAACTTTTCTCAGATGACCACTAAATAATTCAGGTGATAAAAATAACAAATGTTTAGGGTCTTTTGAAAGTCGCAATATAAATAAGGACATCGGTTTTTGATTCCCGCGGGAGGATGGAAACATTGATCTGTTTCAAATGTGAGAAACTGAAAGTAGACACTCACTCAGAGGGCTCCTATTCCAGTCGACCTGGCAAAGACCAAGGGCCTGACAAACACACACACACACACTCATGTTGGGTTTTCATGTTCTATGGGGACTTTCCATAGACATCATTTTTTTAATACTGTACAAACTGTTTATTATAATCACCTAACACTAAGGCCCAATCCCAATTCTCTGTCTTACCCCTTCCCCTAACCCCTTCCCCTTAGTTTTGCACGTTCACGTGAGACGTGCAAAACTAAGGGGAAGGGGTAAGACAGAGAATTGGGATTGGGCCTAAACATTACGTTTTTAAACCTTAAAAAAAAACTAAAGCATTTTTACATTTTCAAAAAACATCCCTTAAGGGGGCCGCACACCGGACGCGCAGCTCAGCGCCGCGCCGCGCCACGTCTAGGACAACTCTCACCTGAAAATCCGATAACATCAGCAATTTTCTGATTTCTGTAAATAAATATAAAACTAAATGTATATTGCAGCACAGGGTGAAGTCCGTATATACATTAACTACGATTTGAGACACATAAATGTAAATTTAATATAAAACTATGTAAATGGCGCTCTGTGGCACGGCAGGATTTTGAACACGGTCCTGAGGACAAAAGGCGCCGAAACATTTTGTCCCCATAACGTGGGGTAGACCTGAACCACACACACTGTTTTAGGCCTTGTTTACACCTGGTATAAAGATGCACTATGGTCGATCGGATCACAAGTGGACGACGCTAATTACAGGTGTAAATGGGGTCTAAAATGTTTTGAGCTTGTCCAGTTTTGACCACTTCCAGAAGTAGTTGATAACGCATTTGATCGGTTTGAGTTCGTAGTGTAGACACGCATGTGGTCGAATGCTTCCGAACAGCCACAAAAGACCGCCTACCCTCACCTACTGACTTAATGCGCAAACGTTATGGGAAGCACGCTAGCCACACAGGATTTAAACGTTGTCGGCTGAAGACCCAAGTTTACTTTGAAGACGAAAAACACAGCAAGCACAATGTTCTCTTAACATTCCTTATCTAACATGCACTCACTTCGTTCGGCGTGATCTTGCAGCTTTAAACAATCTGATATGGAGTTCACATACAAAATGATTGCAATCCGCCCTGAAACTGAGACACAAGCGAATGGGGCAAGATGGGGTTTTTGCACCGACATGACAATACAGCCAGCATGAATGAGCGCTGGACTTGCCAAAAACAACAAAGACCTCTAATGCTGCATGTCAACTAGCTGACTACTTTTCTGGACAGCTAGTCGACTAGTAAAAACCTGACGTTGTGCAAGCCCTAGTATAAATTTAAAGGGATAGTTCACTTTGAAATTAATTTTTGGTATGTTTTAGCTTACCTCAAGGGCATCCAAGATGTAGGTGTCTTTTTTTCCGCAGTAGTTTCAATTTTTATATTTTTAGGTCAAACCGTTCTTGTCTGTCAGTCATATAATGCAGGTCTATGGTCACCCCCTCAAAGAGCATGCACAGAGTCCAAATTAAAACAATTCCCCGTCGTCCAAATTAAACAATTCCCCATCGTAAGTACACATTGATGGCCTAAGACACGAAACGAGCGGTTTGTGTGAGAAAACGAACAGTATATCATTTTTACCACTTATACACAGCCATGTCCGAGTGATCTGATCTGACGTGTACGCAGACTGGTGCATAGATATATACACACTAGATGTCGCCTTGTCTACGGCAGTTCATTGGAACGAATGTCTTTAAGGCGACATCTAGTGTATATATCTATGCACCAGTCTGCGTACACGTCAGATCAGATCACTCGGACATGGCTGTGTATAAGAGGTAAAAACGATATAAATAATGTTCGTTTTTTCACACAAACCGCTCGTTTCGTGTCTTAGGCCATCAATGTGTACTTACGATGGGGAATTGTTTAATTTGGACGACGGGGAATTGTTTTAATTTGGACTCTGTGCATGCTCTTTGAGGTGGTGACCATAGACCTGCATTATATGACTGACAGACAAGAACGGTTTGACCTAAACATATCAAAATTGAAACTACTGCGGAAAAAAAGACACCTACATCTTGGATGCCCTTGAGGTAAGCTAAAACATACCAAAAATGTATTTCAAAGTGAACTATGCCTTTAACATATCTGTCCTCAGCTCTAAGCTTACATTTATGGTCAGACAAAGACACTTGAGTATAATGTAAACAGAACAATGAGTACTTCCTGATCAGAATATATGCATGTATAGATAGATAGTCACTTCCTCATGGGTGTCTTCAAAAATGTATGCAATACATAAAAAGGAACATAAAAAAGTGGTTCAGTCTAGGACTGTTATAATCTTATAAAACAGAGAACTTAAACGTTTACAGATCCAGACCCCCTGCAGGGACCGTTATAGAGAAAAGCCGGATTTTCTTGATAACGCTTTCAATAACACCTTTAACAAATATTATTACATTCCAAAATGCTTACCTGATTTAAATGTAACAAATGTAGACATACATGTTTGAAATACACAACTGTTCAAAAGTTTGGGGTAGAACTGTATTGGATAAAAGTTTATAGTTCAGATATAAACACTGATGTCTACGATATAGCAATCAAAGTACAGGAAATACGTTTAACATGTAACTTAATGCTTCAAATAAAGATTGTATCAATTCCATCGTTACACCAGTAGGTGGCGACAAGTGACTTAAATGCATTCGTCGTTGAAACATTAATTCAAGAGATTCATTTAAAATGTTGATACATCCAGTAATAAAACAAAAGATGTCTATATGATTGAGTCATTGCATCATTCATTCAACCCAATATTTTTAAATAATTGATTCAAATTAATTAAATATGTTTAAATAGACTGCAGCAATTAAAATTTTGGCAGAACCTGTAGTAAATTACATGTTGTTTCGTTTAGTCATATGTCCAGAATCAAGGAAGAATCATGATCTCTATTTTAAACAAAACAATCGTGATTCTTAATTTATCCAGAATCATGCAGCTCTAGTGTTGGGTCTTTTTAAAAAATAAATGAATACTTTTATTCAGTGAGAATGCATTAAATTGAGCAAAAGTGACAGTAAAGAAAATTCGGTTTCAAATAAATGCTGTTCTTTTGAACTTTCTATTTAATCAAATATGGGTAACAATTAGTTTTTCCTTTGTTAAAGGGTCGACTCAACACATAGCCTTCATAAACGCAAGTTTTATGAAAGTCTTAATGCAAGTGAGTGTATTTTGTTTGTCCAAATATTAAGCTAATATCATAATACAAGCCCAGCCACTTAAATTATGGTAGAAAGTTCACCCTATTGTCTAATGAGCAGCAAAAACCACCAGAGAACCAAACATTCCCACACAGGCATAGGAGCCCCGTCAAAATAAGTTCTAACAGCTTCGGGGATCAAGTTTTAGGACCCACATGAAAAAGAGGATAATGAAGAGTTGTTACAAGAAGAGAGAAGACGAGGGAGTTTCTTGGAAAGTTTGTGTGAGGTTAACAGTCATTTTCATCTTCTCCTCTCCACTGATAAGGGCTGATCTCTGAAAGCCATCATGTGGGCGGAGGACAGAGATCATTACAGCAACCTTTCCTTCAGATGAACTTATTATAGAACAGCTCATTAAAGAAGAGAGAGAACAGAGTGAGAGAAAGGATCATCTCAGATTGGAAAACTTATGGCATTCATGCATGAAGACTAATTTCCCACATCTCGCGGCTCTCTGTAAGGTATGCGTTTGTGTATGTGTCCTGAGAGGTGGAGGATCTGGCCAGCACAAGCTCCTGCTGAGGTTATTACATAATCGCGCCAACTGCGCTCTGTGACCTGTAACTTGGTTTGAGTACACTCAATCTTATTCGCACAAAGGGACAAATCATCACGGCATTCATCAACGTGAAGAGCATGTGCAGTACTACGGATAGCTGAGTGATTTAAAGGATTAATTCAAAATGTTCGAGTCATTTCAAACCGGTGTAACTTTTTCTTCATGTTGTTCCATATGAATTTCTTACTTCTATACAACACAAAAATAATGGTTTAGAAGAATTTCCCTTTTCCATATAATGAGAGTAAATGGGGACTGGGACTGTAAAGCTTTAAAAAGAAAAAAAGAGAACATAGTCCACATAGCTTTTGCACTATATTTCAATACTTCTGAAGTCATTTAATAGCTTCTCTGTGAGAAAAAGACCTTAAATGTTTGTTGAGTGTTTGTTTAGTTTTTAGTTAACTAAAATCAAAATTAAAAAGTTTTAAAATCATTTTCGGTAAAAATTGTTTTCAGAAACAAGTGAAAAAAATGAATGAAAATATATTCTATGAAAAACTTTATTGAAGATTTTAAACAGCAATAAATAAGTGTAGAGTAAGTAGAAGTACTAAAATTACTAAAACTAAAACAAAAATAAATTTAAACTACACAGAAATATTTTTAAAAGACTGTGTGAAGTTTTAGCTCAAAATACCCCACAGATATTTATAGCATGTTAAAATTATCAATTTTTGAGGGTGAGAAAAAACGCACCGTTTTGTGTCTGTTCCTTTAAATGCAAATGAGCTGCTGCTCCCGGCACAGAGGGCAGAGCTTCAACAGCTTGCACTCACACCGAATTTCTAAAACGTTTAGCCTTTTATGTTCAAACCGGAGTCAGACACTGATGGAGAGACTCAAAAAGAAGCGACAACATGTAGAAGCAACAGGACGTTTCTGAATGGTTAGTTGATGAATTTATATAGCTTATGTGTAGTTATCTTCTAGTCATTGATTAGCATATTCTGTCTTGATAATCTATAAATCACGTTCCCGGGGGCGGGGTTTATGTACATTTTAGGGTTAGTGATGTCACTAACCCGGGAGGAAGTCCCTACCAGCCGTTTGTTGTTGTAGTCCTTAAAAAACTATTTCTTTTTAAGCAAATATCTCCCTTTGCTTTGAACTTTGAACATTGTAACTTTGCAGATGTTGTTTATGCTCAAACAGCAACATTACACACTAACTAAAGTAAAAAAAAGTGAAATCATAATCAACCACCCCTTTAATAAGTATAAGTATGGAAATAATACTAAAATTACACTGAAAGTGGAGAACTTTTTTTAATTTATTTTTTTATGGTGTTGTCATTTTTTTGGGACCACCATCCAGTTTCACTGTATGAAAAAGCGCAGCATAAACATTCTGCTATGTAATTTCTATAACATGAAAGAAAGTAATATGACTCTGATATGACAATATTTTTATTTAATCAAAAATAAACTAATACTTTAAGGTAAATGTTTTTGGCTGTCCTAATGAATTTAGAATGGTCGAGTGATGCCACAAAAAGTAATATGAATGAAGTACACATACATTGGGATGGACAGGACTAAATAAACATGCTCCTCCTGACCTTTGGTTTGGATGGAACTCCATTTATCAGATCAGAGAGGTTAAGAGAAGACGATCTATAGAGCAAGTCACCGATCTGAATGTCTACAAGGTTTTATTTTAAAGTAGTGAGGTGGAATGTGATTTAAAGGATTTCAAGAGTGCACACCGGTAGCCAAAATAGAAAAAACTCTCACGCACACACACACACACACACACACTCAACGGCCCACACTACCTCTTGCTCCTATCTCCCATTGCTGGCTCATGTCATCTGTAAGAGAATCCTTTGTCCTGATGGTGTTTTTGAGTGCTGTTTCTGTCATCACCCTCCGGACATGGCCACTTATCCCACTAAACACCGGGAGGGACATCTATTTATAACAATAATAATCAAGGCTTCGCTTTCTCAATCACACAGAGAGTTCGCAGGTCAACCCTTCCCTGTTAAAGCCTAACATCTGCCCAACATGTAGGCTGCCCATCCCTTCTTCTGTGCCCAGATGTATGCAAGTCATGTTCTATTGGATCAATACATAGAAATGCTTGTCAAAGAAAAGAGAAACTACAGGGCGTAATTACAATTATGAAACAACAAGCTGAGTATGATGCTGTATATCCCTTCCTCTTTCTCTTCCTTCCCTATCATCTCATTTTCCCTCTCCGCCTTCCTCGCAGAGTTATGTCAAAAGCAAGCTTTAACAGGGTAGGTTTTTGAAAAGCAATTACACAAGGCTATATATATGTGTGTGTGTGTGTGTGTGTGTGTGTGTGTGTGTGTGTGTGTGTGTGTGTGTGTGTGTGTGTGTGTGTGTGTGTGTGTGTGTGTGTGTGTGTGTGTGTGTGTGTGTGTGTGTGTGTGTGTGTGTGTGTGTGTGTGTGTGTGTGTGATATTTGTGTTAAACAGTGAGTCGTTGCCCATGTAGAGCATTCTATATGATTTGATTGATTAGCCTGAAAATGTGTCCCTTTATACCTACATGATGTGACAGTTAGCCTAATATTACTTTCTCTACACCCACTCAGCCTTGGTTATATAAGCAGAAATGAAAAGTAATTTCGTAAGTGGAGAAATTTACATTAACATTTTGATGTAAGCTTTTGAATTCTACGCACTGATGAATCATACCAGTCATTTATTAAGAAAGTAAACTGGGTCGATTTTAATTTCATGTTGCTTAAAAGCAGGATGATGTTAATACTACCAGACTAGCAGATTATTATGGACTGATTGTGGATACATAATATTACTCACACCCAGATATGTTTAGCCATCATCCTGTATGCTCCCCACGGCCAACCCCCTGATTCACTCCCACTTTTCTTCTGATTCACGGACCGCAGTAACTCCCCCTCCCCCTTATCTACTCTGGGTCGTTTGTCATCCTTCAATTATGGCAGCCATTGTCATCTCCATGGCAACAGAGTGAAGAAAAGAGGGAGGGAACGCATACGGGTAAATGAAATGAGGCAGCACATTCTTAACATTCGCCAGAGGAACATGCACGCAGCAGCTGAAAGCACCGACCGTTACTTATGGACAACAATTTCACACATCACTCACTGTAAGAGTTAAACCATCAGCTGTTCCTGACAAATGATGTTACGTGTGATTACCATAAAACGATGGGGCAACATCTGTACTTTTCAGTCAGTAAAAAGGAAGCGAACACTGCAAAAGCAGAAATGCTCCACTCGGTGTGTGAACAAAAGGCCACAGGCGGAGTCCCTACTGAATCTACAATTATACCTTAATTAAAAGTTGCTTGTGTAATACCCAAGCTCCGTTTGCGTTTCTGTGTGTGTGTGTGTGTGTGTGTGTGTGTGTGTGTGTGTGTGTGTGTGTGTGTGTGTGTGTGTGTGTGTGTGTGTGTGTGTGTGTGTGTGTGTGTGTGTGTGTGTGTGTGTGTGCACGTGTCGGCTCCCCAGGGCCGAAGGTTGCTGGAAACAACCAGCAGACAGACTAATTTATACCTATTTGCAATCACCAGGTAAAGGTTACAATGATACACAAATGGCAAAACACAGTCACAGCAGGATGCAATTAACACTCTTCACTCACATCACCCCACAACACACTTTTCTTCAGTATCCCACTAACGCTTGCAAATAAGAAAATTATTTGCACACAGCTAGGTGTGAAAGATAAAAGCATGTGACATTCTAACATTTAAAGGGACACTTCACTTGAAAATTTTAATTCTGTTACCCACCCTCATGTCATTCCAAACCTGTATGCTCTTATTTTACGGTAGAATACAAACAAAACAATTAAAGAATCTTCGCATAGATCTTCTCCATACAGTATAAGTACATTGGCTCTTTTTCCTCACACAAAATCTTTAAAAACAAATCGTATGGCGTCTCAAGGCTTGGAATACATCACACAAGTTGTACAGACTTTTATGGTATTTTTATAGTACTTCACAGCTTGTGGACTATATGAGCATTATATAGAATCATTGTATGGAAAAGATATATGTAAAAATATAAATAGATTATACAAGTAGTGAGATTTCTTTAAACTTTTCATTCATCAAAGAATCCTGAAAAAAAAATCTATCGAGGTTTCAGCAAAAATATTACGTTTCTGCAAAAAAATTAAGCGGCACTGTTTTTAACATTGATAATAACAATTAAAAAAACTTAATTGAGCACCAAATCAGCATAACAGACTAATTTAATATAACACTGAAGACTGGAGTAATGGCTGCTGAAAATTTAGCTTTGTCATCACAGGAATAAATTACATATGCATATACTATATGCATGCTATTTATATAATAAAAGTAGGCTATATAATATTTTGTTGCATCCCTTCTTATTTAGTTTTTTTTTTTTTTACTCTTTTCCCACCATTGACGGAATTTTCCGGCTTTCGTGTTTTCACTGTTATACGGTAGGGGCACTATTACGCATCTTCTGAAAGAGACTAAATCTCCAAATAAAAACACAGACAAGAAGGAAGCAGAAACAAGTGATAAAAGCATTGTTTATGCACGTTGTAGTATTTGAAAAAAATTATATTTTCTCAGCTTTATAAAATGTTGCTTTTACTTACCCACACAAGTGCTAATTAATAAAAAAAAAAGAATGCATGAAGCTAGAAAAAAAAACTTTTTTGTTTGTCCGTTTTATTTTATTTATTTTATTTTATTTATTTGATCTTGCATGTTCAGATATCCATACAACAAATTATTCTGGGGGCCATGAAAAGTTTTGTAAAAAATCAGCAAAAATGCTGACGGTGGCTTGTTGCAACTTTTTTTTTTTTTTAAACGCTGGCAGGGAAAGAGTTAAGGACTATGCCACAATCTGATCCAGATACACATTATGTAATTGGACCATAAGTAGAGTTCACATTGCACTGCCATGCTGTAAATCAGCTGACCTCAGATCAGATGAGTAGAACCACCCTGACTGCCTCCCCAATAAAGCTCTTTTGTGTTGGTGTTCAAGGGGCTGGCCTTGGACCTGCATTATGGCCCAACACAAACACCTCACTAAGACAAAGGCCCTTTGTTTGATCACCAGTACATGGGTCAGCCAGAACTCCCTACACGGCAAGTACATATGGACCCACCACAGAGAGACCAAAAGAGATGGAGAGGGTGGAAAAAAGAACCGGTGGGAGAACAAGGGGTCACTGAGGGGTTCAGGGAAGCACTTGACATTCCAGCCCCAATGTTTCCCACTCTCCGGCCCAACTCAGGCATCGACTCTCACTGCCGTAAAGAGAAATCTGCTTGAGTGTGTGACTGAGTAAGAAAAATAGACACTTTTTTTTTGCCTGAGCTGAACACTTCCTCTCTACCTGTGTTTTTTACTCACAAGTGAGAATAAAATTACTGCGCAGTATCTTAAGTAGAAACCCAGATACATGACTCTATAAGCCAGGATGTAAGAAAAAGTGGGGTTTTATTCCCAAATATTGTGCTATTTTAGATCTCAATACAGCATCAATACTCTCAAATATTCTCAAACCAAATTAGTAGTTACATTAAAGAATACAAAAATTGACCAGTTTACAATAAAAACCATGGTATAGAAGATCTGAATGTTGCATGTAGGTTTGATAACTTTGCATACTACCCAGTAGCGTTCACAAATCAGATGCAAAATACATGCTGCCATGGTACAGTATATAAACAAATATACACTCATTTAAAATCATCTCCACCTCATAAAGAATTGAGGTGTGCATTGTTCAGTCACACTGTGTCTGCGGGCCGAGCCAGAGGGGATCATGCCAGAGTATTACAGTCAAAGCTCTGGGAAATCAACACATGAGAACCGTTTGTTCTCCCTGTGCTCAGTCAACTCCAATCACATCAGCAAGACACATAAAAACCCCTCTATTACAGAGGGACAGAGTGTCAGACAGACAGCCAAAAGATCACCAACAGAGAGAAAAGCAAAAATGGACAGGGAAACTCTCATTTGTACTGTTCATATCACCAGCCTGTGTGTTTCATCAGAGCTCCTTCCCTTTTTTATAGTGACTCAGAGTGACTTTTTTTTTTTATAATGACTTCCCCAAACACACACACACACACACACACACTATGGTTCCACTCACAGCCCCACCCAAACCCACTGCACTTGATACATCAAAATATATAATCTTCCTATAGGAAGACTTCCCAATGGACAATCAGATGTAAATCTGTAGTTTAAATGGCCCTGCAATCTGCATACTGCACACTATTGCAGTTGCTAATAACAGGGCCAGCAGTACTGCAGTCACAAGCAAGGGTGCTTTGTGTCAATGCTAATTTCCTTTCTTTGCATTAAAATGGGTTTTACCCACCCAAACAGCCCTCTTCAACTTACATCTGCTATGAAGCTTTGAACAATACAAAATGTGCAGAGTTCAGTAAAGGTACCGGTTAAACACAGTGAGGTCAGAGCATACACATACTACACTTAAAAGCAGGGCCTGAATTTCGTTTTGGAAAATGAGGGGGAAATCCCCCCTTAGGTGATTCTTATGGGGGGGGATTTTTAATTTGAGGGGGGAGTTTAGACTTTTTTTTTATTACATTTATCTCGCCTAAATGTATGCTCACTCATTGCATTTTTACAATGGGGTAATTTTGTTCTTAAGAATTTACACAACACAAGGAAGCTTGATTTCAATCTTTGAATTAAATTTAAAAAAGTAGCACAAATAAATACAATAGAATAGAGATCCCAATAAAGAGAAATAAAGAGAAAAGTTTTTGCTTAGGTCTAACACTAGTATTCAGAAATACAGAGACTGAATAAAGTAATCAAATGAAAAATAGTATTTTAGTCCTGACTAAATTAAATACATAGGCTATTAATCCTGATTCCTTAAAATGAAAGCTATGTTTTGTTGTTTTGACAACCAAATTAATGACAGACACATATGGCTGCTGTCCCTTTAAGAGCTAGTGCACGGATCCTGTGTTCATTATACGGTCACGTGCGATTTATGCTTATTTAAGACATAACCGACTGTGTTTAGAGGATACTCACCAAGACCGAAATTGACATCATTTTCGCATGTTTTTGACTGTTAAAGCGTTATAATCCACGAAAAATAACTTTTGTTACCCGCAAGCTGTTTGTGAGGCGGCTTTACGTATGTGTGCAGAGAGAAAAAAACACTTCTCAGACAGCGCGCAAGTATAGAATAGTTTAAAATCGCGTGAATGCTTAAACTGGTAAGACTTAAAAAGACGTGCAAATGGTAAACTTCAGTTACTCATGATGCAATGCTGGCCCGATTATGCAAGTGACAATTCCGTCTATCCCGATTCCCGAAACGCGAGAGTGTTATCGCCGCCTGCAGCGCACTTAACGATTGCCTTGTGCCTTATTGCGTCTCGCAGACAGTTTTAAAATTGGATTTTATAATATGTGTGGATCAATTTACTAATACAACCTACATGCTAAAGTGAATCAATGTTTGCGGGAATTTCCCGCATTATAAGTGGGATATCTGCGGGAATGATTAAAATTATGCGCAATACCCGCGCCGAAATTCAAGCCCTGTAAAAGTATAAAAAAAGGAAGCAAAATGCAGAATTTGTATGATTTTGTATACAATCATTAAAATAAAATGAGTAAAATTTTTATTTAAATAAATAAAAATAAAACACTACATTCAGTTCTTTTAAATGCTACCGGCAAATTTAGGTATCACAATATTATATAAAGTTCATGAAAACCATACATTTTGAGATCTGCCTAAGATTAAAGGTGCTCTAAGCGATGTCACGTTTTTTAGGCCAAAACATTTTTTGTCACATACAGCAAACATCTCCTCACTATCCGCTAGCTGCCAGCCAGTTAGCTAGAGGAGAGATGTCCTAGACAACCACAACGACTAACGTTAAAAATGTATATTCTTGAGAATTTTGATATGGCCGACACACGACCAAAGAGACGACGTTCCGATGAACAAATTACAAAGAAGAGGGAAAAGGAGAAGGAACGCGCAAAGTCCCGAATTTACATCGGAAAAGCGTTCAAAAGGTGGCGAGAACTCCGCCGGCAGAAGGGCTTCCAATCCGAAATTCAGGTGGCTCTGCTTTTGCTGGACAGGTGGGTAAATCCAGTTTGGTTTTTCTAAATGGTTCATGACTGTTTCAGGAAGCACAGAATGGAGGGGGAGGGGACAGGATGAGAAGGAGGGAGGGTCGAGCTAGCCTCCGTTTTGTTTGACAATACTTTGAATGACAACAAGGAGTGACGTCACCCAACATTGCTTAGAGCACCTTTAAATTTATTAAATTACGAGTGTAAGTAAGGTAATCCAGGTCATCAGAATCATATCAGCCAAAAATAGCACCAGTATACTGAGTATCCAATCCATACTTTTATTTATATATATCAACGTGGCCAAGATTTAGTAAAATGAGGAAACTAATATTGTGCACACGATTGTGCAACAAGGGAATGAATTAGTCAAACGTGCTGACATACTAAGATGTGGGAACGAATGGTTAATTAGTGGCCACATGTCACATATTTTTACATAAAAGGTATTTTACTTTATAAAAAAAATAATTCTTAGCTCTAGAATGTCGCAATTCAAATTTGCAGTGCTGTAGAGTTGAAGTCTTTCTTCTAGGGGAAGTGAAACACACTCTAATTTAAGCTGTGCCACTCTTATTGCAGTATCTAGAATTCTTCATCTAAACCTTCATCAGACACCAATCACTCAACACATGTTAACCTCTAGACGCTAGAGACATAATGTTTCGTGCTCTGCTACTCGAGTGCATGGCCACAGTTTAGCTTCATGGATGTACAGATGGAGTAAATCTGAACAGCTGGGTCCTCTGCTTCAACCCTTCAATTAGCCAGCTACAGGACAGCCCGGCATATTGCATGCTGCAGAGATCACTTTAGAAAAAACAAACATTTTTAATCCTATCCAGTCTATCCAGCAGCAGAAGTCCGCTTTTAAAGGATAATATGACGAGTGACCTTGGATTACAGTTCACAGATTAGACAATAAACCACTTGATGATCAGATGGTAAAATAGTCTAAATAAGGATTTCATTTTTACTACACGGCTAGTTGTCCAGAAAAGTAGTAATCCAGTAAATGTTTATCTTATCTGACTTAGAATATCACAGCATCAGCGGGTTTTGGCAAATCCAACATTATTCACATAGAGTTTGTTATTGAGATTCCTTCTTATCACCCATTATTAGATTCAGAGTGCATTGTCATGTCCCATTCGCCTTCAGTTTCTCTCACTCTATGGATGACACTTGATTAGTATCAGGGCAGTTTGAAAGAATTTTGACTTCCAAATTCACTTTACAGTCACTTCATAATAATATAGTTTGACAGTTTACTACACACCACTACCATTCAAAAGTGTGGGGATGGTAAGTTCTTATGTTTTTGAACATATTTACTAGTTAAAAAACAGTAAGACTGTGAAATATTATTAAATATCTGTTTTATATTTTAATATATTTTAAAATGTAGTTTCTTCCTGTAATGGCAAAGCTGCAATTGACAGCAATTGACTTTTTCTTTAGAAGGCAGGACTTATTTCGCTAAACTGCGTGCTGCACTTTCTCCCATTCATAAGTAATATGAGTTCCCCGTCTTTCTATATTTAAAATCTTTGGCGTTATTCAGTAGTCTTCAGTGTAACATGATACTTCAGAAATCTTCTGATTTGGTGTTCAAGAAAGATTTCCTATTATTATCTATGTTGAAAACAGTTGTGCTGATTAATATTTTTGTGAAAACTGTGATACATTTTTAAGGATTCTTTAATGAATAGATCATTCAAAAAGAACAGCATATATTTGAAATAAATTTGATTTATCATATTATAATTGTCTTTACTGTCACTTTTGATCAATTTAATGCATCCTAGTTATATATAAAAGTATTAATTTATTTCCAAAAAAATCTTACTGACCCCAAACTTTTAAATGGCAGTGTACAAAATTAGTAATAATATAAATATTCAACTATAGTCAGTGCAACACCTAGACTATGATTAACAGCCTTATAAACAAGAATCAGATCCAGGACCTGACGACATACATACTGCTTTAATATGCCACATGTTCATGCGAACATCATACCATATAACTTTTCGTATATACATTTTATCTGCTTTCTGAAGGCTTTTGATCATCCATGCATGACACGCGTGGGTGAAGAAGTGACATGCACAATGATGACACACAGCTCTGTCTCCAGGGTCTATAAAACTGTTCTCCATCACCATATACTCAGATTTTTTTCTCTCCCCCGAACACACAAAATACATCTTCAATTGCTTATATTTCATTCCCATAGGACTAGGTGCCAGGAAGATGACCGCAGGAACAGAGAAAAAGAGAGAGAGTGCCGTGTATGTGTGATGTGATCAGATACTGAGAGCAGCCTGCACACACTTAAACACTCCCCTCTCACACTGAACTAATAAAGCAGATGGAAGCACTGTTGCCTGCCTACAGGACTACACCATAATGACAGGGTTTACCAACATCTCCCCTCCTCATGCTGCGCCCTCTCGCTCTCACCATCTTTCACACATCACCCAGTTCCCTGGTTTACTCTGACATGTTAAGTGCACACCTCCTCGTCTCATCCGCACTTTTCAAGCCATGCAATACAGAATACTGTTTAACTAAAGGCTTGAAACCATCTAACACACAGTGGAAGTGTTCTGATCAGCTTGTTGCAATGTAAATGTCGTGGTTCGGTTTTGTCTTATATATGCCTTGACAATAAGGCCAGACCAAAACCACTGATCTAGATTCAACATAGCTCTGATTTTATCACATACACATAACATTTCCTGAAACATGTCATGACATATTTAGGCTTATATGCTTACTTAACCATTTTCTGTGGGGAAGCTTGAAGACATAATAAATTCAGCTCTGCCAACCATATAGAGATCGGCTCTTTCACATTAGAGCAAAACATTTATATATCTTAAGAGACATATAAGAATGCCATGGGAATTTTAATTTGTTTGTTCTGGATTCTAATAACATAACAGATTGTAAAATTGCTTTTTATTGTACGCACTTAGCAATGCGACATAATTACAAGTAGGCCTATATTAAATGCAATACATTATATTAAAGCTGCAATATCCTAAAAAGCATTTCAAGTAAGTGACAGTGGCGGAACATTTAATGATCTAGTTAAGCTCATAAAAAGCCCTAGAAAAACAACTAATTCATGGTGTATTACAGTAAGAAGCCCAGAGCTGCATATTCCACTCCTTCAGGAGCCAAACAGTTTAACCAGCTCCATCATGAGACACTCTTATTACCCAATTAAGCACATAAGAGCAACAATGAATCCTTAGAGAGGAAAGATTCATCACTCTTTGGATGACTTAGAAATATGCCTGAGGCATTAGCTACAATGGCTTATAAGCACAGTGGTGAATACTGTCATTAATTTGTTCCGCTGACCAAGCAATTTGAAATTTTGGTTTCTCCATATCCTCAAACTCAACTTGCAATATACACCCCATTTTTGATTTTCATCTTTCTCCCTTTTGGGTCAGATTTATTAGAAATTCTCCATCTGAATAAAAATATATCATAACACAAACACTATGCAAGACTAGGCTATATTGAAAACTATCAAATCCTTCATAAGAGGAATTCACTCACTGTGGGGACATTTTATGAACCCACAAATTTAAATATCTGGGGTATTTACATTTGCATTTTTGCCCCACAAATTTCTTCCTCAGCTCATCAGCTGATTTAGCTTATTTTGCCATTGTCCCACGTTAAGCATTGCATTTATTGAGTAAAACATTCACACACAATAGAATACAAAAGAATCGAAGTAGGTGGGTGCATCTCTCCCTGAGCACAAGACGCACAAATCCATCCCCTGTTTTCCCTCTCGCCGCAGGTTCAAGGCTCTTAACGACGGAGAAAACCGAAACTAGCCGAAGAAAGCCGATCACAGAAAAAGACTCTGCTGGGCGCTGTCCACCACTGAACCCGCCTGAAATCCTCCGATGTACAATTTCACAACATTTCCGAGCTAATTACGTTCATTTTCCATAACAATTGCTTTGCATCGCATTACAAAAACACCGTGATATAATAACATAGCCAGACCAGATTCCCCATACAATGCCATTTTCCAAGGGCTACAGATTTGGATTCGACAAAGGCAGTGCTCGTGCACACCTTTGAGAATGGATGCGTTTCTTCATCGAAAGCTTTGCACTGAGCAATAAACTGCGCTTGCTAACAGCTCGACGTTTAAAAATCTCCCTTGCATCACTTACATTATAACGTCTATTTATCAGTAAGCATTCATCATAAGCCTATATGAATTCTATAACACACACCATGTCCAGATGGAGACAGTGACTATAAAAAAATAGATTATTCCAAAACGAGTCAAATATAGGCTAATTACAGGAGCTGCATTTAAGATTCGATTCAAATGAGCATATGACATCCAAACCACAAGGTAGATGAACAGATCGTTTGCAGTGAAGCGTAAAGAGGACGTCAGTGCATAAAAATGGCCGTGAGGAAGTTGAGCTGGTTGGGTGTCAAACCTTATTCCCTCAATATGAGCATCAACCCAACACAGACTACAAAAAGCATGAAGGCCTGTTCATGTTGCACCAACGCCATGCACACACAGCCGACAGCATTATCTCCAGGCACCATTTGCCATATAAGCTCTGCCTTCACCATTCTCAACCAACAGAAGGCTCTTAACACCCTATTAACTGAATAGTATAAACCGACTGATAGTGAGTGTGTGTGTGTGTGTGTGGGGGGGGGGGGGGGGGGGGGGTATATATTTACTTTTACAAGAGCTAAATAAAACCTTTTTTTATTGTTTTATTCCTTCTTTTTGACACAATACTATAAACACTGGACTATAATAAAATACAACACAACCTGCATTATGAATAAATTAATTAGCTTATGTTTTATTATGTAGGCTAGTTATTTATGTGAATGTAAATGGCTTCAAATTTATTTTATAAACACTGGACTATAATAAAATACAACACAACCTGCATTATGAATAAATTAATTAGCTTATGTTTTATTATGTAGGCTAGTTATTTATGTGAATGTAAATGGCTTCAAATTTATTTTAGAGAAACTAAGCTATATACTCTTAATTGAAAATTAATGGTTGATATGTAAAAGCTTGCAAACAGAATTTTGAGGGGACGCCATTTAATACTGAAGAACCTATAACTTGTTAAGCAGAAAAGTGTGAATATGGTTAAAGAAGTAAAATATGGGTCAAATCAGTAAGGCTATCGGTAAAAGAATATGAATCTCTAAAGTGATGCTGCAAATCTGAAACACAACTATTTAATTGTAGCATATATTATAAATAAATATAAATATATATATATATATATATATATATATATATATATATATATATATATCCTATAAACGTTAATGCCTATATTTGATTGATTTATGACGTTTGTCATATCAACAAATGCCCAGGAAGACATCAGAGACATCCGTAAATGCCCACAGGATGAAGTGAAATCGGGGTGGAGTGTGTCCGTGGACGCCAATAGAGCATTAACTAGGAAGCACGGTCCCCCAGTTGACTTTCAGCACCATTTTCGTGAACAGCACATCGACTCCGCCTCGTCTTCCCGAACCCACTAATATACATACTGCGGATCTGCTACACCAGATCATCATCATGTCATTGCTACAATGTATGTAACACGCTAGTGGAGAATGAACTCCTTGAAAATATGGCGGACCTAAGAATTCGCCATCAAGCAATAGAGGGTGTGTGTGTGTGTGTGTGTGTGTGTGTGTGTGTGTGGGTGGGTGGTTGGTTTCGTGTGTCTCACACAGCGCACACTGACTGATGGATGTCATTTAAAACATGCCACTTACTTCATCTGTTTCACGATGGTACTTTTCCCAGATTCCCCGGCCCCTGTGGAGAAGAGACAGACACAAGGGAATAAGATCGCCTGTCACAATGAAGAGATCCCATACATGTGCATTGATCATCGGATGAGACACTGCGATGTGTAGGATACAGCTAGATTTGAAGGGCTCCACTCCGCATTAACGTTACCTAGCAGGAGCAATTTCACATCTTTAGCAGCAGTGATTCCGTCTTCTTTAAGGTTTTTCTCGATGGCTTTGCTCCTGTCCAGAGCCGCTCTTTCCTCTGCGCTCAGTGTACATCCCATGACTAGATGAACCTCGGCTCTTTTTATCTCCAAAATGGTCCGGGTGAGAAATATCCTCGGTGTTTCTTCCTTATTCCTCTCTATGGCTGTCCCTATCCCTCTCTCTCACACACACACTCTCTCTCTCTCTCTCTCTCTCTCTCTCTCTCTCTCTCTCTCTCCCTGTCGGCGACTAGCTAGAGCATTAAATCCCGCAAAAGACAACGTTGGGCTGGAACATAAGTCTCTGGCGCGCGCTCTCGGTCTGTGTAACGGGGTCGTGGTGCTCGGTCCTCGGGCTGGGAGGTCTCTACTGGGCGGCGGCGGCGACTGCTGCGAGCGCTGGCATCGTAAGCGTGCTCACAATGGAGGGTCAGTATGGAGAGAGAACGCGCTGGGCTCGACGCTCTCAGACAATCTCGCTGACGTCAGGAGCACAGAAGGAGAGAGACAGAGCGAGCGCGCGCGCACGAGCGAGCATTCGAATCGCGCACCGCTAACTACAGCTAGATTTATACCGTTATCTGCAGGCGGAATAATTGCGATTCTCTTGGTATTTCACGCAACGCGACCGCTGTTAAACGGTGTGTGAGCACGACTAAGGGATCAGTGTTGTGTTTCTGTGGGGAGCGGATGATTTAAAGCCGATGAGCGGGCCCTGGCCATAGGAAGAATCACAGAAAGGTGTGGCCATTAGCCTAGTGTTGACAACCTGTAACAACAGCAACGCCAGATGACTAGAAATTTGATGAGAATTGGAAATGATTATATTATATTGACACGATTATAAAGAAAATTGCAATTGAAAACTTCAAAAGGGTCTTAATCTTTTGCAAAGTAGCCTACTTTATTGACAAGGTTGTTTAACAAAGGCAGTATGCAAATTGTACAATGACTTTCAGGAGAGTCGAATATAGTTACAATAATTCAACTTTAAATGTAGGCTGAAGGTATTTTTACACACACACACACACACACACACACACACACACAAATATAGGCCTATATTGTATACTGTAGCCTATATATATTGGATAATTGACATTTAGCTAAGTGATGCTAATTTACAATTTGCGTTGAACATAAATAGCCTATACATGAACGTATGTACCCTTGCAAAAGAGGTTCTTAATCTCAATGGGATTCTCCTGGTTAAATAAAGCTTTAAATAAAAAAATAAAAACTATATATGAAAGCAATAAAGTACGAGAGGCTGTGTGCCAGAGCGGAGTGCCTGCAAGTGAGTGACTTATTCACGATACAGCACTAGCCTCGAGTAGGCTACTTTATTGCTTTTATAAAACAGTTACCACACAATACAAATATTAAAGCCCAAAATATGTATTAGTGCAACTTTAATGAAGTAAAGTCACTAAAAGCCTTCCTTCCACTGGAAAAAAATAGTCCCTGACCGTGAACTGCAACAGAAGTTACATTATTTCGCCGTTAGATGGCAGTGAGTCAGTCAATAGAAAATACTTTTATATTGAAAGGACAAACTTGTGAATACGGAGAAGCAAGACGCATCTGACAAATGACAAATGTCATGGCGGGAAAACCCCTTTACCTTAAAAGGACAATATATTGCAGCAGACATTGAACGGATTTTTTATTACGAATATAGGACTGACCTGAAGGAAGATGCTATATTTACTGTAAATGCAGGTACTCTCACTTACTCGATCTCTCACAATACTCTAAAATGAGAACAAACATATGTTTAATTTCTAAGAGTGGTTGCTATCATTAGCTAGTTTACATGGACACCTTTTAGTTCAATCGGAATTGAAATCAATACGATTGAGGAATCCGAACACGGTGTTTACATGAACGATAAATAAAGTAATCGGGTTGATGTGCGCGTTTATATGTCACAAGTTTTAAATCGGAATAGATTTTTTGACATGCGCACACTGCACAAATATACAGAGTTTCCCGCTGTTTGCGCATAACTATTCTCCTCTATTGGTTCTTTACTTGTTTTAAACAGCAGACGTAATTTTAATCCATCTCTGGTCATGATTTGGAGACAATGAGCATAACCGTTTAGCCGTGCTGCTTAATATTTATCACGCAGTAAAAATGCCCCTCCCCGCGGCCAAAACCAGTCGTCTGTGGATGAGAATCCAAATCAAGGATTGGTGGGACGTTGTCCTGCTTCACTTCACAGACGCTGAGTGAAATGAGAATTTTAGAATGACGGGACACTTATTTATATGACACTTTATTCAACAGGAAGGACAGATCGTTCCGCGCATTAAACGTCATTGCGCTATTTAGCGTCATCGCACATGCGCAGTCCTTTCAGTTTAGGTTTTCAATCCGATCAAGTGTTTACATGTTCTCTCGATCGGATTATAAAAGGAATAAACCACCCCTTTCAATCCGATCGAAATTTCATTCGGATCGAGCTCAATCGGATCGATTAAGGTACGTGTTAAATTAAGGTTTTTTAGTCCGATTGAGCCGTCAATCCGATTATAAGTGTCCATGTAAACGCAGTGTGTAGTGATGCATAGAACCGTTGGGTGAAGCGGTCATTGCAGTGTTTTATCGTGAATAAAACACAGCTATTGACCAATCAGAATCAAGGACTGGAACTAACCGTTTTATAAATATATATACACACACACACACAAATATATATATATATATATATATATATATTATATATAATTTTTTATTATTATTATTAATGTGCCCTCGTAATCTCTAATAAAAAAATACATCTCTTCTCTGATGACGTGTGCACAGCCACAAGGGCCTATTCGGCAACTTGTCACACATGAGATCTCAGCAGTTTAGCAAACAATAACGATTATCCAGTCCATTCCCAATAGAGAAAATCAAGTCACATTCACTTGGACATGTGCGTCAAAATATGTATTTTATCGTGACTATTCTTTTACGGGACAAATCTGGAGATAGCCTATCCGAGTTTACGTCAGAAAATCCATAGGCTAACATATGGAGCTGGTTATATAATGCAAACTGCAAAATATTTAGTTTACAAATCATGCACTATGGTATAATGTTTTGAGGTTATAACAAAGTATTGTGCAAGGAACCCCGCAAAAATAAGAAAAGGAATAAGCCTAAAGGTTATTTATGTTTTACTGCCTCTAGTGTTCATTTTAGCTAGAAAATGTAGTTAATGGCATCTATAAATATTTTTTTTGAGTTTTGGAAAAATTTTGTTTGAGGCACATTTCCCAATGAGCCTATGTTGGTGTTTTAACCTTTATTTGGCCTACTGGCCTACTGCTAATTTTACATTTGTCGTCACTAAAACATTTGAAAACCATGTTGAAACCTAATAACCTATATTTAGTGCCCTGTTTACACCAAATATTAAGATAGGCTACATTTCGCTGCATCAGATAGTGGAGAATGCTAAATACAGGTGTCAACGGGGTCCATAATGTTTTAAGACTGCCCGATTTAAACCATAGCTTGCTTTTAAATAGCTTTGAAGGACCATTGTGAGACATAATAACCTTTGTGGGACGTGTTGTGAGAAAGCACGTTAAGACATGGGATTTAAACTTTACCAGGTGAAAAAAGAAGACAGGAAAGATTAAATAAAGAAACTGGATCTCTAAGTCAGCCCAACCAGGTGTGCAGCAGCCTTTTGGATCCCTCTGCTAGAATATCAATACACAATAATGAAATAAACATTCGTTAAAGGCATTAAGGAATATTTTCACAGATGCACACAGATAACTCTAGGCTATGATGTGCAACTCAAATATGCCGATGCATGACTGGAAAACCTGCACTTGGTCTTTTTCTGACAATTTGGGGAAATGTGAAATGAGGTTAGAAAGATTAATTTTGAAAATCAATTGCATTAAAAATTCAAGTGTATTCTCCTGTTCCAAAACTCCTATCCTACACTAAAACTATGATATAAACCCATGAGCGCGAGTATGGTCTAGAAATGGTCTGTATAATCTAATGAGCATGGAATTGAGAATGGAAGTCCTATTCCAATTTGATTGCCTGCATATTTCAATTTAACTGCCTCTGTCAACACTTTCCAGTCCCCTGTTTATAGACATGAGCTGATTTAATTGTCTGGTTCGATCAATGCTAAATAAAGTATTTTCATTACAGGTCAAATATTCTATTACAGTCAATTATTATTATTAAAACTGAGGAATTTAAAAAGCAAAATATAAACACACCAGTTTCAATTATAAGCATTTCATTTGTCTTGAATCGACCCATTGAACTGTAGAAGGGTGTCTATTCACACATTACACACAAACTCAGTGGTGTGATATTGTCAGTATTGACAGTAATTTGCTATTATGACTTGGTGATATCACACTGCTAAAAAAATATGCCCAGAATTATTTCTAAAGAATCATCTTAAAAATAAATGTATCTGCCACTATGTATATTAGCAACCATTCAGATGCTTTGCAATAATATTCTATTATTGACAATTAGGCCAGTGCGCTTTGTTGATTTGATTTGACTTGATTTGAAAAGGAAAGGAAGGAAGGGAGGAGAGAGAGACCAAAAAGGATAAGACTGAGGGTGTCGATTTACAATCCCTCTTCTTAATGAATTGGAAACCAGTGTATCTATTCTGGCATTTATGCTATAGGCAATATCTGAATCTGAGAGGTGATTGAGGGTCTGACCCATGTCAAGAATACAGTAACAGTGTTTACTCATTTAGCCCGGCTTCCAGAGAATAAATATGTGCCTGTTTTGTAATTAATTAATTTGCTTATACAAGCAAATTAATCAAGAGTTATTTTTTGCAGATAGAGAATTGTCCGTTTGAACTTTATTCTGCTCTTCTTACGATAGCTGTATGAGATATGAAAGACAACGGTGTTTAAGGTCATGAAGGTCATCAATTTATCCACTAACACATATGCATACTTAGCATGTGTAATTCGTTTTAAGATTTATAGCACAGTTTGTCACTATATGTTAAACTATGCCAGTGAATAATGTTGTTGAAGTTTGTTTCATTGCTCTGTGGGGATGTAGTTTTCATATTCTGTTCCTGTGAATCTTTGACGAAACAAAGCCTTGAGGGGAAAATATATCACCAATGTTTTATCTAATTGTGCTTTCAAGTGTTTATTATTATTAGAAGCATGTGACCATGCCAAAGGTGTCAGGGTTCTGAGTTAGAAAGGACCCAAACACAGAGATGAGCAATGACAAGATTTATTGACAGGACGGTTGACAAAGCACAAGAACTGAGGAGGGAAACAGTCCAAACCGTAATGGCAGGGCACACAATGGAGAAACAGGCTGGTTAGGGGTGTGACCGCACCAGACACCGATGGAGACTAGCCAGCGGCTGAGGGAACCAGAGGCTTGACATTTGGTGGTGAGACTTGACGTAGCATCAGACTAGCTGCCAGGCTGGGAGAGTCAACAACCAGGAACAGGAAGCAGGGCAGGGACCAACAAGACAAGAGATAAATAAAAGCATAAGCAAACTAGAGAGAGAAAATAAAGAACCTAAAAATATAACTGAGTTTGCAGAAGAAAATAAAAGTAATAAACACAATAAATAAACTTTTTTTTTTTTTTTTAAAGAAAAACGGAAACTAGAGAGGGGGGAAAAACAGACAACAATAAATCAAGAGAGAACCAACAAATAAGGTTTGGGAGAACTAGAGAAAAAAGAAAGATCCTGACTAGACTAAAGCAATCAGACAGGGACGAAGAAACCCTAGAAAAACCAAAAGGAAATAATACAAGACTAAACTTGTGAGTGTCTAACAAGACCCATAGACACAGGTAAGCTAAAATGCATGCAATGCATGCATGCAACAAACCAGAAAAGATATGAGGGAAAGGAGCAAAATATAAAGGGATCAGAGCACATGAGGATCAGAATCAAGCAAACGAGAACTAAACAAGGGGGGTTGGTAACGAGAAAAAAAGGATGTGACAGAAAGCTGGGAAGTGTGGAGAACATTCCCTGCGTCTGTCCATACTATCCATCCTAAACAGTATGTGAGATTAAAATAAGTGTGTCCCAAAGCATAGTATGTTGAAAAGAGTATGCCAGAAGTCCCCGGATGGCCTACTATTTCCGTTGGATTTTCGAAGTGTGGATCCGTGCTCACTATAACAGCTAATATTCAGTGATCCAGTTCAGAACTACAAACACAAGTTAAAAGTGTAAAGAAAACTACAAAACGCGGATGTGCGCGACCGATGGATAAGAAGAGAGATTTAGATAAAGGGGTTTGAGTGACTAATAATCAACGTTTAAGCTGATAAAAAAAATATGTATGTAATGTAATCCGTGTTATATTTCATCTGCAACAACAATGTGAACTTTTATAAAGATCCTTTTGGCCATTAACCTTTAAATGCATCGTTATGCATAAATATGAGGAGAGCCTCCGCATGAAAGACCCAAGACTAGCAGATCAACATGCTATTGCATTAATCTCTGATACAGTAGGAAATTAAATTAAATTAAATGTGGAGGATTTTATCTTTGACAAGATGATTGACAGGTCAGTTTAGTCAGCATGTGTCTTCAGTAATCTCTGTGTCAACTGATTGAACTTCAACTTTGACTCCTGGTCTTCATTGAGCATACTGGTGTCTTGATGTGGCCTAACAGTTATTCCCCTACAATACAGAGAAGAGGTGAGAGAGTCAGTGGTTGGAGTGATTGAATCTGTGAATCTGGCAGTGGATATCCTCCCACGCACCTGTACGAAGCAGTTTGCCCAGGCTTGTTTTCAGCGTTCGTAAGCCAACTGCTGACATGCTCAACTTCACTACACATATACATGTCATGCGAATGCTTTTCCTTTGTTTATCTGTTTAAAATAGAGATCAACAAGGGTTGAAAATTGGAATGCTAAGATAATTTTTAGTCTGAGATGGATGTCAATGTGCCAGACACTGACCTGTTATATTGTTTTTGTATCTGAACAAGTCATGAGAAAATATGTAGAGACGGAAGCGAGACAGCAGACTAGAATCACTTCTTCTAATTTCCTATAATCCGTTACCTGAAAGTGAAATCTGTACACAGCCTGAAATGAAACTAAATGTAGGACTGTAGTAACAAATGTTCAATGGTATATTAACACTCCAGCTCTAAATTTAAAAAGAAAAAGAAAAAAGCTTCTTCGGGTGCATTTCACACTCCATGAGTTACTTTATTACTCTGTGAAAACAGGACATATATTGAGTTTTATAGCAGCCATATACTTTTTTACATTAACGATAAACTGAAAAATACAAAATATGACATCTTTTTGTGGCTATTTGCAGCAAACATGCATCCACCACACTGCCATTCGTTTCCTGACAACATTTGAAATTACAGTGGAGATCAACCACCAAATAACAACAGTATTTTAGGGTGTTACTATCACTGCCATTGGAGTCACCCAAAAAAGAAGGGGGTGGTGTGATCAAAGCAATGCAATCAATTGTTTTTGAAAAGCAGATGGATAAGCATTCAACTCCTTATAATCCCATTGTTTCATTAGCATTCATTACAAAATGATGATAAGGAAGATAACAAATGTTCTGTTTTTGATAGTGTTCTAAAAAAATGGATACGTCATTCAGTTCAAATCCATCATCAGAAACACGGAGTGGAAGGAATGACACAGTGACCATTACAACTTTGCACAATCATTGCATCTGATCTGATGCAAGAATATCAAGAGTATCATTATGAATGAATAAGGGTCTACATGATTGTGAGACTAGTTAAACCACAATGACACTCTAAAGATGATTAAGTTATCATACATTAATGCTAATTTAAAGACCTTTATAAACAGAACTTCTTTCCGCTGTTGTTAGTGATCTTGTTGAAAATTACACCAAAAAAAATATTTTGGCTGTTTGCTCAGTTTATTTAACTAAAATTTTTACATATGTGTTATTTGCACTAAATTTGTAATATATCAAATGAAATCAAATTGCTTGTTTATTCCATTTATTTGCATATTACAGCTCAACTTAAGCATAAACTCACCTCTTCACCACAATAGTAATCATAAAAAAAAAAACACAGAAAACGTACTCGGTTACTAACGTAACCTCGGTTCTCTCTAGAAGAGGGAACGAGTACTGCGTAAGATATCTTACGCTAGGGGAAAATCCTTTTTCCGCGAGATATTGAAGCCAAAAATTATCCTTAATTTTGTAATAATGCAAAACGCGTTGCGGCAGCATGCAGACATAGGCGAGGCAGCTCGCACGCCTATTGGCTGCTCTGCGGCAACTGCAGCAGCCTATCGAGCGAGGCCTGGCGTGACGCCAGACCCAATCAGGGCACTTCGCGCCCGCTGCGTCACGTCCCGCCGAAATGGGCGTGGTCTAGGCCTATAAATACCGCTCGCAGGCAGCTATTATCTGGTTTTTCATCATCGAAGCAACCAGAGCGTGTGCATGCACGGCAAGATACGCAGTACTCGTTCCCTCTTCTAGAGAGAACCGAGGTTACGTTAGTAACCGAGTACGTTCTCTTACGAGAGGTCTCTCGTACTGCGTAAGATATCTTACGCTAGGGGACCCAATGCAAAACGCCGTGCATGCTGAGATCTGACACCAAAGACCCAAGGGCGAAAGCCCGGGGTACATATAGTGCACAATCACTCAGGGAACTCACAGGGAGTCCGGGAAGAGGGAGGGGCGAAGCCGCACTCTTCCACAGATGGCAGCGTCGCTGAGACGCGAATTTCATACAGACAGGGCGGGGTACGGCCTGAACTGATGGGGGAATGTGGGTCTTACACAGTCTGCCCAGGCACATCTCGTGCTGCTACTTTTTACTGTCGAACATTGAGCTGTGCTCAGTAGACGCAGCATTCTGAGCTGATAGCATCAGGTCAGATAATACTGGTAAACTTAGACCGACAGCAGCCTGGCCTGCAGGGCGGGAACCTCTAGGTTATAAAACCTTATAAATGTAGACGGGGAGGCCCAGCCTGCCGCCATACAAATATCTTGCAAGGCAATCCCACTTGACCAGGCCCACGAAGAGGCCATGCCTCTCGTGGAGTGCGCTCTGACACCCAACGGGCACTGCATGCCCTTGGAGGCGTATGCCAGCGCTATAGCATCAACTATCCATCTGGATAGGATCTGTTTCGACGCGGCTAGTCCCTTAGAACGCCCGCTAAATGAAACAAAGAGCTGCTCCGTCTGTCTGAAAACAGACGAGCGAGACACATAAGTTCGTAATGCCCTGACTGGGCAAAGGAGGCTCGCGTCTCTTTCCTCATCAGGGACCGGTAGGGCTGACAGGGAGATCAGGGCTCGCAAAATCGCCTGCCCGACGTCCCGGGGCTATATTGTTTTCCATTCGGGCTACCAAAATGTATAACCGGCCTGCCCGACGGGCTATCTGAAATACTGTTCGCTTAAGTCTTGTTATAATCAGATTCAGCGCGTTCTTCATCTTCAATCCGCAGTGGCTCCAAGCAGAGCGCACGTCAGAAACAGAGGACAGGGTGTGTGTGTGTGTGTGTGTGTTCATCTCATTGGTCTGTCAATGTCAGAATATTTGAGATGACCAATCAAATCAAAGTAGGCGGGCTTTATATACACAGAAGCTTCTGAGCGCGAATTTGAGCAGAGCGACTCGCTTCAGTTTACGGTCAAGTGCGAGATAAGATGTAAGTAGCTAAACTAAACATTTCATATTTGACAGTTTTTTTAGGTCATAAATGTGAAACGAATGACAAAAATTATCAGACAAACGAATATACTTTTGTCGAATTTCGCCATTTTGAACTGAAAATAGGCCTATGTAAAGTGACTAATAATTAGTTTGCTGTCATTGTGAGGGGACATTAACAGAGCATTAACAAAGCCGTTTTCATGTTGGGCACAAGAATAATAATGAATGTGTACATGTTGAGAATTAATATACCATTTGTAGCCTTCAGTAAATTAAAAAAGTTCAGCTTTAGGAGGGGAAGAGACAGGGCAAGATGAGGAGACTGAGAGAAAAAGAAAGAGTGATGGATAAGAAGTGAGAGCAGGTATTGACAAATAATCTACTGCCCACTGACGTTGTTTTAAGCTATTTCTTATCCTTTTTTGGCCTTAAAATGTCTTGAAATGGACATATCAGAGAAATAAAAAAGTTGAACCCCCTAATAACCTTAAATGCAGGACCTCTTTGATTATAAAGCCCTGTCTATGGCCCTGTATTAGGAATAAGATCAATAATGAATGTGTACATACTGTGAATGAATTTAATAAACTTAGGCTACCTAGCTTTCCTATAGCTTTCAGTAAATTAATGCGTCTGAGAAAATGATTAATAAATCAACCTATCAGATGACCCTATGTTTACTTCACTGACAGACAAAAATGAAAAGCCTATATCAGTCAAAGCTCAGCTTTAGGAGGGGAAGACAAAGAGAATAGTAGTGTGATGCTGATGAGGAGAGAAAAATAATCAGCTGCCCACTTACATGGTTTTAAAGCTATTGTTATCCATTTTTTTGGGCCTTCAAAACATCTTAAAATGCACATAATGTAGATCAGAGAAATCAAAATTTTCTCGAACCCCCCTGACTGAGTATGAGTGAGTATTAGACCCTAAACTAAAGTGTTACCTTTTTTTTTTTTATACCCTCATTGGGGGCTGAGCCACAGACATGACTGATTCATGTTCCATACTTGTCACACACATTTCAGTTCAGTTAGAACCAGATGCATATTTGTTGATATTTTGTGTTTTGAAAAAAGTTTTTCATTCATTGTTTTGACTCCTAACCAATTTTCTACATTGAAAAATTGTCTTTTTATCTGGGCTAGTAAAATTCATTTCGGGCTACCAAAATCTGAAGAGTGCCTGCCCGAAGGGCTACCAGCGATTTTGAAATTTTGCGAGCCCTGGGGAGATAACCTGCGCCCTAAACAGTGTGTTGAGGGATTTTGGAACATAACCGTGCTTAGGTTTGAGTATAACTTTTGAGTCATTAGGCCCAAACTCCATGCACGCCGCACTTACAGAGAGCGCGTGTAGATCCCCTATGCGCTTCACTGAAGCGAGAGCCAGCAAAAACACCGTCTTGAAAGACATGTGTTTCAAATCAATTGACTGTAAAGGCTCAAATGGCGCACCTTTCATGGCTTCCAGAACCGTAGAAAGGTCCCATACGGGGACTGAGGGAGGTCTGGGAGGATTCAGTCTCTTAGCCCCTCTAAGGAAGCGGATGACTAAATCCTATTGACTGACCAAGCGTTGTTCCTGAGAACGCTGCTATAGCCGCCACATAAACTTTGAGCGTGGAGGGGGCCCTGCCCTCATCCAACAGCTCTTGTAGGAAGGAAAACACCTCCGTCACACCACAGTCTGTGGGTGACACACCACGGGCTGTGCACCAGCCCGAAAACACTGACCATTTCGAGGAGTAGAGCCGTCTCGTAGACGGAGCTCTAGCCTGCGTGATCGTGTTTAATACTCCTTTAGGGAGTCCAACATGTACCCGTTGATGGCCCAGACATGAAGGGACCATAGTTCCGGGTGAGGATGCCAGATCGAGCCGTGGGCCTGTGAGAGGAGGTCTCTCCTCACTGGTACTGGCCACGGGGCAGTACTTGCTAACTACATCACGACTGGGAACCAAGGTTGGTTTTTCCAGAACGGTGCCACTAGCAATACTGAGCATCCTTCTTCCCTGATCCGTTCTATCACCTGAGCCAGGAGAGAGACGGGGGGAAAAGCATAGAGCGGGCGGCGGGGCCACACATGGGCCAGCGCGTTCCTGCTCTTGGAGAAAAATTCCGGACAGTGAGCGTTTTCTTGAGACGCAAACAGGTCTACTTCCGCTCTGCCGAATTTCTTCCACAGCAGTTGGACTGTCTGTGGGTCATTTCGAGGCAGTTTATGTGCAGGAGCTTTTCCCGTTCCGACCACTGGCCGAAGAACGGTCTGCCCTCGAGCAGCGCTCCCCATCCCGAGGTGGACGCGTCCGTGGACACCACTCTCACCCTCGAGGAAGTCCCCAGGCTTACACCTGATTGGTACCAGTCGTTCGCTCTCCAAGGTTTCAGAGTTGTGACGCACTTCTGATTGACCCTGAGGCGAAGCGAACCGGATGCCCACGCTCTGCGTGGGACTCGCGCTTTCAGCCAAAACTGCAGCGGGCGCATGCGGAGCAGGCCCAGCTGGAGCACTGATGATGCTGAGGCCATGAGACCTAGCATCTTCTGAAATTTCTTGAGCGGGACAGACGCGCCGCAGCGAAACGAGTTCGCTGTGCGTTGAATGTCTACCGCGCGCTGTGGTGATAGTCGCGCTATCATGGACAGCGAGTCCAATTCTGTGCCCAGGAAAGATATCTTCTGACTGGGTGACAGAGAGCTCTTCGCCCAATTGACACTGAGACCCAAATCCTCGAGGTGATCGAGTAAAATGGTCGTGTGTTCTATGAGCACTGTGCGAGATTGCGCTAGAATCAGCCAATCGTCCAAATAGTTCAGTACTCGCATGCCTCTCATTCTGAGGGGTGCGAGCGCCGCATCCATGCACTTCGTAAATGTACGGGGTGCCAGGGACAAACCGAACGGCAGGACTGTGTACTGATATGCCTGGCCCCCGAAGGCGAATCTCAAATATCGCCTGTGACGTGACGCTATTTGTATTTGAAAAATACGCGTCTTTCAGATCTATTGACACAAACCAATCTCCTTGGCGAATCTGCACAAGGATTTGTCTGGTCGTGAGCATCCTGAACTGTCGCTTCACAAGCACTTTGTTCAGTTGCCTTAGATCTAGTATGGGTCTGAGACCCCCGTCTTTTTTCGGTACCAGGAAGTATCTGCTGTATAGCCCTCCTTCGCTCTGAACTTGAGAGAGAGGCTCTATGGCCCCTTTGCTCAATAGTTTCGCCACTTCGGCTCGAAGTAAATGTGCTACTTCTGTTTTTACCGTGGTCTCGACGCGCGCCACATAGCGGCGAGGGCGTCGGCGAAACTGTAGCGAATAGCCTCTTTTTATAATGTTCAGCACCCACTTCGAAACCCCGGGCAGCTTTGCCCATGCGTCCGCATGAATAGCTAGGGGTTGAATACGAAGCGCGCTCCGCTCGCTCAGCGATGGGAGGCTTCGGAGTGCTGTAACACAAGCGTCGCGCTCGTGACATTTGAGGCATGGGGCGCGCTGATAACAGCGGGCAGATTGCCCGCGCTCGACTCCTCTGCGGTGGTCAACCGCGAGGGGGAGGGCTGGGCGGTTCCCGTAGGAACTGTCATGTCTATGTGTGGATGTGGGCGCGGGACAGCGGGCACATTTACCACACTGAAAGCATCGTTCGCTTGAGTGAAGCGAATGCACGTTGGTTTCGTTTTTACAGAAACCGTGAGACATGCATAACGTGGTGTTAGTGGGCACATTCACCATGTTTGAAGCGCAATCGATCTGAGTCGATTCATGTGCGCGAGCCCTGTGTGACGGGCTGTGCTTGTGTGTAGAGATGGGCACTGGGCAGTGGGCATTCTTTCTACACATAAAGCACCATCGGCCGTGGCCGGGACACCAGAAAAATTCACACTTATGGGATTTATCTGGGTAGCCGTAAAAACGGCGTTTGTGTGCAGGCAAGCGGGTGACAGAACCGACTTGTTTACTGCAGGATACACTGGAACAGTCACATTTACTGGAACTGAACGAGCGAGAAGTTGCCATAGAAACAGAGAGCGTCAACATGCTGGCGTTTATTGCAGGCCTGCGTGCATTACAACAGGCTTGTTCACTGCAATATTGACATTTCCAGTCGCCTGAATTCCAGAGGGGAGTGGGAAATGTATAGGAAAAAAGAGGTTGGTCCGTCCGCTCGAACGCGGGTCTCTCGCGTGCAAAAACCTGAGAGTCTGCCACTGGGCCACAGGGGGAGACACATTGTAACTCAGTTAGCGCGAGTATTATAAGAGAGCGTCAACGTGCTGGCGTTTGTTTGCAGGCATGCGTGTATTACAACAGGCTTGCTCACTGCAATACTGACATTTCCAGTCGCCCGAACTTAAGAGGGGAATGAGAAATGTACGAGAAAGAGGAGGTCGGTCCGTCCGCGGGGGGACCAGAAAACGCTCTTTTCTCCTTTCGCCAGTGACGCACGGAAACCATAGAAACGGTGTTTGGGTGCAGGCGAGCGGGTTGTGCAACGCGCTCGTTGGCTGCAAAATGCACATCTGCAGTCGCTTTTCAGGGAACTGACAGAGCGAAGCATTGGCGGCATAATTTTAACTGCCGCTAGACCGGGATTCGAACTCCGGTCTCTCGTGAGGAAAACCAATGATTCCGCCACTGAGCCACAGGGGGGAACACAAAGGTTTTCGGATGCACGAGCATATAAGAGCGTCACATGCTTTCTTCGGCGTATGCTTGCAGGCGCGCTTGTATTAAAACAGGCTCGCCTGCTGCAATATTGATATTTCCAGTCGCATGATCAGGGAACTGGGAAATGTATGAGAAATTGAAGGTCAGTCCATCCTCGGAGGGACTAAAAACACACCTTTCTCCTTTCGCCGGTGAGTGACGCATGAATGGGGCGCAGAAGGCAGGGTAGCTTTCTTATAACGTAAAGAAAAACTAACCCCGACCGTCCGCTTCCAGCCTCCCTTGTGAGCGGCGCAGTTTGCGCGGCTTGAACAGAGGGAGAGAGAAAGCTAGCCCCGTGACCGCCCGCTCCTGACATCCTCTGTGAGCGGCGCGGTGTGCGCGGCTCGAACAGAGGGAGAACAGGTATCGTCCCCCAAGCAGGCAAGGCAAGCGGGCGAACCGGCAAGCTTTGCGGGTTGGGGGTGGGGGGGGGGGGGGGGGGGGGCGGAGGAGCAGTCTCGGAGAAGGATGCCAGGTGAGTCCTCAGAGTCACCATAGGCAGTAACTAACTCGCAGTGAGGGCAGTCGCCGTCAGCGAGTGCGAGAGCTGCGTGATCAGGAAAAGGGGCGTCTTGAAAAAGACGCCCAGCTCTTTTAGTGCAATGGGAGTGTGTGTCACGGTGGCGAGCACACACACATACATAAACACAGTAGCAGAGAAAGGATATAACGCCGGATAGCGCAGCAGGAAGGCAAGGAAGGCGGCGCGGCCAGCGACTTCAGTGACTCGTCCCGCTGAAGGTGCTCTCTTTCAGACGGCGCGGCTTCTTATCCAGCTCCAGCGATGCGTGTGCTTCGCTTGAAGGATGAAAATCAGATAATAGCTGCCTGCGAGCGGTATTTATAGGCCTAGACCACGCCCATTTCGGCGGGACGTGACGCAGCGGGCGCGAAGTGCCCTGATTGGGTCTGGCGTTCAATATCTCGCTCGATAGGCTGCTGCAGTTGCCGCAGAGCAGCCAATAGGCGCGCGAGCTGCCTCGCCTATGTCTGCATGCTGCCGCAACGCGTTTTGCATTATTACAAAATTAAGGATAATTTTTGGCTTCAATATCTCGCGGAAAAAGGATTTTCCCCTAGCGTAAGATATCTTACGCAGTACGAGAGACCTCTCGTAAGAGAACTCTGTACAGGGCACCATTTTGACCAGTGACAGCACTGCTTTGATCAACTAGAGTGAATTATATTCAGAGAATTCTCACAGAATACGTCAAATTGGTGTGATCACATTGAATTAAGGTTAACACCAGTACAACTACCCTATCTTAAGTTCAAATCAATCTATTCAACATGTGTGGAAATGTGTTCAATAATTTTATTAAGTTAGACCAACAAGCTAAAAATGTTTTTTTTTTTTTTTTTTTTTTTTTTTTTTTTTTTTTTTATGCAAAGAGACTACATTCAGAAAAAGAAAGATTAAAGTGTGAAAATGGAAAAAGAAAGAGTGCGAAGGCAAGAGAAATTCCACGATGTGAAACAGAATTGGGATTGCAATAACTTCAATGTTCATGTTCTATCATTATATGTCTGTTTATGTCTTATAGTGATGTATGCGATTAGCTGTAATGGAGTTTGCTTGAGGTTTTTTTTTATGCCATGATGACTGTCAGGATGTGGCGTGAGAGAAGGGAAACTCTCAGGCTACAAACTAACACAAGATTCTCACTGATGTAAAAGTCAGAACTGAGTTAACTCGTGAAATTTGCTGTTATGTGGCAGTTTACTTGGTATGTTGTTCCCAAATATAACAGTGGAAATTCAGTAATATAAATGTACTAGTTGTGCAGTGTAGAGACAGAGAGAGATGAAAGTGTACTGAATGGTAAGATGAAGTGTTCTTTGCGTATTGATTTTGTATGAATTGCAATGAAGCTCAATATAAATAGCTAAATGTGCTACTATATGACCACATACAGTAGACTCTAGAATTTTACAGGTAAATGGCCTAGGTAGGGGTAGTGCTAGAGGTCATCAGAAATGTTTTAATGCCCCAAATGCACTTAATGAACATTAACAGAAATGGAAAGGGAGAAACAGTTTTGTTCTTCAGAGTAGTGCTCAAAAACTCTTTCTGCTGAACAAATAATGCGTTGAAGCCTTTTGTCTCCCTTGCACTGACTGACCCCAGGTCCAGGAGGTGTTGAACTTGATGATTGCCTTCTAGAACTGAACCATCAAATCCTGCACCAAATTGAATTTGCTCAGTTGTAGCTGAAAGGAAAGGAAATCCTCAGTTGAGACTTTTCTACAACAGAGTCAGGGTTCGTCTTCCATTTAAGGCTCTGTATGATTATGGTTTGCAAGACCTTGAAGGAGTCAATTTTAGACACAGTCAAGTGACTGACAGAAGCGAAGGCTTTGGAGCTCCAACTGAAGATCACAATCATCTCTACAGTCTTCAAAGCACCAGCTCTGTTTTGGTGTGACTGAACCATGAAGACTTACCATTTAGCTTCCTGTCTGTATGCAAATTATGTTCCCATCTTTTGGATACAGTCTGTTTTCTTATCATCAAGACTTGTGAATATACAGTGGCCCTAAAAGTATTTTGACATTTCTAGACAAGTTTCTGTAAACAAATGATGTAAGAACTAACGTCAAAGCTAGTTTGAAGGATGCTTTAATGTATGTCAAATCAAATTACCCTAACGTTTGATAATTTTTTTTTTAAAAAGATCTGTTTGTGTAATGTTTTACATGAAAGTGTGTTTGTGAAAAACATTTTGCACAAAAGTATTCAAACATTTAAAATGTGATTTAAGTGTACACATTTTTGTGGCCACTGTATGGTTTTACCACTACATGTTTGATTTGTGATGGTCAACTGATGTTAGCCATTCTAAATCTTTCACTAAACTTGATAACACCGAATTAAAGGGTTAGTTCACCCAAAAATGTAAATGATCCCATCATTTACTAGGTGTCATCCTAGGTGTATATGAGTTTCTTCTTTCAGCCAAACACATTCAGAGTTATATTGAAAAATATCATGGCTCTTCCCAGCTTTATAACGGGAGTGAATGGTACCTTAGATTTTGAAGCCGGAAAAAAGCACATCCATCAATCATAAAAGTAATCCATACGGCTCCAGTTGGCTAATAAAGGCCTTCTGAAGCGAAGCGATGAGTTTTTGTAAGAAAAATATCCATAACTTTATAAACTATAATCACTGGCTTCCGGTATGAAAGTCTAGTTCTGGCGAAAGAGTGACCTTTGACCTTTATTAACCCCCCTGGAGCCTTATGGATTACTTTTATGGCTCTGTAAGCCATTGGTGACAAATGATAAATTATGCTCATATATTTAGCTCCCTCTAAACTGCATAAAAACATTTTTATTTATCGCGCTCTAGTTTCTGCCTTTCCATATATGGACTGTCAGTTGTGAACAAGCAAAATGAGTGACAGGCGCATCACAGCCTTATGATTGGCTAAACAAAAACGCACTGACTTTTTTAATTGTATTGTTTACAGAGGCTATAGGGCTGATCAGCATGTCAGTTATTTTACTGACATCTTTTAGGTAATGGGAACATTTTATTCATACCATTTCATATTTATATACAAACTGGTGATTTGATATTGACCTCCCTCTACTGTCAATACAGTCAGTTTTGCTTTCTCCTATTCTCTCTCTGTAGCACTTGACTGAAATTATATCTGATTAAATTATGTTTAACTAACCTCTTGAAATTCCAAAAGTATAGCATCACCAATATCTTTCCAGTTATTTAATTTTGTCAAGGGAACTTCCTGAAGTATTTTATGAATAAACCAGCGGTTCTAAAGGAGGCACCAGACTTTTTATTTTTATTTTACTTTTATTTTTTTATAGAGCTCCACCAGGTGCCCTTGACAGTGATGAGCACCAGGTGGCAGTTTCACTGGTTGTCTTAGCAATTCTCTGGAGAAGGACTGCTTTATGAGATTTCACCATGCGCTAGAACTCATAACTCCATATATAACACATACACAGACGGATAAATTAAACGGTCTAATCTGAAAGGCAACCCAGTGTGAGACATGTCTCTGTCTCACACTGAGTTGCCTTTCAGATTAGTACTGAGGAATGCCAATATAGTCTAGAATGGATATTTCACATAAAAGCTGACGTATCTAGCCAGAAAGTACTCATGTGAAAGAAAAAAATATATATTTAAAGTTCAAAGATTTAAAAGTACAACATTCTTTGTTGGCCTTTGAAATTGACTGATGAAATCAAGAAATGGAGGAGATTAACATAACTGATGCACAAACTTTCTCTTTAAAAATTACAGTTGCCTATGACGAAATGTAATATATGTAAATATATGAAATATCAATATATAGACTATGCTCATATAAAGTAAAAACATATATGAAACCTTTTAGAAATTGGAACGATTCCATACATTGACATAAATATATCCCATATAAATATTAATTTTAATTTTAATTTAATTTTAACTCTCATATAGAGTAAAAAAAATGCATATTCCATTTAATCCATATAATTATGTATAATACATAGACATATTATTGAGTGTAAACATGTAAATACAGTGGGTACGGAAAGTATTCAGACCCCCTTAAATTTTCCACTCTTTGTTATATTGCAGCCATTTGCTAAAATCATTTAAGTTCTTTTTTTTTTTCTCATTATTGTACACACAGCACCCCATATTGACAGAAAAACACAGAATTGTTGACATTTTTGCACATTTATTAAAAAAGAAAAACTGAAATATCACATGGTCCTAAGTATTCAGACCTTTTGCTGTGACACTCATATATTTAACTCAGGTGCTGTCCATTTCTTCTGATCATCCTTGAGATGGTTCTACGCCTTCATTTGAGTCCAGCTGTGTTTGATTATACTGATTGGACTTGATTAGGAAAGCCACACACCTGTCTATATAAGACCTTACAGCTCACAGTGCATGTCAGAGCAAATGAGAATCATGAGGTCAAAGGAACTGCCTGAAGAGCTCAGAGACAGAATTGTGGAAAGGCACAGATCTGGCCAAGGTAGCAAAAAAAATTCTGCTGCACTTAAGGTTCTAAGAGCACAGTGGCCTCCATAATCCTTAAATGGAAGACGTTTGGGATGACCAGAACCCTTCCTAGAGCTGGCCATCCGGCCAAACTGAGCTATCGGGGGAGAAGAGCCTTGGTGAGAGAGGTAAAGAAGAACCCAAAGATCACTGTGGCTGAGCTCCAGAGATGCAGTCAGGAGATGGGAGAAAGTTGTAGTAAGTCAACCATCACTGCAGCCATCCACCAGTCGGGGCTTTATGGCAGAGTGGCCCGACGGAAGCCTCTCCTCAGTGCAAGACACATGAAAGCACACCTGAAGGACTCCAAGATGGTGATAAATAAGATTCTCTGGTCTGATGAGACCAAGATAGAACTTTTTGGCCTTAATTCTAAGCAGTATGTGTGGAGAAAACCAGGCACTGCTCATCACCTGTCCAATACAGTCTCAACAGTGAAGCATGGTGGTGGCAGCATCATGCTGTGGGGGTGTTTTTCAGCTGCAGGGACAGGACGACTGGTTGCAATCGAGGGAAAGATGAATGCGGCCAAGTACAGGGATATCCTGAACGAAAACCTTCTCCAGAGTGCTCTGGACCTCAGACTGGGCCGAAGGTTCACCTTCCAACAAGACAATGACCCTAAGCACACAGCTAAAATAACGAAGGAGTGGCTTCACAACAACTCCGTGACTGTTCTTGAATGGCCCAGCCAGAGCCCTGACTTAAACCCAATTGAGCATCTCTGGAGAGACCTGAAAATGGCTGTCCACCAACGTTTACCATCCAACCTGACAGAACTGGAGAGGATCTGCAAGGAGGAATGGCAGAGGATACCCAAATCTAGGTGTGAAAACTTGTTGCATCTTTCCCAAAAAGACTCATGGCTGTATTAGATCAAAAGGGTGCTTCTACTAAATACTGAGCAAAGGGTCTGAATACTTAGGACCATGTGATATTTCAGTTTTTCTTTTTTAATAAATGTGCAAAAATGTAAACAATTCTGTGTTTTTCTGTCAATATGGTAGCCTGGCTTTCCCCATGCTGCCCTGTGCTCGGCGCGATTTTATTCACACTGCTAGGCAGCCTGGATACCATGGACCAGATTTTCCCCTCAAAAAGGGAACCAATCACAGAACGGGGAGGGAGCACCAAGACGATGACGACGTCTATGTGACACACCGAAGCAGTAGGTTTATATCTATGGATCCAACATGGCATCAGACGCAAAGTTACCTTTCGATGCAGCCTTAGATAGTGTTCTAAGTAGTTTAGAACGCAAGTTTATTTCGTCTTCTTCCTCGTCAGATTTCTGTCGCTCTACATACGTCATCTGGTATAATTGAAACGATTGGCTATGAGCTACGTGCAGGCGCATTTGATAGACATTCGTAGCGCCCAATAAACGGCTCAGGGCATTCGTAAACCACGCCTCAAATACGAGAAAATGAACATGTGGTTCCCAGACCACGTCTCAATGAGACGAGGTCTGACGTTAGCCAGGCTATCAATATGGGGTGCTGTGTGTACAATAATGAGGAAAAAAAAAGAACTTAAATGATTTTAGCAAATGGCTGCAATATAACAAAGAGTGAAAAATTTAAGGGGGTCTGAATACTTTCCGTACCCACTGTATGTAAAGCCATATTTGAAACCTATTATGGGAACAATCCCATATACATTTATCGCATATAATATATATGAATGTTTGTAAAATAAATATATTGACATATACGTGTCATATATCAATCAAATATATGCTCATATAGAGTGAAAACATATATGTACATATTACATTTCTGTATGAGTGGGAACGTATTTTCATTGTCTTGTAAGCTCTGTAAAATGGACATAACGAAGATTTGTTTATTTAAAAGATTAGTGACCTCCAAAAAAAAAAAAAAACTTTTTACAAAATCTCTATTATGTTACAATAAATAAGCTGACATGAAATTTCATTTCAGATCATTTACAGGAAATATGTTAAGTACAGTTTTACTGTTTTTTTGTGATTCATGTATGAAACTGAAAGTTCAAGTGGGTAAAACCCTTTTTTTCTTCTTCTGTTTTTTTTAATGAGCCTTGATACACATGGCATTTGGTTTACACTTCAGACTGTTAAACTCAAGAAATCTGTCACTTTAAGCAGATTCATGACATCCTCTAACTGTTGACTTTCAGTTCCTTCAGTGTTATTCTAGAGGACATTACATCTTCCTGTGTAGCAAAGTCAGATTTCAGTACAAACGTCATGATGGTCAGGACTTTACCAACTAGTTCAGCTTTTACATACAGAAACATATAATTCCTTCATGCACAGGATGTCTCGTCCAGAAAGGCGGGGGTGGAAAAGGAGCTTATGATACAAAAAAAATGCACATGAAATAGGGAGAGAGACTAAAAAAAAAGGTGTCTAGCAACACATTGAAAGATGTGAAAGGATTTAATTCACGCTAGCTAGACCCAGTCTCACAGCGACTGACAGGCCACATTAAGAGACTTTATCACTAAACATTATTTCATTTCATCAAGAAGGAAGACACTAAGCAAAAGCACGACATCCTGAATCACATGAAAACCCCCAGAGCACCATTGCAGTGTTTGTCCTTGTTTGAAATATATTGAGAAACTAAGGCTCACACACAAATCAACCAATTTTCATGCTGTTTAATCATGGCCTATATCTGAAAGAAAATGTCTTATTGTGTTGAACCGTCTCTCAAGTTCAGTACACTATTTGGCAAGCAATTATTTCATTAAAAAAGTAAAGGGGGTTCCTCACATGAGGATGATCATAGCTGGGGGTCTGTGGCATCTAAAAGACTAAAAAAACCCTGTTCTAATGCATGACTGGGGTGACTAGTGATTGTTGTAACGTATTTTGTTAAAGTATCTGTAACTCACTGTTTTTTGTGCGTTGTCTCAGACTTTAATATAATATTTCCATATTCACATGCATCAGATAAAAGTAGTTCAAAGTGAAGTATACCGCTTAATAGTGATGTAGTACTCGAGTCCAGTCTCGAGACCGATTTCTGCTTTCTCTGACTCGTCTCGGACTTGTTCCTTCAAAGACTCGGTCTTGACTCGGTCTCGACCCTTCAAAGACTCGGTCTTGACTCGGACTCGGTATAGGCGGTCTCGTCCCCATCACTAGACCACTAGAAATGTTTTATTTGCTCTGCATGTCCTAACTATGATTAAAAAAGTCAGGGTGGGCTTAACATGTTGATGATAGAGCAGCACTGTTGAAGCAGTTTAGAAAAATAGGCAGAAGATGATGCATGTGGGTAGGGATTTTTTTAATGACAGTAAAAGCATAGTCCATATTAAGACGTTAAGACTGCTCCTCTAAACAATTACCAATCTAGCTTAGTCTGTAGGCCTAACTGTTGATTATTAACTGGGGTGATATTAGATCATGAATATGAAAACTGACATGTTTTTATGGTCTTGGTCCCGACTCCTAAAGACTCGGTCTCGACTCGGACTTGCTTCCTCAAAGACTCGGTCTCGACCCTTCAAAGACTCGGTCTTGACTCGGACTCGGCATAGGCGGTCTCGTCCCCATCACTACTGCTAAAATTAAAATAAAACATAATCATTTGAAAAAAAATTATAAAAAAATTGTCAAGAACAAAGTTGTTACTTTAAAAATTAGCCTTTTGTGCACAACACGACACAGTTTCCAACTAAAAACAGAAAGCCTTTTTATGCGCTTTGGCCATTCATTTACACGACAATGGCATTCTGGGGGCCTGTAAACTACATTTGTGAAAACGGTGAAATCATGCTCATACTCAAGCCTATACATGTTCAGTCTATTATAGGCACGTAATGTTTCTTTACAAAGTGTCATTGCCAACTATTGGCCTGGCAGCATAATACAGCGGTTTTAATAGTTTTTGCAGCTCTGTGTGAACTGGGTTCATTCTGACAACATATTGTCGTCGGTACACAAAAAAATATAGGTATAGGTACCCTTTCAAAAGGTGCACCTTTGTGCACAAAGAGTGCATATTAGTACCTCAAATGTATATATTTGTACCTTTTTAAAGGGTAGAGTCCCAGTGATTTTGTGCCATTTTTTCTGAGAGTGTATCTACTAAGATACAGAAATGAGAATTCTCATGAAAAATCATTGTTGGGTGTGTTACTCTAAAAACGTATTTAATTAGCTACTAATTACATCTTCAGCGGTGTATTTAGATTACTGTAATTACATTACTTATTACATATTACTTTCTAAATCCCATCTCAACCTCGACCAGTTGAACAATACAAGGATAGACATGAAATTGCTTTGTTAAATCTTTCAAACAAATGATATGAATTTGCATAAATTATTCTTGAACTTGTCACGGGTTCACGCACACCCACACTCTCACCGAGTTCTGATCCCCTCATCAGCATATCGGTACAACAGTACAAGAGCGCACACCTCACAGTCACTCATCCTGGTCTTCAATGTGGATACTGACTCCTTACTGGCTCTACTCTCCTTGGAAGTCTCCTATGATTTCCTAGTGATACTCCAGCGATCTCTATAAGAATCCTACCTGTGATACTCCAACGATCTCCTGTCCTGTGAACTCCACTTACCTCTGCTTACCACTGTCAGCGAAGAAGTGTGTGCTCTCCATCATGCTCCAGTCACTGTCTATGGCACTGAAACCTGGTAAAGAAAGACTCTGTTATTCCATACATCTGTTCAAATCTATTACTCACCTGCTTGCATTGATAATCATCTGTTTCAATAAATACCTGTTTGGGTTGAACTAACTCTCCTGTCTCTGAGTCTGGTATTCCCTGACAGAACTGAGCAAAGTAAAGGGAGAAGGTTACATTTAAAACACAATTTAACGTCTATGTTAAAATGTTTGATGTTAAATCCAATATTGTTTTATACAAAATTGTTCTATAGTCCATACAGTAATGCATCTACATAAGAAGTAACTGTAATTAAATTACAGAAAAAACGATAAATACCCAATACTGTTAAATATGCTGTACATTTAGAGAAATGAAGTCCCATTCAAAGTGACTTTGATCAGAGGTGTTGCACTTTAAAATTTGAATTGATATACTGTATGTGACAAATGTATTAGTAGGCCTGATAGTATGATAATATTATGCATTAAACATACAACATGCAGCTCTTGTTTTTTGGTGATAAAACGAAATTGTCATGTCTACATTCATTATAATCTCTCAAGCCTTTTAGAAATTACAGGCATTTACAATAAATCCACTCTAATCCCATGAAACACTGGAAGCATATGATTGGACGTTCGGCATTAACACATGACAGCATATGTGTCCCTGCCGTTTACACTCTTCAAAAAGAACTGATTCAATACAATGTACTGCAGTTCCCTTAAAACCATTATTTTTATAAAAAACACACTTTTTCATATTCGCTGATTCTACATGTTCAGAACCACCCACATGAAGATGCCACAGTAATGGCCAGTATCTTCTAAAAAGCTCCCAAAAGCTTTAGTTTAATGGAGTATTCAGTGAGCAAGCATTTCCCAATTGAATGCAATGTGTTCTGCAGGGTTTTGAGATTTAAGACCGCTTAATAGACAAAAATTGCACTTCTCTTATAGGGAAGGCACATGAAGGCCTCTGATCTGGTCAGATCAGGTGACAAGGTGTTGAAACAAGTGTTGTCATGGGCTCTCGTTGCTTTAGTGATCTGGCTTACATGGAATAGCTTATCTCAATCCTCTGTGTTTCCAGGAACACGTTGTCACCATTTAGTCCTTGCTGGGCAACTACTCAGATATAAAGAGAGGAACAAAGATTCACAATTTCATTTAGATATAAATGTCATTGCAGTTTTTACACACTTAAATATGAGTTTATTATTTAGCTTTATACAGTATATATACAAAATCATGTATAGTTTAAAGAAAAGCTGGAAGTGGATAATGAATATGACACAAATCCTTACTGTCTTAGCATTGTGCTTAAGTTGAATTGATACAAGAATGTTCTTTTAAAAGGATTATTGAAAACTATAGAGACTTCAGGTCTGTACACACATAATTCATTACTACTTCATTAGAAAAGGATGGCAATCTATGATCGTCAAATATGTTTGTTTTTATAAATATATATATATATGTATGCCATGCATGAATGTAACCACTTCATCTAGGGCAGCAGAAAAATGGGTTGTCTGCACGTTTTGCCTAAAAACGTACGACCCGGCTTGTATTTAAAGGGTTAGTTCACCCAAAAATGAAAAACTTGTCATCAATTACATACCCTCATGTTGTTCCAAACCTGTAACACTTTCGCTAGATATTTGAAATGAAATCTGAGAGCTTTCTGTTCCTCTATTGACAATCCACACAACTACCACTTTGTTGCTACAAAAAGTTCATAAAGAGATTGTAAAACTAATCCATATGAATCGAGAGGTTTAGTCCAAATTTTCTGGAGAGACTCGATTGCTTTATATGATGAACAGATTTAGGCTTTTATTCACAGAAACATTGATCAGCGAACGTAAACAGAAGCTTAACCGTATTGCTTGACGCGTGAGAACAAATCTCATCTGTTCTTGTAGAAGCTCAAATGTGCTGCCAACACGAGAATTAAAGGAACCGTAAGAAATGTATTTCAATTAATCAGAAAATGGCCCTGATATGTCACTAGACATTAAGAAATCATGTTCATTTCAAATACTTATATCACTGACAACAGTAGTCCGGCCAGGATATTGTAATTTAAAAGTGAAGTTGCAGCCCTCAACTGATGTTGATGTAGTCATGTTGTGTTTTGGCCTGATGCTCCACCCTCCACCTATCTACCAATCACGAAGTCAGTAGTGTTTCGGCATCCGTGTTGCCATCTCTGCTCTAGTTACCACAGCTGCAGCTACAAACGTGTCGGATTAAAAATGTCTAACGTTACGAAACCTAAAAGAACTTACTGTGTAGGACTCGTCACTTGCCATTGGAAGCTCCTTGTAGCAGCCTACGTTCCTGCTGGATCCTGCAGCCTAACTGGCAACCTCGAGTCAGGGGGGAGGGGGAGGGGATACACTGCTCTACAGTTTGGCCACAATCTTACATACGGTTCCTTTAAATTAAATCTGTTCATCATATAAAGCGATCATGTCTCTTCAGAAAATATTATAGTGTGTATTCAGGAGTAGATTTTAAAGTTATATTTTTATTTCACTGACGTTGATATCCATTCAAATGTGCATTTAGTGATTTAACGTTTATGTATTTTTCTTGCTTATTTGTTTGCTGCTTGTTTACTTCATCATTCATAATCTGAATTTGAGTTTGATGATGTTTTGTTTTTACCATATAGCCTATACTGTATATATTTACACATTAAAGACATATATTACATATTAAGTCTTATTCATTGTTACATTTATCACACATCCCAATACATACCGCATAAATGTTATGAATGTAACCAATGTAAATGAATTGTATCCAATGTGATTCAGTTAATTGACACTGGTAATGTCTGCTGACAAGTCCAGATGTTTGAGGCTAAATTTCAAAGTTGTAAGCTGAACATTTTCTTTAAAAAGTAAATAAATACAAAAAAGTGTTATGGTACTTTTGTTTTCTGTTTACGCCAGAGAAGGAAACCATCTGTTTTGAAATCCCCAGCAACAGCACTTTCAAAACATGTCCCGAACCATTGTGTTCAGCAGTCCGCCACTGATATTATATGTGTTGCTTCAACTTTTACATCTCCATGAATAAAAAGAGATTAGCTGTTTCAGCCACTGTGCTTTCGGGTGTCTGAGAGGCGGCTGAGGTTTAGGAGCAGCTCTGTGGAGTAGAAGGAATGTTACTTTGGGGACTTGGCTCTTACCAGCAATGTCTCTGAATAATGCACATGCAGAGAGAGAGGAGGGGAGATCGAGCAGACAGGAGGCTTAGACCACAAAAGCGCCTCTGTCATTCAGTTGCCTCCTGAATAAAACACAGCCAGAGAACCACTTGAGCTAGAAGCAGCTAGCAAGGAAATAAAGAAAGGGAGAGTAAGAAAGTGGATAAAGCTACAAAAATACACAAAGACAACAACAAGATATAGTGGATGCCCAATATTTATATACAGTATATACAGTATGTTTTATATAACAAATATAAATGAATTATTTCAAAGTCAAAGTTGAACTGCAAAGTTAACATACATTTCATGTTCACAACGGTGAATGCGGGAGTGTTTGGGTATAACCTGTTTGAAAACCAGTTTTTTCTAGGTTAAAATTAAGAGTAGAAAAATGAGAAAACTAATATTCTAATAATCGCCCTCCGCTGCTCCAGTTGTACGGATTATTAACGCATTTAGGCCTATTGCAACTACATTTCATCTTTTTCTCATCAAACAACCAGACTAACGAATGGCTCGACACAACCCGTACCGAAGAGCCTAGACAGGGCTTTCTTCTGTGTAGACCAGCAGTTCTCAAGTGCCAGGGGGTCCGTGAAAATAATTTGCTATACATAGTTATAAGCACAATATCAGAGGAGGAAGAGTGCGTTCCTGAACAGCAGCACGATATTGATTTTATACAATTACAATACGTTAATAGTTCTAAATAGCCTAAATCCTTCAGTGTCCTTGGCCTGAAAACTTTCCAGCAGTTTAGCTGCTTGAGATGCTTTCTGAAGCGAAGACAGAAGCCGAAACATAACGATGTATCTTGTCCAAAAACCTGCTTGAGCGTTTTAAACTATTATTTATTTTATTATAATGTATTAATTGAAAAACGGACTTTAGATGTTGAATATTCAAATTCAGCTTTCCAACGAAAATCAGCGCTGTTATTAAGAAATAAACTGGGGGTGCAGGTTAAGATTATTCGCTTACAATGCATTTATGATTTAGTATGGGGTGGTGCTTGAGACCATATTTCTCATTTTGTGTTTCTGTGGGAAAAAAGGCTATAAGGCTATGAGGATACGCTAAAAGCTAAAAGCTAAATGTAAAATGTTTTTCTCTATTTAACAGCATTAGGCTATCTTACAATACTGAAAGACTCCTTCCCTAGATCGCATGTCTTGTGTGGCTGGATGTTGGGCTCGTAAACAATAATAACGTTGTTCATCCAACCTTTACTGAAATATAAACGTGGGAGCGATCAGCCGACAAAGGATTCTGCTTGGTTTTAAAGCCTTCACTTATGATCTCTCATATGCAGGTGGGCATGCATACGCAAAATCCACTTAAAGATAGATTGCATCATCCCATAAATGTTGCCGTTAGACGAACTTAGAGGCTTTTGCATCTGAAGTCTTCATATGTTGTTACAATGCTATCCTTTGTCTTAGTGTGTGAATTTAATCAGCCCAGTGACAGCAGATGAAAATGATCTGTTTATATAACACCAGTGCTCATTAATGTGTGTTGTCATTGACAAATAAATAAATACAGTTTATATATATATATATTTTTTTATTTTTTTTTATTTTTTATTATACATGCATTCATATAACACATGTACAAACACAATTTAAATATTAAATATTTGAAATTACACAAAATTTTAGTGAATATGGTACATAAATAGCCAATTTGCTCTAAGCGGCCTTAAATTACTAAATTATTAAAGTGTTTAATAATTTCTAAATCTAAGTGAAATTGAGAGATAGGAGGGTCTAACCCAGTGGTTCTCAACCTCTCCTGCAGGGACCCCCTGACAGGCCATGTTTCTGTTTTAACCCTGAAATGGCACACCTGATTCAATTAATTAAAGGCTTAATGAGTAGTTGACTAAGGGCGCTTTCACACTGGCAGTTTAGTGCGGACCGGGGCACGGTTCGCATGAAAAATCGCTAATGTGAACGCTGTCATCGGACCCGGGTGCGCACTAGAGTACCGAACCCGGGACTACCTGGAGGAGGTGGTCTGAGCTCGGTTGCTCCCGAACCGTGGCGCGGTTCGCGTTAATGTGCAAGCAACACGGACTCGGGTGCGCGCTTGTTCAGGAAGTATAGTATCCCGCGCATGCGTATCACTGTCGATATCATTGTTTCCTCACACACGACAACCATGAGTGGCAGGGGAACGATGTGGGACACTGAAGAGGTGAGGTGCCTCATTCAAATTTGGGAAGAACAAACCATACAATAACCATACATACAAACCATACATAAAACAAACCATACATAAAAAAAAATCTTCTGCGAGCAGCAGAAACACGGCGTCCCCTGGATATGTGCTGAATTACACCATGTAATGAACATAAACGTAGTTGTCTCTCACTATGTTGTGCATAATAGCACCAAAAAAACAGACAAATTACAGCTATGCTCAGTCGAGTTGTATTCTCCATGCGTTTTCCGTGTGCGTTTGCGATGACGTAAGATCACTGCAAACGCACCTGGCCTGGGTTCGATACAACTAATTGAGTGTGAAACCAGACCAACGCTGCAGGGGGCGCCGGGAACTAGCGCACTCGGGTTCGGACCGCAGCAAACGAACCCAGTGGAAAAACGCCCTAATTGATTAATTGACTAATTCCTACTCTTCCTACTCTAATAACTACTCATTCATTGAATCAGGTGTGCCATTTCAGGGTTAAAACAGAAACATGGCCTGTCAGGGGGTCCCTGCAGGAGAGGTTGAGAACCACTGGTCTAACCAATGCACTTTTCCCGGGTCAGCTGGGACCTGGGCTGAAGGCTGCTCTGAGTTCTCTGGTTCAGTTGGGAAGTGGTTATCCGAGGGGCTTGATGGTTGTAGCTCCTCAGTTTAAGATTCTGCTGCATCTTGTTGTCAATTTCAACACATAGTTTTTGTGGAGGCGTCTGACATAAACCTACATTGTCCTGTTGAGGGAACAGATACATATAATCGTACAATGTTGGGCAGGTTTAATGAGTGCTTCTTAGACTAAATCTAAAGGTGTATTTTTTTATATCATTTTGAAATTTAAAACGATTTTAAATAAAGGACCTTGAAAACATAGTAGCATAGTTAAAGGCAATGTTTTCTTTTTTGAATAAATCTTCAAATGAGTAATAACAAGAGATAGAAGGGACTTACAGAAGCTTCAGTGCTCCATGGACACACTCTCTCACTCCAACTGGGCATGGGTGTTCCCTGGGGAGACCCGGGAGGTTGCTGTAGGGAACGTGGTGGAACAAGAGTTCTGGAGAACACAAGTTCATCCTGTGTGGATCTGGAGAACACAAGTTCATCATGTGTGGATCTCGAGAACACATGCATCCTGTGTGGATCTGGAGGACACATGTCCATCCTGTGTGGATCTGGAGGACACACGTCCATCCTGTGTGGATCTGGAGAACACATGTGCACCCTGTGTGGATCTGGAGGGCACACGTGAAGCCTGTGTGGATCTGGAGAACACATGTGCACCCTGTGTGGATCTGGAGAACACATGCATCCTGTGTGGATCTGGAGAACACATGCATCCTGTGTGGATCCGGAGAACACATGTCCATCCTGTGTGGATCCGGAGAACACATGTCCATCCTGTGAGGATCTGGAGGACACATGCATCCTGTGTGGATCTGGAGGACACATTTTTCATTCTTGTTGTGTACTGAATATGATTCATTTAAGGATTTGTCATACAGTAAGGGGAAGTAAAATATGCCTAGTCTACATGTTAATAGTGTTTATAATGCTAATGTTGTATTTTATTTACTGGTCTTTTACACTATTGCTGAATAGGCTAATAATAAAATGTGGTTTTTACAACGATGTGACTCGCATGTGTGTTTCTCTCTCTCATCATAACCCAGTGTGACTTAGCCTACACTCAGGTGCATGCGATATTATACTCAATATTAATGAAATAAATACATTTAATGTCAGAGAATGCACAACCGCAGTATTTAAAATATTTAATTTACTACTAATTATATTGATTTATATCTTAATGTATTATTATTTTTTAACTTACTGGGCGACCATGGTAGGCTATGACAGCCATCATTTAGGCTACCCTGCAGCTGATGCATGCAAGTGTATGTGAATTTATATCTACACAGAAGAAAGTGTATAGGCTACATTTCATCTTTTTCTCATCAAACAAACAGACTAACGAAAGAAGTTGACAGAAGGAAGTTGAGATGGGAGGCTGCTCAAAACGCAATGAGCGATGCCAGGATAAAACTCAAGCCGGTAGCAACCACCCAAGAAACCTTAGCAACCACCTAGTAACACCCTAGCAACCACCCAGGATACCTTAGCAACACCATACCAGCAACCATCCAGAACACCTTAGCAACCCACTAGAAAGACCCTAGCAACCGAGTGGCGAGTTTTCCCTTTGCAAGCACCACTCACATTTTCTTCAGTTTTTGTCACAGGCCCATGAATGAGGTGTCAAAACGTGCAGCCTATTTAGGAATGGTGTGCTATGACTTTTATAAGCGATCGGGTGTACGATGCTTGCCCCATGGGCAAAAAAGTGGCAAAAAAGCTGCATAGACTTAACATTGCGAAAAACTTTGATGACACATAGCTCTGAGCGAGAATTTCGCAGAGAGGTGTAATTTACCACATTTGAAGAGGCTGACAGGCTCTGTAAAAATATACCTCAAACTGGGGCAAAAGTTGTACCCCTGGGGGGCAAGAGCTGCCCAACGTTGCCCCATTGACTTATGGTTAATGTCGGCCTAACTAATCTTTCTTTCTTTTTTCTTTCTTTCTAACTAATCTTTCTTTTTAATATTTCTTTCTTTCTAACTAATCTTTTTTCTTTCTTTCTTTCTTTCTTTCTTTCTTTCTTTCTTTCTTTCTTTCTTTCTAACTAATCTTTCTTTCATTCTTAACTAATCTTGATGATCTATCTATCCATCCATCCATCCATCCATGGTCATGCTAAATCATGCTAAATCACGTGTTAACCATGGTAAATCATGCTAGCAATGTGGTAAACCATGACATTTTGTGATTCTAGGGAGCACACTTTAAATTACACACTTCAGCTTTATCATCAGCCAGATTAATCAATAATCACAGCACACAATAACCTACATTACCCTGGTTAATCAAACAGAGCAGACTTGATAAAGGAAAATAATAGATGTCTATTACAGTAAATAGATCTAATTTCATGCATTGATTTTTTCAGACAGAATCATATTGAGATTGTGAATGCCACTTCATGAGGTAATTAAAAAAACAGTGGTTTAAATTATTATACTGTTGTATATATGTATATGTAATAAGTAAAATCAAGGGTCAGCTTTAGCCATGTTTTTTTATATCCTTCGATGATTCCACCTAATGTGGTCATCCATTTGAATTTCATTTGTTATCGAGAAATCATAGGAGTCCTATATCATAGGAATCAATTGGTTTGTTTAAAACACAGAAGAACTGTAAACCTTACAAACATGTTAGTGTCCTTTTGACCTAAAGTGGCTGCATGCCTTTTCCCAAATCACTGAAGTGACCTCGACATCCGGGTTAGCGGTAGCATGAGCCATCAGGCAAGTGTTATTTAAATAAACTCCAGATGAACTTACAATCTTCCCAATGCCTTGTTTTATGAGTACAGAACCTATTTGTACTACTGTAGAAGTTTGGTACCATTCTGGGCATTATTAGTGGGGTAATTTACGAGATACACCCTAGGATCCATTAGGGCCTGCACTAAGCCATTCGGCTGATATCTCTAAATAAGCTCTAACTTTAATAATGTTCGACTAAGGGAAAAAAAGCTTCTGGGGGGGTGTTTGGTTCGAGGTCATGGTGCAAAGGACCCTAGGTTGATTTTACTCCGAACCATCCCTTTAAATGCTCTGGAGAGGAGATAAACATGGCGAACTGTGTACAGCTCTCTCAGGGCGGGGTCTATGCTAATAGGGCAGAGTCCGTCAGCACTCGTGGGCGGGGCCTGTGCAATGTGACGTCTCAAAATCTACTACCTGCAAACGCTTGTTCAGAGACACTGCTTATGATTTATGGGGATGAGGTGGATTTTTACCATTATAGGGTGGTTGTGTACACACACTGCCAACACACATTTATGTTCAAACACCATGTAAAAGTAAATTTTGCATAATAGGTCCCCTTTAATGCAATCTGGTTGTTATATTTGTGTTATGTAACAAGGCCGCTGCAAATGTGTCTATTTACAACGTGATTTTTGCAGCGTTGAGTATTATAGCCAATCACAGGCATTTCTGTTGAAAATAGTGACCAATCAGAAGTGTTTAAGTTTAAGTTTTTAGTGAATTGACACCACAGGAAGTGAAACTGAAATGGCTGATGACTCGTTTCAGAAGTTCAGAATCGGTTCTTTCTTTTAGAAGACAATAACTTTATTTGTTTTGCACTGTGATATTTAAAACTTTGCAGACATTTTACATTTACAAACAGCTATATTACACACTGCATAAAAGGTAATATAAAAAACAAAAAAGCATGATATGGGCAGTTGAATGCACTGCTATGCTATTTTGCATGTTTTCATTTGTTTATATACACCACCATTCAAAATTTGGAAATTCATAAAAATAAAAAATAAACGAACACTGCTAATTTGCAAGGACATATAGAAATAATCAAACGTGACAGTAACAGTAAAAACATGTATAATGCTTTAATTACAAAAGTTTTCTATTTCTAATAAATGCTGATCTTTTGAACTTTCTATTCATTAAATAATCCTATCTTGGTTTTCACACAAATATTAAACAGCACAGCTGTTTTCAACATTGATAATAATAAGAAATGTTTATTGAGCAGCAAAGCAGCATATTAGAATGATTAGGATCATGTGACACTGAAGACTGGAGTAATGATGCTGAAAATGTAGCTTTGCCATCACAGGAATAAATTACATTTGAAATATTTCACAACTTTCCTGTATTTTTGTATTTTATACAATGAATGCAGCCTTGTTGAGCAAAAGAGACTTCTTTCAAAAAATATGAAAATCTTACAGACCCCCAAAGGTAGTAGGCTATACAGCGGGGGAAATAAGTATTGAACACGTCATCATTTTTCTCAGTAAATATATTTCCAAAGGTGCTATTGACATGACATTTTCACCAGATGTTGGTAACAACTCAAGTAAGCCCTACATACAAAGAAACAAACAAAAATAAGTTCAGAAATTAAGTTATGTGTAATAATGTGAAATGACACAGGGAAAAAGTATTGAACACATGAAGAAAGGGAGGCACAAAAAGGCATGGAAAGCCAAGACAACTGCTGAAAACTTACAGTAATTAAAAAGCAATCCAGCCCCCTGTCAGTGGAAATTAATAACAGCTGGTTCAGTCCCAAATGATGGCCTACAAAAAGGTCTCATTGCCAAGGTGTCACACAAGACACATCTCATGATGGGTAAAAGCAAAGAGCTGTCTCAAGACCTTCGCAACCTAATTGTTGCAAAACATAATGATGGCATTGGTTATAGGCGCCATTCTAAGCTTCTGAATGGTCCAGTGAGCACTTTTGGGGCCATAATACGGAAGTGGAAAGATAATAATTTCACCATAAATTTGCCTCGACCAGTGCTCCTCGCAAGATTTCTGATAGAGGAGTCAAGTCAAGTCAAGTTTATTTGTACAGCGCTTTTCACAATACAGATTGTATTAAAGCAGCTTCACAGTATTAAATTAAAATAATACGAGGAGTGAAAAGAATAATCAGAAGAGTTGTCCAAGAGCACACACCAAGTTGTATGGTGTTTTTAGGGTAATGTGCACTGCCATTTCTCCTCCAAATATGGTGTGTATTATGGCATCCAAACAGTTCAATTTTGCTCTCATGTGACCACACTATATTCTCACAGAATTTCACTGGCTTTTCCAAATGTTGTGCAGCAAACTTTAAATGAGCTTCAACATGCTTTTTTTTCGGGAGTCTTGCGTGGTGAGCGTGCATACAGGCCATGGCGGTGGAGTGCATTACTTACTGTTTTCTTTGAGACAACAGTACCTGCTATCTGCAGGTCTTTTTGAAGCTCTCCACAAGTGATCCTTGGCTCTTGGACAACTCTTCTGATTATTCTTTTCACTCCTCTATCAGAAATCTTGCGAGGAGCACTGGTCGAGGCAAATTTATGGTGAAATTATTGTCTTTCCACTTCCGTATTATGGCCCCAAAAGTGCTCACTGGACCATTCAGAAGCTTAGAATGGCGCCTATAACCAATGCCATCATTATGTTTTGCAACATTAGGTTGCGAAGGTCTTGAGACAGCTCTTTGCTTTTACCCATCATGAGATGTGTCTTGTGTGACACCTTGGCAATGAGACCTTTTTGTAGGCCATCATTTGGGACTGAACCAGCTGTTATTAATTTCCACTGACAGGGGGCTGGATTGCTTTTTAATTACTGTAAGTTTTCAGCAGTTGTCTTGGCTTTCCATGCCTTTTTGCGCCTCCCTTTCTTCATGTGTTCAATACTTTTTCCCTGTGTCATTTCACATTATTACACATAACTTAATTTCTGAACTTATTTTTGTTTGTTTCTTTGTATGTATGGCTTACTTGGGTTGTTACCAACATCTGGTGAAAATTTCATGTCAATAGCACCTTTGGAAATATATTTACTGAGAAAAATGATGACGTGTTCAATACTTATTTCCCCCGCTGTATATACAGTATGAGGAATGGTCAAGATGAGGCTAAAATAATCAACATCATTCTGTATTTCATCCCTCACACACTGAAATGCAGACTTGTTTTAGATATGAATAATTTGATTCTCTTTTTCAGAGCATGCGGCTTTGATCTCACTTATGACCTTATTCCACCTGAAGTTAAACGTCAAAAAAGTGTGTGTGATTGGACACACTCCCCCCCCACCACCCTCATATTTCTCATCTCTGTCTTCTGTAATCTGTTTTGACAAACCCTCAGGGTCACCACTGCATCTTACAAGTATTTAATGAATTAAGTTATTTCTGTTTGATTATTAACTATTCATTTTATCTCTGATTTCTATGTCCAAGTAGATTCTAAAAGGATATGGACCGACATGTGTCCATGGTACAAATTCCTCGTTGTGTTTAATCACTAATGGATTATATGTTTGGTCAGATTAGCATTAGCATAAAGCTGCATAAACGCAGCTGCGTTGCAACCTTGGCTGTTCAAACCGAGGCCACCAGTTCATTCGTTTAATCCCAGCTCTCAACTTTATTAATAACAAGATCATGATTGACCTCGCAGCTGCAGTCACTTTTGGCTGTTTTAAATCCTACATCATGTGCTCTTTGACCCTCAGGCCAGTGATTTCGTGGCCCTGCGATGCTTACATGACGCACTGTGGCAGATTGGGGATTTGAGTTCAAACTGAAAATATTTATCAACATTTCATTATGTGATTTGAAATTATGAATGGATTCTGACATTTCAGACTTACAAAATGTTGGCATTTTGAAAGCTGATTGCATTTATTTATTAATATATTGATATTATAACTAATTATAAAGGACAACTTGACTTTTGTTCTTTATTATTTTATTTTATTGCACAAATTAGGCTTGTGAAACCAATGGCGTATAAATGAACCACTTAAGGAAAAAATACATTTAAATGTATAACTGTATAAATGTATAATGATGGGAAAATCACCAGATTCGAACAAGCTTCTTCCTACTCTGAACTTTGACTTTAAAGTACTTTCCACAAATTTTGGTATTTTTAAAATAGATTTTCAACATTGATTACACCAATGACACAAAACAAACAAGGGAAATCATGTATTGTTCTTAAATTATTTATTATTCATTAGGTTTTTTTACTTTTAAAAACTTTTTTTTTTACGTATTACTTTATTTTAATGCGCTTTTTGTACAATTGTTGGACATTGCACTAATGCTTAAAAACTAAATAAATAATTGTAAATCTCATAAGCGGTGTACTAGATGATTAATGGGACAAAGACTTTTTTAGGCACCTGAAAATTCCAATGTTTTTTTAAACATGCAAAACAATATAGTCAAATGATAAAAAAAAAAAAAATTTTTTATAGAATGCTAAAATTATGCATTTTGCATTAAGTTTCTTGACTATTTTTCATGACTAATACATTTTGATAATGACCTAACAAATATAATTTCATAAATTCAAACTTGGCCACATGGCATTAAGGACAGTATAGATGTAATTACAGATATGTAGATGCAGTTTGTCCATGCAGGTCGGCTAGCGCTAACATTAGTACTGCCAATATTGGTTTTTACAGTGAGGAATCAATATCTTGACTGTGATTTATCTCAGAAACAGAAGAAGAGAGTGCAATAAATACTCTTGTAAAGATGCAGGATTACTTCAGGAGATGGAGAAAATTGATACTAAGATGGAAATTGCTGAAAAACAACATACAGATTTATCCATAATTGAGTCTAATTAATCTACTTAAAAAATATTATTTTGTGAATGCCTAGCAACTAAAAAGCCTTGCCTATTGTTAATGGCTAGCAACAAGTTACTACCTAGTCCTAGTGGGTATACACACAAAAACACAGACACACCTCCCACAAGACAAAAAACCTGACAGATGTGCGCATCCTCATGCAAGTCAAACACTTCCTTCTTCCTGTAGCACTAATTAAAATGTACCTAGTGGAATGTGATACATGGGAACAATTACTTACTGCTGCTGATGTTGACTCCTGAAATTAATGCTGAATCTTCACTCATTAACTACAGGATGTGCATGAGATTTCTCTAAACAAAACCCTTTAAATAACTTGAGGTGACAATGCTACAGCTTGAAAATGAAGTAAGTCGTCATGAAGGCCTATGACCTGTTTATCATGTACAGATGCTGACCAGTGGTTTTAATGTTGCATGCGTCAGCCACTAATCATGTTTAACTGAATCGGGCTTTGACCTGAATGACTACGGAAGCATTTATAATGTCTTTGTCACCATGGATTCAATGCCTATAGAGTTGAAAACCACAGGTTTTTTTCAAGAATAGGTTAATTGAAAATTACGTTGAAAATTATAGTAATGCAGCCATCTGTTTTCCTTTTGAAATTGCTGTGATAAGGTTTGCGTCACCCCAACACGAAAAGTCACCCCTAACAAAAAGTTAGCTTTTTGGATTTCATACCTATGCATGTATACATGTGTTGTTTTATGACAACAACAACAACAACAACAACAACAAAAAAAGCTATCTGTTAAAATGATGACAGTGTTGCATGGTAATGAGAGATAGAGAGGTAAAAATACTGAAGATCTGGATTATGGGTCCCCCTGCTGGTTAGATAAAGGTAGAGCCATTTTGTTTATTTTATGTATTTTATTTTATTTTATTTTAAATTAAATTTTTTAAATGAAATGAAATAAAATAAAACCCTTCTGGTTAGATAAAGGGTCTTTGTTTATTTTTATTGTATTATTTGTATATGTATTATACAGGACTAAATATAGGACTAAATTTGACAAAGTAAAGCTTCTTTTTTTACCATGCCAATAAAGCTACGGATGGATGGATGGATGGATGGATGGATGGATGGATGGATGGATGGATGGATGGATGGATGGATGGATGGATGGATGGATGGATGGATGGATGGATGGATGGGTGGATGGATGGATGAATGGTTAGATGGATGGATGGTAGCCTACATACATAAATGTAGATACATACACACATAGATAGATAGATAGATAGATAGATAGATAGATAGATAGATAGATAGATAGATAGATAGATAGATAGATAGATAGATAGATAGATAGATAGATAGATAGATAGATAGATAGATAGATAGATAGATAGATAGATAGATAGATAGATAGATAGATAGATAGAATACATATACATAGATACACAAACAGACCACCTGTTCAGGTGGATAATGTATTTAAAATATTCCACTTCTTGAAGACGATCTTTTTTTTTTTCTCTAAACAACAACCTTAACATCATGAATGACAGTTAAATAAACAAAAAAATCCACACAAAACCCCGCACATCTGCCCAGCACACTCTCCTGTGCAGGTTGTGTTTGGTCATTGTGCTGTTTGGCGTGACAGTGTGGCATTATTCTAGGCTTTGTGTGAGTCTGTATTGTTCTCCTGTGGGATCCTTTGTTGAGTGAGGGGGTATAGTGGTGATGCTGCAGGGCATTGCTTTATGCTGACTCTGACCTGTGGGAATGGCAGGCACCAATATGGCCCTATGACTAGGCCACAAAGAGAGGAGGAGAAGGAGAGAGGAACAGCATCAGCAACGCACATCCCAAGAGAGCATCGATTTGGAAATGGACTAAAATACTTCTGGATTTTTAGACTCATCTGTTCAAGTCCAAGTGTAGTCATGCAGGAGAACCCAGGCTCTATAGGTGTGGATGGAGCATACGCTAGCAATGTACCTGCGTTCCTCACTAAACTCTGGACTCTTGTGGAGGACCCAGAGACCAATCATCTGATTTGCTGGAGTACTGTGAGTTCATCCTGATGGCATCCTATTTGATAGATATATTTGATGATAAACTGTGTAGATCTAAAATAGAAAGAAAATCAGGAAGAAAACCAACGTTGCCATTTAATTATGGAATTTTTGTCGGACTGTTGTGAGCCCTTGAGTAGATAGCCAGAGAAACACATTTAAAAGTTGAAATGCCAAGAACCTCCAAATATGATGATCCCTTGCAATGAAATGGCAGCTGTATTTATGTATTCAAAGCTATGCTTTATTGGCACGTATACAGACCCTTTTATAATGTTTGTGAAAAATAGTAAGCTTACTAAATTGAATAATCTGACTTTGTCATTTTCTACAGCTAAAACAAATTACTAAAATATTGGAATATATTTACTTGGTTAACAGTGGTATCTGTTTAAAAATAAATATTTTCCTATCCCAAATTGCAATATATATATTCAACATTTTCTGAGGAGAGCTGTAAGAGAGCTCTAGCGGGTCAGTGGTAAATGTAAAAGAATTTTAGTTGAAAAACTATATATTAAATATTTTTAATGTATACAAATATTTGTCTGGTATTGAAATTTAGTGTAGAAAAAATATTTATACTGTTAACTAAGCAAATACTTTGATAATTAGTTTTAGCTGTAGTAAATCTGAGAGAAATTTTCATATAACAAGTATATTTACAACATGGTTTAACAGTTTATATTAATGCCTTGTGTAAGCATATTATTCTTCATAATGGAAATATGTTGATCAGAGTTGAACTTTGAGGAAATGCGTTGATAAAGTTTTGAAATAAGACTGAAGGTGGATTTATTACTATTATTAGTGCTGATCTTGCTTAGGTCATCAGAATGATTAATAAGAAACACATCAAATTATCTATATTTATTCTGTTATTCATTCTGCATCCAGATGAAAATGTAATTTTAAATGAACATCAAAGGCATCAAAGGCATCAAAGGTCCAATCAAAGGCCAATCAAAATAATTATTGACTGAACTCGGAACCACAAAAATCATTGGCAAACTCTTTAAGATAATTAATTTTTATCAATACTTTGAGACTGCATAATGTTTATATTCATAATCTTCTGGTGAAAATGCCATCTATTTTTATTTGGCAATGAATCATCAGTACTGCACACATTAATTAATTTGCTAAAAATCCTGTGTATCAAAAATCATTTACATTCTGCTTATGTGTGCAAAAAAAGAAACAACATGCTTCTCTCTGATTTAACACAATCCTGTCTTAGTTTTGCATTTAAACTATGCCTTTCAGGAAAAGCTTGAGGAAGAACATTAAAAGTCTCCCCTCTCATAAACACATGCAACCTATTTTGTGCTATAATAAAAGCAGAGATGTATTTTCCCTTTTGCCTTGTTTTCTCTCATTCTAGACGGGCACCAGCTTCCATGTTTTTGACCAGGGCAGATTTGCTAAGGAGGTTCTGCCCAAATACTTCAAACACAATAACATGGCAAGCTTTGTACGCCAGCTCAACATGTGTAAGTATCAGCCTGCGCTGACAAACATCCCAAAACTCTCACAGACACTCCAGATTGAAGGAGTGTTTGTGCTAACCTCTCACTTCTCTCTCAGATGGCTTCAGGAAGGTGGTGAATATTGAGCAGAGCGGGCTGGTAAAGCCAGAGCGAGATGACACCGAGTTCCAGCACCTCTATTTCCTCCAGGGCCATGAGCATCTGCTTGAGCACATTAAGCGCAAGGTGAGACGTCTCATCTTTAAGTGATTCTCACTCTTGTTTTATTCGCTCTCATCCTCGGAGTCAGAGGCTCTTACACACACACACACACACATAGAGGAGAAGGCTGGAGGTTTGTTTACCCATTACTGCACGATAGTTTATATGTTTGTGTATTCACAGGTGTCAATAGTGAAAAGCGAGGAGACCAAAGTGCGGCAAGAGGACTTGAGTAAGCTCTTGTATGAGGTGCAGGTGTTACGCGGCCAACAAGAGAACATGGAGATGCAGATGCAGGATATGAAACAGTAAGACGTTTAACACACATCTTGAACACATACCCAATTAATCCCATGGCATCATTCACTGCCTATCCTCACCCTTAGTAACAAAGCAATTGAACCCCAAACAACAACTTGACTTTTCACCTCTATTATCCCTCTAACTTTTCACCTACTCCTGTAGTTGGCTCATTCATCGGCTTCTCTGCATTGTGAATCTCAGTGGTTTGGGGTTTTGTTTAAGCTGCCTCAATAGAACATTCAGTAGCTCACCTGACAGGTGGAGTCCAGCGGTCTGATCATATACCCATGTGTATATATTCATCTGAATAATCATCTATTTCAGTAGTTCTCAAATGTTTTCAGATGGTGGACCGCATCAACAGGAAAACATAAATTGCAGACCACCTTGCACTCGAATCAGAGTGAAATCAACAAATGCTTCCTCAAAACAATTACCTACCCTTTCAGTAGTGTACAAATTATCTATCTATCCATCCATCCATCCATCCATCTATCTATCTATCTATCTATCTATCTATCTATCTATCTATCTATCTATCTATCTATCTATCTATCTATCTATCTATCTATCTATCTATCTATCTATCTATCTATCTATCTATCTATCTATCTATCTATCTATCTATCTATCTATCCATCCACCCATCATCTATCTATCTATCTATCTATCTATCTATCTATCTATCTATCTATCTATCTATCTATCTATCTATCTATCTATCTATCTATCCATCCATCCATCCATCCATCCATCCATCCATCCATCCATCCATCCATCCATCCATCATCTATCTATCTATCTATCTATCTATCTATCTATCTATCTATCTATCTATCTATCCATCCATCCATCCATCCATCCATCCATCCATCCATCATCTATCTATCTATCTATCTATCTATCTATCTATCTATCTATCTATCTATCTATCTATCTATCATCTATCCATCCATCCATCCATCCATCCATCCATCCATCCATCTATCTATCTATCTATCTATCTATCTATCTATCTATCTATCTATCTATCATCTATCCATCCATCCATCCATCCATCATCTATCTATCTATCTATCTATCTATCTATCTATCTATCTATCTATCTATCTATCTATCTATCTATCTATCTATCTATCTATCTATCTATCTATCTATCTATCTATCCATCCATCCATCCATCCATCCATCCATCCATCCATCTATCTATCTATCTATCTATCTATCTATCTATCTATCTATCTATCTATCTATCTATATATATATCTATCTTGTAGGCAGAATGATGTTCTGTGGAGGGAGGTGGTGTCACTGAGGCAGAATCACACACAGCAGCAGAAAGTCATGAACAAGGTAAGAAACACAGCTCATGCCCACACTGGCTTTTATTGGAATAGATGCTGTTGTGCTGATTTAGTGACTGAGTAATGCTTAATCACTCTCTGATTCTCTGTTCTATCCATAGCTGATTCAGTTTCTGTTTAGCCAGATGCAGTCCAACACTCCCAGCACTGTGGGAATGAAGAGAAAGCTGTGAGTGCCCCCATTCATCTGTAACACACACTTCGACACAAACACTAATCTGAAGCACTCGATTTTGTATTGACACATATTCACAAACAAAAAAAAGAGCAAACAGAAAATAGCAATCAACAGCCTGATGCTCCAACACAAACACAGTAGAGGGAACGGCCAACTCAGCTGGAAACAGTCAGCTGATACAATTCACTGCCCTCGCTGCGATGAATGGAGCTGAATGCTGAGTCAGACCTCCTGAGCTCTTGCCCTCACACACGCACCCACAAACACGCACACACCTGAATTGTAGCGCATGACCCTCTACCTTCTATTAAAAGGTGCACCGTCAGCTAGTGTGACGCATGAGAACAAACTGGGTAAGAGGGACCGCAAGAGCCAGAGCCCTTTACCTTGCTGAAACTTTTAAGAGGCTAACTAATAACAACATTGTTCCAACGTTTCCAACGTCTTACCACTAGGGTGCAATCGGATTTTAGTTCTCAACAGTAGTCATAAGGTCTTTGTATTTGAACCCTTATTGATAATAATGTGGTTTCTTTCAATGTTATGCTGCATTTTTCCTTCTCTTCAGTCCTCTCATGCTGGATGATGGCTGCTCCACCCCTCCTGCCTCCAAATTCAGCCATAGCCACTCCATGGAGTCCTTGCAAGAATCTTTCTACATCCAGTCGGTGAGAAAGCTTTCATATTAAAGATTGAGGATCAGACAGAGAAGATTTTTCTCACTATCATGCCAACTGGTGTTTTGACGGCTTTCTCAATCAATAAAATATGACAAACACAGAATCTCTCTCATGTTCTCCCAGCCATCCACAGAAAGTGCATCCTGCTCCACTAGCGGTGTGATGACAGGAGGGCCAATCATTTCTGATGTCACTGAAATTTCACAGTCCACCACCATGGCTTTACAAATGCAGGCAGAGGAATCAAGGTGAGTGGGCCGACCTTCAGGGTTAAAGGATAGTTCACCCAAAAATGAAAACAGTATTTGTCCATACATTAAAACTGTATATTCATGTTGTTTTGGACCCCACTGACATGGACTATGGACACAGTCACACAAACATTCTTCAAAATATCGTCTTTTGTGTTCCACACAAGTAGCCTATGTAAGTCATACAGGTTTGGAACAATATAGGGTGAGAACAATGCAAACTATCCCTTTAGCCACTTTGTTTAGTAGGGCCCTGATTTCCGCAATGCGAAAAACGCATATGGATTCACGGAATTAATTCAGTCATAAAAATGGAATTTACTGTATAAAAGTTTCGGTTCAACTTGAAGAAATTATAACAGAAATATATTAGGATATTATTGTACAGTAGAATGTACTTCTCACAGTAATAATACAATAATAATACTTTATTAATTAATAACCCCCCTTTAAATAAATAATACTTAATTAAAAACAAATTTTATTCTTTACACAAAAAAAAATTAAGGAATTGTTTACATTTCAAATTGATTACATTTTAAAAGATTCAATAAAATGTTAATGTTATATGCAATCGTTTGATTACCAACGGTTTTGATAATACATTTTGTATTCAATTATAAAACACAGAATCCAGAAAAATTAAAGCAGACAACAGAATTTCTGGGGGGAAAAGAGCAAATGGATTTCAGTGGACCCTAGTTTTCCTTGGATTAATATGTGATCTGTTTGTTTAGGGAAAAGTGTCTGATGCTGATTAAGGAAGAGCCGGCGAGTCCTGGGGTGCAGGGACGAGGAGATGGTGTACCACTCGGCTCCTGTGAGGTGTGCCCTGAACCCCCCGTCCTCCCTGTTGCCATGGTACAGTCCGTCCTAGAGGGCCGAGGATCTAATTTGGGAGAGAGAAGGGCCAAAAGACCCATGCTGGAGAGGTATAATATATCATCAATGTCAAAGTAACAATACAACTTGGCACAGTTAAGACTTTTGTTTTAGACAGACAAGCACCACTCACATTTCAGTTTAACTTGTGTGTACATGTTAAAGACCAGAGATTCCTGATGGCGTGGAGAACGTTGACATGAGCCTGGAGGATTTACAGCTGCTTCTGAGAAGTCACCAGCAGAGCATGGAAAGCAGTGCTGCAGCAATGGATGTAAATATGAATCTTTACAGGGCGAGAGAGCGAATCCACTGTTTACACACATACAAGTGAATGAGAGGATCATAGTAACATACACACCCCAATTAACCAATAACCTCTACTCTTTCTCACAGCCTTTCACATTTAGTCTGCCTTTGAATGAGTGGAACTTCACAGAAATGGACCCAAACCTGAAATCAGTGAGTTTACCGGCACAATCAGCCGCATAATGGCTCAAAGTGACATCTGATAATTGCATGATCAAGTACCCATTATATGGACTGTTTTCTAAACTATTTATTTGTGCATTTGCAGGAGCTGGCTAATGCCCTCATCCCTGCTGCTGTGTCCCAGTACATGTTTCAGGGTCAGGAGGGAGAGACGTACCCGACCGCTGGCTATGAGGAGCAGTGAAGACCTGATATGACAGCCAGCACAGATCCCTCCTGGGAGATGAACAGGTAATGATCCACAGTTACTAACAGCCTGAAGATCCCTGTGATGTTAAAATCTACTGTCTAAAAAGTATAGTTTTATGCTATTAAAATCTACCTCACACTTACGGTTGTCTTGTTTATTGTTTCTCTAAGAGGGATCCATTTGAAAGCATGACACTTGGATTGCATATTATTCCAACATCAGAAGAGAAGGCTCAAATTTATCTGTAGATCTGGCGGTGAAATATCAAGTAAACTTGTACCGACCTGCCCTTCATGAAGATTCACTTAGTAGGCCATTGGTGGAAGATGGATTTTTACGAATCTTTTGGAGCAACTCTTTGGAGATGGAATATTTACAATAAACCTTTCTCAAAGCCAATAAGGAGTTCAGGCTACATCAAGATCATTTTGAAGATGCCAAAGAAAGGCAATATTAAGCATTTCCTTCCCCAACGACTACAACACATGTGAACTGTATGCAATATATCATAAATTATTGTGGCCCGAGTTTGAATGCACTTTACTCTGTGTGTTGGAGTTTCTGCTTTGTGGAGCTGTGATTTTAATTTTCCCTAAAACTTAACTGTAAAAGACAACATATTTTGTTAAAATTTACCTTATAATGAAGCACATACTTGTATTTCAATATATTTAAAGGCATATAAAAGTACTGGTTTAATCATATTATGTATGTATTAATGTGAGAGGTCTAGGGGTTAAAAATCAGACCTCACAGAAAGAAAACTGAAATAATGCACTGCTTTTTGCACAATTTAGTGTATTTTTCTCAGTAATATTCTGGAACATATTCTTAAGACATCAAGTATTTTTGTTTCAATTTATCTTTAAGTTGATCGACTAGCCTTGCAGAATTTATAGTTGTCTTTGATACGCTTATGATATATTGTGTGATATTTGCCCTCATTTGATACAAATGTATTGACCACATTGGTTGAATTCTTAATTAAGTAGCTAAAGATGACTAAAACAGCAATTGTTAATGCCTTTGAGATGAGCACTATACTTATGTATTATAAATATATCTTTTTTTAATTATTATTATACAATGTATTCTAATTTGATGTTTTCAGTTGACTGTTTTTTTAAACCCAACAACACAATTAGAGACTATCTAACAATGACAGTGCCTTAGGCTTTAGGAAAGAATGTGTTTATTGTTCCTGCCAAACCTCATGTAATGAGGGCAAATAAACACACGACATATGATAACATTTCAGAGACCATAATGCACTTTGTTATTACAGGGCAGCCATATAGCAATGCAAAATACCCTAGATCTCTTGCAAATGTGTTGAATTTTAAAATTGCAATACTGTTGCATTGATTTATATGATATCCCTAAAAAGCAATCTTGCTGCATTGATTTGTATGATTTCTCAAGGATGCAACATCTAATGATGACTTAGATGGGAACGATGATGGAATAAAATAAATTGCACTAGAGTGATAACTGTATTAGAAATAGCTTTTATTCAGTGTTAGTTTATAGACCTATACTCTTATTTTTGGCTACTCCCTAAAGCGCAATAATAAAATGGTTTATTTTGAGAAGGGTGCTTTTTCACATAGGTTTCAAGTCTTTCATTGTATACTTTGTTTTCATAATGTGGTTAATTGCACTAGTAAAAAATGAATGTAGAGTAACACAGCGAGACACAAAAGCACGAAAGCAAGAAAGGAAACCAATGTTGCATATTAATTCTGGATGTAGTCTGTTCCTGACTCCCACCACCATAATGTTAAAAATATGTACACACAAAAAGTGTCAAACAATAAACGTATTTTAAAAGCATGCAGGATCTCTCATTTTACTTCTTAAAATAAACGAATGAAGAGATCACATCAAAGTTATAAAGGCCTATGTAAACTGAAATATCTATCTTTCTGTTGTTCTGTTTTATAACAAGGTGATAACGCTATTAGAAGTATATTTTATTCGATGTTGGTTTCGCTATTCTTTATCACAAATCAATGGTTTAACTAAAAGGTTTATTTTGAGAAGGTTATTTTTTCATCATGTGATTACTTGCAATGGAAAATTAATAAATACATGTAGATTAGTCAAGTCAAGTCACATTCATTTATATATTTTAACACTATAGATTGATTAAACGAGCAAAAAAGAAAGTTTAGTAAGTCAATAAAAGCATGTATATAAAAGCAAGTATAACAAATTTACTTATCTATCAACATAATATTTATTAGCCTCGCAGACATGCCGTAAAGCAAAACGCACGGTGACTGTCGTAACACAGGAAGTAGCCCGATGTCCCGGATGTGCTTTCACAACAGAGACAGAGTGCCGTATTACGGTTTTCATCGAGCGCCAAGGCTGTGCAATTCAATCCCACTAATATCACAATCAACAGTAAAAAAAAAAGTGATTAGTGCAAAGATTAAGAAGCGACTGTATTATTCGTCGTACGATGTCAGTTGTACCTCCTAATCGATCATCTACCGGTTGGCCTCGTGGAGTAAATCAGTTCGGCAATAAATACATTAGCCAGCCGGCTAAACCGCTCACCCTGGAGAGAACAATCAACCTGTGAGTAGAATTCACCACTGCAAACGACGTGCAGTTTTTTTTTTTTTTTTCATAACTAATGCTCAGCGATCCCTTATAGCTTCTTTTTGAAAGAGCATTTTGAAAATGCTCCGTCCTGCCTACTGCTGTTTGGATGCGTAACAATACACTGGGTGCGTCTGAGCTCCCTAGTTCAGTAGTCAGGGCACTGATAAGGGAGTCGGACATTTTAAGTGCTGTCTCAATCGCAGAATCCTTCCAGTATCCAGTTCCCTACAAATTCCCGCAATGCACCTTGAAAACCAGGGAGCATCGATTCTCACTATGTTCCCTTAACGGAAGTTGCGAAACGTAAAATACATGAGCCAAATCACTACGCATAATGACACGTGATAGATGTTTATTTTTTATAAAGAGTCAGCATAAACATACATCAGTAGACAGGTAGTTTACAAAATCTAGCTAAAATGTATCATTTATTTTTGGCTGAAATGTTGCACGTATATAATGAGCAAAGTATTTCTATGTATCATCATTTACTATAAATAACATTAAAACATAATGTCAAAAAGATGTCCTTTCTGCTGTTGTTCATAAATACCAGTAGTTTGTACATTCATATTGACATGCACATGTATCGATAGTACAAAATAACTGGCATTCAAGGATCTGTTTTTGTTGTATTCCATTTCATGTGCAGTAGTTGGTACTGTTTTCTTATCTGTTTTATTTGTGGGGTTAAACTATTAATCAGGGGTTGAAGTGCTCCTCAACACGAGCGCCTATTGTTAATACTGGATCATATCCTCATTTAAATGGTGGAACTCCTGAACATTATGATTGTTTTTCGCAGATACCCTTTAACAAATTACACATTCGGCACCAAGGAGCCGCTCTATGAGAAGGACAGCTCGGTAGCCGCACGCTTTCAGCGGATGCGGGAGGAGTTTGAGAAAATCGGGATGCGGCGGACAGTGGAGGGAGTTCTGATCGTGCACGAGCACAGACTCCCTCATGTGCTGCTCCTACAGCTGGGAACCACCTTCTTCAAACTGTAAGTGGTCACTGCTTCACTGGAGTTTGTGTGGATGTAATCGATTCAAATAGGTGCCGTTTTAGTGGTTAACCCTTTCAAAAGGAACGTCTCTATCCTTATGTATGATTCATTATTAATTTTTGTTCATTATTTTGCTATATGTTGTTTTACTTTGCATTGATTTGTTTTAATTTGTTCATCCATTGTGCATTTGTTGAAAATGTGTCTTGTAATATTTATTGTCAGTGCCTGACAGTTTACATATTGTGTTTTTGCAGTCCTGGTGGTGAGTTGAACCCTGGAGAAGATGAGGTGGAGGGGTTAAAGCGACTGATGACAGAGGTATCATTGGTTTTCTGACTGTATTTAATATGGTAATAATGAATGGCATTTACAGGATTTTTTTAACTACAATCTGTTCACTTTAGAGATAAAAAATCAACCAAGTCAAGACAAAAACACTTCCTATCAGAGGCCTTATTTACACCTGGTATTAAGATTTGGTCTGGTATTACGCTATGGTCGATCGGATCACAGGTGGACGAGGGAGACACATTCCCTTTTATACCTGGTGTTTTAATCCGGCTCTTTTGTCCATTTTCAACCACTTCAGTCCTGATTTCTTTGAGGGGAGGGTCTTTAGGCAGGTAAATGTATGGGCTTTTTCAGATCTTTTGATCGAATGGATGAAATAAGCATGCGCAGTTTACAAATGAATGCAACTGGAGATGACGGAAAAACATGGAGAGCAGCAGCTTTCGTTTCTGATCTGATAGCCGCATTCGACTACATCACACTACGAAAGCGCTCGGTTCGAATGCGTTTTCAACTACCTCTGGAAGTGGTCAAAAGTGGACAAGCTCAAAATGTTTTAGACCCCGTTTACACCTGCATTTAGCATCGCCCACTTGTGATCCAATCGACAAATGCATCTTAATACCATGTGAATACAGGGCCAGAGTATCGTACCATCTTGTAGGACTTTAAAATGCCATATTATGTAATAAAACTAGCAGAAATGGATTTAAAATACATTGGAGAATAATTCCTAATTTTCTTGTCAAGATTTTGGGGCGTCAGGATGGAGTGAAACAGGACTGGGTCATTGATGACTGTATTGGGAACTGGTGGAGACCAAACTTTGAACCACCTCAGGTGGTAACTACTCCGTTCCTTTTTCCTCAGACAAACACCACGCACAGGATCACCAACAGTATAAAACTATTATTTTTTCACTTTCAAGCACACTAAGATTTTGCTTCATATCTCGTTTCTTTCCACAGTACCCGTATATTCCAGCACACATCACTAAACCTAAAGAACATAAGAAGCTATTTCTAGTACAGCTGCAAGAAAAAGGTAGGGCAAAATATGTTTTGTTTACTCAATGCACCTTGTGTAAAATGTGATTATACAGCTTAACTTGTGTGTCTTTAGCATTGTTTGCTGTGCCAAAGAACTACAAGCTGGTGGCCGCCCCCTTGTTTGAGCTTTATGATAATGCTCCTGGCTACGGCCCGATTATATCCAGTCTTCCTCAGCTACTGAGCAGGTGAGGTGTTACTTTTAATATGAGACTGATCGGATGGGTTATGAAAGCATCTAGTGAATAGGCTTAACATCATTTAAACAATATTGATAAATGGTGTCTAATTAAATTAACTCTTTCCCCCGCCATTGACAGGTAATGCATCTTATAAAATAGTACAAAATCTCAGGATCAAAACACAGGCGAAGAAGTAGCAGAAAAAAAAAGTGATAGCATATGTAAGCAGATACATGTGTAAAATAGCGCAATCATCAAACATTAAACAGCATACAAATCAAAACTTCCTAAGGTTACTGAATAAAATGTCAACCCAGGATGAGGTATAGGACTGTGAAAGCGTTGGTGACGTTGACAGAAGTGATCTACTCCATCTATGTTTTGATCATTGTTCTGAATCCAATCCAGACGTAGTATTTATCCCTGTTCGGACGATAATTGTTTCTCATGTGGATGTCCGTAAAAATAAATCTCAGTAATAAAACTCATGCATTCAGACGGCGATTTATTCATGGTGGAGGAGCGAGTTTTGTGATTCTACGAACCCGGGAACGCTCTGCTCACGTGGTCCGTCGCATGGTTGTCTGCTGTAAATAATTACAGCAAATATCCTATTTATTATTTGATTATTTAAATCTCCTGTTTAAAAATAGGAAGACAGATGCGCTATAGTTAAAATGGGTTTCTGTCTTGTATTTCATCTCAAAATGGTGGATGTCATTTTAAAAATGAGCAGAAATAATTTAATACAGCCTCTTATTTACATGAGGTAAACAAAGCTGCTTGGTTAATATTTTTAATGTATATAATTGCTGCCATGCCAGCCCATTTCATATGTTTACATGCTTTTCTTCTCTTTCTCCTTTGAGCAGTGGTGAAATATCATTCTTGTAAATACTTACCAGCATTTCAACAAAAAAAAAATTGTTGGCTACACTAAACTTAAAATTAAAACACATCACTAAACTTAGGATTCGGATGGCAAGTAAATTACCACACGACCCTGATGTTTGTCAAAAAACAGTAGGTAATTCGGTCAGGGATTTTTACGCAAGTGGTGGGAGAAAAACACTTACATTCTGGATTCGGCCGGCAGTAAAATCACTGACTAGCCCCTGTAAATATTTGACAAAAACACGATTTTCTCAGCTTTTTGTTCAAAATGTTGCTTATTTAATGAAACTTACTTTCAAGCTAGAATTAAAGCTAAGAGTTTTTGTTTAAAAGCTGAGGCTCTGTTCTTTCTTTTGCATACTGAACAGTGCATGTTCAGATATTCTTGCAACAAAATATTCTGTGATAGGTTTTGTGAAAATGATCTAAAATCCTGGCAGTGGCTGGTAACTTTTTTTTTTAACACTGGTGGGGAAAGAGTTAATGTTGTAAATCCTTTTTTTTTTATTATTAACTTGCTCAACCTATTCATTCCCCTGCACAGGTTTAACTTCATCTACAACTGAGAAGAAAATAGTTTTGTCTTGACTGTGGGCTGTCTCTGTGAGCACAGTCTGATGGGAAGGCACGGGTGACGGATAAAGTGCTGGTGTTTTCAATGATGTCGAAGTTTTACATTGTGAGGCATTACATTGCGTAGAAATGTGTGCATTTTTTTTTTCTCCTTTATAGATGCATTGTAAGTCTTTGTTATTGAACTTTGTCATCAAGTAACTACATTTTTATGTTCAACTAAGTGATGAATACAATGTCTTTAGAAAAAAAAAATGTTTCAGTGACTTTTTTTTTTAACCTTGTATATTTGTCAGTGCTTTTTATAATAAATTGTTCTCTTTGAGATTATGCAGATTTCCTTTGTTTTATATATATTTTTTGTTGTTGTTAATGTGTATGAAGGAAAATTTGAATTTTTGGCATTAAACTGATATGCTGTATGGAAAATGATGGCACAGAATATGGCATTATTAATAAAATAACTGACCAAAATAAAATATTTAAATGATATATTTGATGTTAAATAATATCTAAAAATACATTAAGCCCCTTTAATGGTGGTGTTTTTTGTTTTGTTTTTTCATGTGTAACAGGTTTATTTGACCCAAAACAATTAGCATTTCAAAACAGTCATACAATCAGTAGTTTTATCCAATGTATACACTCTTTCTGACCCTAGGATCTAAACAGGCTGTTAAATGACTGACATGAATCAGAACTTATATCAGAAAATTTAACTTTAGCCAAAAAGTTATGCAGAGTCACATTTGCTGCCCCACAGCCAAGAACGGCACAATGTTTTGACATTTCCCCTTAAATGTCATCATTTATTTGTGAGTTTTCTACAGCCTTTGCTTTTTACTATATTTTAAATTACTATTTATGTTTTTCTTAAGTGTTTTTAATTTTGTGAATTTGCAGGTATTTTATTTAAAAATATTGGTTAGTTTATTATAACTTTATAATTTTACATTATAATCCTAAACACATCATTAATTAATGTAAATATAAATTGAGTTGTCAGTAAATTTTCAATCACATTTTCATATTTGTTTGTATAGTAACTACTGATCTTTTATCATACAATGATATACTGTCATATGGCTAATAACTTATTAATGAAAGTGCTACTAAAACCTTTGCTTGTGGCTATGATATATGATCTTTGTTTATTTTTCTGGCTATAGGTGAGCATGCCATTTGGCATATGTTGTTTCGTGGGAGGGGTTCTCTCAGTAACTTGTATATTTTGTTTTTAACATTAGAGATTCAAAATATTTGATCATGATGGAGCTCAACGTAATCTTCAATTCCACATCTAACAACACTGCTGTGGGTTCAGAACAGATTACTCCTGCTGTAGTTCTGGGTTTGTGCTGTTTGGTGGGTTTGCCAAGCAATATCTCAGTAATCATCAGCATTGCTCGTGACTGGAACACAAATGTTAGCTTTACCTTAAGCCTAATGCTAAACCTTGCTGTCTCTGATGCTTTGACCCTTTGCTTGGCTCCTGTCGTGCTGTGTGGAATACTGTTTGGATGGAAACTTGGCCTTTGGTCTTGTAGGATCCTGTTCTTCTTGGGTCACTGGACTCTGTATGTTGCTGTCCTGACGGTCACCTCCATGAGTGTGCACCGCTATCACAATGTCATCAAGTCAAGGGTCACTAACAGGAAGCTACTGCACAGACTGGAAAGACGACACAGACGCCTTCATCTGACTGGCATCTGGATTCTAGCCTTTGTTTTTGCCCTACCAATATTTTTCACTCAAGAACTCAAGGACAAGGATGGATTGCAAAGATGTCAGAGGACAATGGAGTCGCAGTCTATAGTAGTGGCTGTTTTGCTTCTTGAGACCCTGTTTGGGTTCGTCATTCCATTTTTGATCATGTTAACATGTTATCTCTGGTTGCACAAAGGCTTGAGCCAAAAAGCCAAGAGCTCCAGTCTAACTAAAGCTCCACAGGACCAGAAACCCAGAAATCAGGGGACAAACATTAAGACTTACAAGAAGAGACTTGTGGTCAGCATCGTTGTGGCTTTCTTTCTGTTTTGGACTCCTGTTCACATTATCAATGTGATTGATATAGTTACTACTCTGACTAAAACATCTCATCCAGATGTTTATGCCCAACTGAAGTCCTTCCGTAGAGTTTATGGTGATACAAGCAAGACTCTGGCTTTGCTAAACTGCTGTCTGGATCCTTTTCTCTATGCCGTCTCTTCAGGAAATATTATAAAATGTATCAGAAAGAAATAATTCTCCCTGCTGTTCTTGTGTGTTTTGCAGTAGATGAACACATGCTGTTGATGGAGAAACAATATTCGACATTCATCTAACTGCATTTCATACATGCATTCATTCATATATGATCCAAAATTATTGATTTGGTCTCATGAGAGAACAAAGTATCCCAGAGTATGGATTACCAGAATTCTATATTTTGGTAATATGGGCCTTGGAATAAACTAAATAGGTTTCTTGTGGTTTAGCTGCATTTAGTTATTGTTCAAATTTAAGACAATTGTTCTTACTTTTTTGCATACATACTGTATGCCAAAACGCATGCAATTCGTTTGTCAATAAGAAATTCAAATATGTTGTGAACCAGAAACTAATTGTTCAGAAATCTGAACTTATTGTTTTGAGAGACTAACTCATTTGAGAATTGAGCCAAAGTGATTGAGGAAAAACTGTAAAACTTAGAATTAAGAACATGGTGTTATATATTATTATGAGCTTAATAAGAAGATTTTTTATTTAAAAAATAAGCATATGAGGTTAATGTTTGCAGATTGCAAAAGGGGCTTCATTAAGAGTAAAAGGAAGAACAGAAGAGGAAGAAACGTCTGAAAACCACAAACCACAAGAATACAACTATTTTAGAAATAAGCTAAAAATAATGCAAACAGAAGCCTTTGTCGTGGAAATTTTAAACTGTATATTAAACTAACCATGTTTCTAACATCTAACCTTAACATATAACATGGGAACAGGATGTTCTGTACGAAATCAATGGAAAACTTGTGACTTTGACTGTGTGCGAAATGCGAATGTATATGTAAAAATAACATAGTTTGGGAAATGAAACTAGACAGTCTGTTAGAATCTTGTGATTAACAAATGAAGTCATCATTAAAACAGTTTGCTTGTGCCAGTGACAGAGGAAAAAGGTTGGGGCTTTTGAACCATTTGAACCAATCATATTGAAGGTGACATGTTAGTCTTAATTGTTTTCTCGATTCTATAAAAACTGTTGTATCCGTATTTTCCGGTGGGATTTCTCAATGGAATTTGTCTGAGATCCTCCGGTCTTGATTCTTGAGAGTTTCTCTGAAAACTGCTCGAAGACTCTCCCGGCCATTATTAAAGCATTTAGAGGACATTTGCTGATGTTTGTCTGTTATTTTCTGCTGAGTAGCAGGTCAGTTTAGGGAAGCAAGTAAGTTAGAGTAAGAAACTCGGCCAGTTGTCGACTGAAGACGCAGGAGCAAAAATGTTATTAAGTGTCGATTTGTAGACGCTCTGTGTCGATGAGTAGACGCAACAGATTTATTCTAGATAGTCAGATTTAGGGAAAAATCCACTACACCTTCAACAAAATCAAATACCATCGATTAACAACCAACAATAATGTACAGTATGTGAAAATGTTTAATATATTCTATTACACCCAATAAACAAAATAATGAACGTTTAAAATAGCATCATATGACCCCTTTAAGGGTGAAGTGTGAGTTCATAATGTTGTCTCTGTATCTTTTATTTTAATTGCATTGTTTGGTTTAGAAGAAATTCAAGAAAATATTTATAGCGAGTCAAAGGAGAGCTTTAATGAATTATTTTTTCCCCTTTATTGAGATAAGAGCAAAGCTGTAGTTTTAGTTTACAGAAGTGGGAGGAGTCGACATAGCCCCTGTTCTTCAAGCAGTCATAACTTACATTCAGCATTTTCCAGACCAAAAAAAAATTTGATCATGATGGAGCTCAACGTAAGCTTCAATTCCACATCTAACAACACTGCTGTGGGTTCAGAACAGATTACTCCTGCTGTAGTTCTGGGTTTGTGCTGTTTGGTGGGTTTGCCAAGCAATATCGCTGTAATCATCAGCATTGCTCATGAGTGGAGCAAAAATCTGAGCTTTACCTTAAGCCTAATGCTAAACCTTGCTGTCTCTGATGCTTTGACCCTTTGCTTGGCTCCTGTCGTGCTGTGTGGAATACTGTTTGGATGGAAACTTGGCCTTTGGTCTTGTAGGATCCTGTTCTTCTTGGGTCACTGGAGTCTGTATGTTGCTGTCCTGACGGTCACCTCCATGAGTGTGCACCGCTATCACAATGTCATCAAGTCAAGGGTCACTAACAGGAAGCTACTGCACAGACTGGAAAGACGACACAGACGCCTTCATCTGACTGGCATCTGGATTCTAGCCTTTGTTTTTGCCCTACCAATATTTTTCACTCAAGGACTCAAATACAAGGATGGATTGCAAAGATGTCAGAGGACAATGGAGTCGCAGTCTATAGTAGTGGCTGTTTTGCTTCTTGAGATCCTGTTTGGGTTCGTCATTCCATTTTTGATCATGTTAACATGTTATCTCTGGTTGCACAAAGGCTTGAGCCAAAAAGCCAAGAGCTCCAGTCTAACTAAAGCTCCACAGGACCAGAAACCCAGAAATCAGGGGACAAACGTTAAGACTTACAAGAAGAGACTTGTGGTCAGCATCGTTGTGGCTTTCTTTCTGTTTTGGACTCCTGTTCACATTATCAATGTGATTGATATAGTTACTACTCTGACTAAAACATCTCATCCACATGTTTATACCCGACTGAAGTCCTTCCGTAGAGTTTATGGTGATACAAGCAAGACTCTGGCTTTGCTAAACTGCTGTCTGGATCCTTTTCTCTATGTTTTCTTTTCAAGGAATGTCATAAAGTGTAGTAAGTAGAACCCCCATTGTTTTTCAGTCTGTAGAAAGATGTAGAACATTTATAAAAACAACCCTGTTATGAATTTTTGTAGCTGCAGTATTATTAGATTAGATTATTTTAATTAACAAATAGTATAGATAATCTCTACCATGCACATTTATCTACAGTTTACGGTTATGCACCCTGCTTCCATCCTCTCTCTTTACAGTAATACAAATAATTTAATTGCTGCTATAGTGTCTTATAAATGCTGTTCCTCTATGATACTGAAAGGCATGTAGTTCTTGTGTCTCTGTACACACTGTGCATCCTTGCTTCATAATAACCCTGATGCTAAATGCTCTAACTCAGAACTTCAGCTGAACAATGAAACTATTTTCTTTTAGAACTGCTGTACAGCCAAAATGAACTCAGTTTGAATCACTGAATAATTTTCCTGTTATCACTGTAAAGTTGCTTTGAAACAATCTGTATTTTATAAAGCAATATATAAATGAAAGTTATTTGACTTGACAGAAACAATAAAGGAAACATGCATGGTGGTTTAAACACCTTGTTAAGTTCCACAGAAGAGTACTGGACATGTGGTTGGCATGATGATCAGCTTGCACTGTCAGTGTACATCTGTATTAGGTGAATAACTGTTTGAATTAAAAATGTACGTTTTAAATACACTTGTATCACCAAAAACACGATTAATAGCAAGATAGACTGGAATTTATTTTTTAATGAAAATATATTAAACATATTTTTACAGTCATGCAATTTACAGTAACATATGTCAATATCATTTGAATCCTGGAACACAGATTTGAAAACAGAATAACAGTACAACATACATCAGGTCACCGTTTGGCTTAAATGCTTCTTTTTTCTTTCTTTTTTATCAACTGGATAAGGATTTTGACTATATGCACAACAACATGTTGCAGTACTTAAAAAGTTTAATAAGTTTCATTAAACTACTTTTTCTGACATATTCTTAAATTTAGAATACAACCAACAGGGAGCTAGAAGACAAGGCGAGGGAGGTTGAGGCAGGTGGTTCAGGTCTCCATTCAGAAACAGATGCATTGGAGGAAGCTGGTTTTGGATATAGTACACTTGTGCACTGCACGCCTCAGTCTATGTTGGATGTGATGCGATATCTGAGATCTCAGAGACAGAAATGAAATCAGCAACTCTCGGGACGTTGTTGCCACGATGCACCTGTCCAGCAGGAAGTGGCACGACAGTCGAGGTCAAAAGAGGCTGAAGGACTGAATATTGACTCTTCTCTTGAACATAATCAGATCTCAAACAATAACACAAGGTTTCAAACTTCCCTAAAACACGCCAGAGAGGTACAGCCATGAGCAGGCATTCGTGGAGCTTACAGGCATGAAATTGTCAGAAAATGTTCCTGATTTTTCACTACATTTGTTTTCTAAAGTGGTCCAAATTGGAGGATGTGTTCTCCACTGCTTTTGTCGCTTTGCATTGGTACATCATCTGAACTCTCACAGTAAATAAGGAGAATGGCTGCGTTTAACTTTAGATATACACTTGCAAACTTCCCTATAAGCACTTGCCCTCTGAGGAATCCCCGCCACCATTTTGAAGTGCGTTCAACTTCGTCAAGTGGACGAGGGAAGATTATTTGGACAGACCCTCGCCTCCTCGATTTTGACTGAGGGAGCGAGTCTACTCAATATGTTCACTTCAGGCAGATCCATACGGGCGGAGTCCAGCCCGAAATGTCATTGTTGATTGGTCGAGAGACTTCCTGCTCCAGCCGCTCAAACTGCTTCAGCTGTTGTGGGTTAGGGACACGAGTGAATAATATTGCATTTAACAGATGAACAATAAAGAACATTGTACATATATAAATAAATAGATGAATAATAAAATGTTTATTTATATAAAATGTAATATTTGTAAGTGTAGGTATAAGTAATGACATCTGTATACTTGTATAATTACATCGGGATAATTTACCCAAAAATCATTTACTCACCCTCAAGTTGTTTCAAACCTGTATGAATTTCTTTCTTCTGCTGAACACAAAAGAAGATATTTTTAAGAATGTCGGTAACCAAACAGTTGATGTACCCCATTGACTTTCATTATATATATATATATATATATATATATATATATATATATATATATATATATATTTCATACTATGAAAGTCAGTGGGGCCCATTAACTGTTTGGCTACTCATATTCTTCAATATATCTTCTTTTGTGTTCAGCAGAAGATGAAATTCATCCAGGTGTGGAACAACTTGAGGGTGAGTAAATGATGACAGAATTTTCATTTTTGGGTGCACTATCACTTTAAATTATATATATATGTCATAGAATAAATAACTAAAAAGTGTATAATGTGGTTGGTATGTGATATAACAGGGCTCTTTCAACTCTTTCAATTATTGTTTGATAATTTATTTTTTGTAAAATATACAGTATACGTATGTATGGAAATAAATGTATATAAAAAAATACAGTTTCTAAAATTCAAACAATGCTGATGTTAAAAAGCTGAAGCTCAGCTAAATTTTTCAAAGGCCCAACAAGTGGCTTTGTAAGCAAGTATGTAAATAAATGTGGTAACACTTTACAATAAGGTTCATCAGGTTAACATTTGTTACTGTATTTGTTCATCTTTGTTAACGTTAGTTACAGTGCATTAACTAATGTTAACTTAATGTTACGTTTTTAATAAAGAATTAGTAAATGCTGAACAAAGATTAATAAATGCTGTATAAGTCCAGTTAATTATTAGTTCATGCTAACTAATGTAGTTAACTAATGTTAACTAATGAACCTTATTGTAAAGTGTTACCATAAATGTATTCAATACTATAGCAACTATAGTCTCATATACCTGCTGTTGTTCCAGCACAGTCTTATTGTGTTTGATGCTCCCTTTTTCCATCAGCTGTCTTTGGTTCTTTTCAAACTCTTCTTTACCCTGTAATGCAATTTTTTTATGAATAAATAATTTACAGTCTATGAATAGATGGGTGAATTACAGTTTGTAATGCATGTTAAAAAATTTATCAACTTGATTATATTAAAAGAGAACAAGATCATGTTAAATTATTTGTGCATAACCAAATTCATATTCATAAGATAAGCCTTTGCTATTACATTAAGTCACAACCGGCATGCAAATGTTCCCACCATTCTTTAAAAAACAAAACAAAAGTGCATGTGCATCCCATCCATCCATTCTTTAACTTCAAACAATGTGCACTGAAAAGTTTCCATTCAATCCATTGGGTGGCAGTATAATATCACAGTGAAACTCAGCCATTTTCAGTTGTGGAAATTACAGAAGTCATATGTGCCCCCTCTGATTTTTCAGCCAACTGCATTTTCAAATGCGACTTGCAAAAAAACAAACATATATACTGTATTTATATCTTGAATAGTTAAATTGCACAATTATAGAGTGCCGAAGTTATGACGTCACTTTGTAGGCCAACCCGGAAGTTAGCGGCGCATGGGTTCCCTCGATCAAAAAGCAATGCATTTTCCCCATAGACTTTTGGAAAATCGCATAAAATAAGATCTGTGTTCAACAAAGAGTTGTGACCCTTACACGTTTTGTCTATCAAGATAATCTTTACAAGTTAATCCAAAATGAAGCCTAAATAAAGCCGTCGGATATAAAATGCTAACGGTAGGCTATCAACGGACTACAGCACACCATGGTCGCGGAACAACGTCATCATCAAGCTTCCTCAAACTCACTCGCTCGCTCAGTATGATCTGCGCTGTGTATGAACCATAGGGTATGAACCTATTTTTTACAGTCTATGGTATGAACCTATTTTTACAGTCTATGGTATGAACACTGATCCACTTTTTCATGAGAAATATTGCCCATTCTGTTTTTCCAAAAATGTTAGAAACTAATTTTGTTTATGCGTGCCTCTCTGAGATTTTTTTAATCTTTTGTTAATGTTTTATTTATTCGTTTATTATTTTGTTAGTTTATATAAACCTTAATATTATTTTCTTTGTGATTAAGATTATTATGCCTGATCATTGTGCCCCAAATAAACTTTAAAGATTATCTTTCTCTGTGTTATGTTTGATTGTATGTTTGCATACCATTTGCTAATTCGCCAGGAAAAAAACGCGCTTTAACCATCTCAGAAGCACTAACGTTAGCTATGGCCGTATCAATTTCCATGTCCTTTTTCTTAGACGATAGAAAAAGCATAGATCGAAGAGAGAACAACTATAGCTAAATCTGGACATGAACAGTGCAGCTTAGATGCTGGTTTACTTGCCGGTATTGTAAGGGCCAGCATGAGGTACAAGGTTAATCGAGTAAGTAAAACTAGGGAGAGATCTAGGAGTTAATAGTGTTCTATGTATTTAAGATAACTATACAAATAATCTCTGAACAAGCATAACACAGTTCAATTCCAAACATTTAATATAATAGTTGTATATAATTATATATGTTGAATTTAAAGAGAATTGTCAATAGCAAATGCTTATTATAATATATTATAATTAAACCATATATGTTCCCTAAATAAACCATATATACTCATTTTGTTAACATTTTCTATTTTTACCTGGTAATCCACAAGCCCCAATGTGAGAGCCTGTGTAGTAAATTTTATCTCACATTCACATTACTGTGAGCTGACTGGAGTGTAGTTACAATAGTATACAAGTAGTATACAATAGTTTAACATTTAATTTGTGTATTTGTCAGACAGTCAACTTACAGTGCATTAAGGCTATACATATCAGCGTGTTCTCTGGGAATTGTCCACGTTTATATAGCACATTAAATATAGTTAACATTTACTACTAAAATAACAAAGATTAATATCATTGCCTGCTTTAACTACGGCAATGCTGTTTACAAATACAATCATATTATTATAGGTGGGTAAAAGCCAAGTTCACAAGGTGCAGGACCCACCCTTTCTATAATTATATCCAAACAAGTTACAATAAAAGTCAATAAACCAGGTATTATTTTGAATATTTTAATTAAACACATTTCTCAACGTAACGTTAGCCTTTAATAAAACTGCAGCGGATCTAATCTATTAAACAGTGGCAAAGTAAACAAGCTTTTAGATATTTTAAGAGAAAGACAAAAGGTATTTTAGCTGTTGATTTGGCTATGAAAAACGTTTATTCTTGCTACTGCTAGCCTTTTTTACTCCCTCTGGCACGAACCAAGAGTCTCCGCTGGATAACATCGGACGGAAAACAAACGAGATTTCATTCGATGACTTGTGGTTGCATCTCGGGACAAAACAAAAATAACGTTATGTAGGCTATATTAACTGAAAGGTAAACTTCTAAGAACGTGAAGCTGAAACGCGGGCTAGTGAGAGATTTCATGTTTGTCATGATGACGTCCAAGTCCCCGCCAAAGGATGTAGTCCCTTTTAGCAACTTGTTAGCAACCACCGTTTTTAAGACACAATAAAGTTTTAAAAAATCACAAGCAGGTTATAACTGGTGTGTTTTATGTCATAGATCAAAACGTGAAAATATTTAGAGGCTTTGTTAACCACAGACCTTATTTCAGGCGATTTAGCAAAAACCCATTCAAAAAACCCATAGACTTTAGGGCGAGGGAACCCGTAGTGCTAAAATGCTAACTCACTTCCGCGTTTTGGCCTACAAAGTGACGTCATAACTTCGGCACTCTATTGTAGGTAAAAAATAAAAAATTAGCAGAAATGAGCCAATATGGTCAATCCAGTTAAGTCATAGTGTTCACATACTATTTTTGCAATATAAAATATAAAAATATATATAACATATTACAGTTGTACATTGTTTTTAAAATACTAAATTATCATAAAGTTTATAATAAAAATTATCATTTGCATGACATCTGAAAGATTAAGAGATATCTGTGTGACTGAACAGAATTAATCTTATCTGCACAGTTTCAGCAAAACTTTTGACAGAACACACAGCAGACGCATAACAGCTGGTGCTAAAGAAAGATGTATGTGGGCTTTGAGGAAAAGCAGGTCTGCACATGCAATCACAGTGATTGATGAAAAGGTCTGAGGCTCGACACAGTGGGGATTACAGGTAGAGCCCACATAGGGTCGACACGCAGATCATTGATCATATTGCTGGCTGAGAACATACACCTGGATCTTGTTCTCAAAAGGAAACAAATTAACATTTTGGGATGATTTAATTTTTAGCGTACCTGTAAATGGACATAATCGTAGTCCTCCATCCAACCTTCCTCTGTCGTCTCGTGCGGCCTGTCTGGAGTCTCTTCCTCAGCTGAGAATTTGGGAGGGGAGGGTAACGGGCGGGACTGGATGTTGCCCCGTTCAGGTGTGCCTGACTGATAGGCTGAGATGTTGTTATTGTTGGTCAGCATGTCTGGAGTATGGGGAACGGGTGGTAATGGTAGCTGCTGCTGTTTGTTTGTCCGTTTGAAGAGCAAAGAGGCATTACCATGGAGAAACGATGCTAACTGCTTGGTGTCATCAGGCACGCCGCGGGCACACATGACCAGCCGGTCTAGGTCGTCCCCACCGGTGCCTGTAGATGGTGCCATCAAGGCTGCGGGGGACCAGCCCAGAGAGTCCAGTGCCTGACTGTACCTCACCAGACCTTGGAAGGCCTCTTCCATCTTCTGCACCTGCTTGCCAAGCTTGGTCTGCAGCGTGCGGTCAGTGGCCTGGGTGGCGTTGGCCACGGCACCTCTAGCGAACTCCAGCAGGTCCCGGACAGCCACGCGAATGCGGTCCACGGCCTGTCGGATGGCAGGGAGGTTGGACTCCATCGGAGTGGGGCTGCGCCAGTTCCCACTGATGAATGACATTAGGAGGGACACGGAGCTCTCTACGGCCTGTTGATGACGGGTCAGCCGCTCCATGGCCTGGTCCAGATCCAAGAGCAGCAGGAGACCCGGCCCAGAAGATTCACGCACCGGCACCATGTCCAGAGAGGACGTGGAGTGGTTACTTCGGGTGCTTCCTGTGCTGGACGCCGATAGGCGTTTGAAGCTGACCGTTAGCTCCTCTGTGGCCGCGGCGTCACGCACCACCTGAGGAGGCACATCGTAGATGTAGTCGCCTGATTCTTCTACTGCCGGCCGCTCGCGGGGGAAGTCATACACATCTGCAGGGTGGTGGTCCTGTAGGCCACTCTTTCGCAGGCTGGCAGGGATGTCCTGCCGTTTTGCTACTAGCTGAGGTGGAGGAACATCATAGACGTTCTCTGGTATGGGAGGCTCAGGACCACCAGGGATCTGAGACATAAAGGCCTGGTTCTGATTCTCTAGGCTCTAAATTCTGGCAAAGTGAGGAGGAATGTTGTATGTTTTGCTGACAGATGGAGGAATGTCATATAGCTGTAAAGAGGAATAATGTGTTTACCAAAACTAGCCTGGTATAACCAAACTCATTAGGGATGTACTGATATTAACATTCCGATACTGTTGATAATTAGTCAATCATTTTAAATGTTACAAGTGAATTTAGGCACCACAAACAGTACAGTATGAAAATTAATGGGGTTTTTTTTTTTTTTTTTTTTGCTAAAGATTACTTTTAACTTATTAAACGATTAGTGTTTTTAAAGATCAAGTGCAAGTACGCATAAGATGATAGAAAAGGTTATCTAAATATAAAAATAGCAGAAAGGAGCATAAACAATTAAAAGTCCAATATATGTCCAAAATCTACCTTTAATATTTCTAAAATTGGTCAATTACCAAAATGATAATGAGATGGCTAGAACTAATTTAAGTTATACACACAGCATTTGCTAAATAAACACTTGTTCGAAGGGGCTCCAAGTTCTTTTTTTTTTCTTTTTTTGGAACAGTTTGCATAAAATATTCCTCTTACTTGACAGATATCACTGAAAATGTGACTGACTAGCCGATCAGAAATTATTTCTGATGTCAGTAGTGGGCAGAGTATTGGAGGGGCAACATGTGTTTGAAGTGAGTGGAAAATTCGTTTGCTAAGTCTGACTAAAGCTAGCAAAATGACTGGAATTGCTTACAGAGCCTAATCCGAATGCATTCTGTCATTTTGTTTTGTTTCAGGGAATTCAGATCTCACCTTACGAAAAAGAAGTTTATTCAAGTGTGCTATTATTATACTTCTTTAAAAAAAAAGTATACTTTAAGTCTACTTTTTATGTACTTCTCAGAAATATACTTTATGCGCTTGACTTATAGCCTATACTGACAGAAAAGTAGAAAAGTATATTTGGCTTATACTTGTACTTAATCTTTTGATCGAAATATACTTAAAAGTATAATTAAGTATTCTAAGTATACTTGGCTTGTAGTTGTGTTGACTCTTTTGATTGAGTAAACTATTAAATACTTTTTTTTTTTTACATAGTTTTACATACTGTCTTATAAACTTACATTGTTTGAAAATATTGATTTATAAAGAAAACAGATATGTTCCTAATTCTGAGTATCTGAATTTCTGTGTAGTCATAGGAATTTACTTCAAATCTACTTAACTTTGGACTATTTTGACTGAATTGTCAGGCTATCCATGTTTCACTGTTATACAGTAGGGGGGCGCTATTACGCATCTTCAAATACAGAATCTCCTGATCAAATTAAATTTTGATCATTAAATTATGTAAAATAACGTGGTCATAAAACATTAATCAGCATAAAAGTTAAAAACTGCCTAACGTTACCAAATGAAATGTCGAACCCATGGAGAGGAAACGACTGTGAAGCTTTGGGGTGTTGATGGACTCGATCTACTCCATCTATGTTTTGATCATCGTTCTGAATCCGATGTGGTCGTAATCTTTGACAAAAATGCTATTTTCTCTGCTTTTTGTTTAAAATGTAGCACTTTTATTTTTATTTTTATTTTGTTTATGAAACTTACCCACATTCAAGTGTTGATAAAAAAGGATGGATGCAGCTAGAATAAAATGTTTTTAAAATGGAAAGAGTTAAAGTACAGTTAAAGGTATATTTCAAATATAAATATTTATACCTAAATAGGAACATAATAGTGTACTTAAAGTGCAAAAATAATATATAAATAGTAAACCATAAGTATGATGTTAAGTTTGCTTAAAGAAAACTTATGCCTGCAGTATAAAACTACTAAACTAGTTAACAGAGAGTATACTTCAAAGTGTACTTTCATAAACTAAAGTATTTGACTAGTAAAGTATAAGTTCACTTGTAGTATAGTTGCAAAAACTAGTTGTGTACTAAAGTTTACTATTGTTACACTTACAGTATGCTCAAAAGTATACTTTTATACACTAAAAGTAGGCCAATTTAGTTCTAAGTAGTTTGAAACAGTACACTTACTAGTATAATTCTAGTACATTGATATTAGTATACTTACTACATAAAGTACTTTACTTTAAAGTAATACAACTTTTTTATTACTTTACTTAATAAAATTAATTTGAAGTATACTTATTTTTTGTAAGTGTCTGCAACCCCCATTAATGTCCAAATCAAATGTGTACATAAAACTAGAGTGTAATTGACTTGTGTCAGTCATGCATGGAGACAAAGAATAATTGTTACCGTTTGTTGGTAGTGCAGCTGGCTCTTGTCCACACTAGGTGGAGTGTCATAGATCTCCTGACCATCTCTACTGAGTGGGCCTTTCATTGCCATTGGAGGAGTATCATAAACCTGTGGCACAGAGAAAAAGGAACAGGGTCAAAAAGACATAAAACTAATTTACTAGTTAAATTAATTAATTAATTAAATACACAATTAAGACCGAAGAATGTCAGATCATGTCAGTATAATGACATAATTAATCTTGTAACAGAATAAATTTGACCCTTTGCTTGGCTCCTGTCGTGCTGTGTGGAATACTGTTTGGATGGAAACTTGGCCTTTGGTCTTGTAGGATCCTGTTCTTCTTGGGTCACTGGAATCTGTATGTTGCTGTCCTGACGGTCACCTCCATGAGTGTGCACCACTATCAGAATGTCATCAAGTCAAGGGTCACTAACAGGAAGCTACTGCACAGACTGGAAAGACGACACAGACGCCTTCATCTGACTGGCATCTGGATTCTAGGCTTTGTTTTTGCCAAAAAACATAAAAAGACAAGGATGGATTGCAAAGATGTCAGAGGACAATGGAGTCGCAGTCTATAGTAGTGGCTGTTTTGCTTCTTGAGACCCTGTTTGGGTTCGTCATTCCATTTTTGATCACGTTAACATGTTATCTCTGGTTGCACAAAGGCTTGAGCCAAAAAGCCAAGAGCTCCAGTCTAACTAAAGCTCCACAGTACAAGAAACCCAGAAATCAGGGGGCAAACGTTAAGACTTACAAGAAGAGACTTGTGGTCAGCATCATTTTGACTTTCTTTCTGTTTTGGACTCCTGTTCACATCATCAATGTGATTGATATAGTTACTACTCTGACTAAAAGATCTCATCCAGATGTTTATGCCCAACTGAAGTCCTTCCGTAGACTTTATGGTGATACAAGCAAGAATCTGGCTTTGCTAAACTGCTGTCTGGATCCTTTTCTCTATGCCGTCTCTTCAGGAAATATTCTAAAATGTATCAGAAAGAAATAATTCTCCCTGCTGTTCTTGTGTGTTTTGCAGTAGATGAAACAATATTCGACATTCATCTGACTGCATTTCATACATGCATTCATTCATGATCCAAAATTATTGATTTGGTCTCATGAGAGAACAAAGTATTCCAGAGTATGGATTACCAGAATTCTATATTTTGGTAATATGGGCCTTGGAAAAAACTAAATAGGTTTCTTGTGGTTTAGCTGCATTTAGTTTTTGTTCAAATTGAAGACAATTGTTCTTACTTTTTTGCATACATATGCCAAAATGCATGCGATTTGTTTAAGTCAGTAAGAAATTAAAATATGTTGTGAACCAGAAACTAATTGTTCAGAAATCGGAACTTATTGTTTTGAGAGACTAACTCATTTGAGAATTGAGCCAAAGTGATTGAGAAAAACGGTAAAACTTAGAATTAAGAACATCACTGTAAAAAGTTGAACTATTATTTACTAAAAAATTTTGGTGAAACATTTTTACACTAAAAAAAATTGAGTAAATTTTAAAGCTGTGAAATCAATGAAATTTACTGTATGAACTGAGTAAATACAAGTAAAAAAAATTAAGTAAATCTGAGTAACTGCATCTGGTACATTAACAAATAAAATTGAGTAGATATCATTTAACATTTAAAAAATAATATTTATGAGTAATATTAACTGTTTTTATTTATGAGTAATATTAACTTTTTTTTATTTCCTCTAGTCTAAACCTTTGTAAAATAGTAGCCTATTCCATACAACCACCAGTATATGTTACATGACATTGGCCTTTATTGAGTACAGCAATACAGCACATTTTCCACTGTTTTTAACATGTATACAATATTGCCTACATTTAAACTCATTTAACAAACATTTTAGAAGTAAAAATGAAACATTTAAACATTAAGGTAGCCTAATTCAAGTGTAATCAATCGGTCTGTTATCCAATATCCACCGGATCAGCGCTGGTTCTCGTGCCGGAGACGGACTCGCGCTCTGCAGGTGAACTTCGAACTTCATACCGCCGTCCTGCATTTCACTCATAGCTGAAAGATACTGCGAGCGACTGACTCCATAACCTGCCAATAAACAAACAGTGACAGTTCTGAGGACATTTTATCATCCAAATTAATTATATTCATTATCATTATGAATAAAGTCGTGTGTTTATGCAAGGCGTTTCAATCACGTGAAAAGACAGGCGGGACTCTCGTTTAGATGTCGAATTACGCCTCTGTATGTTGTTTTGCATTAAATAAAATGATTTAAAGCAGTAATGATTTTATAGATAAAATAAAATATACACAAACCTGAATTTCACAGAGGAAATGCACCAAATCTGCGACGCTAATAAGAGGACTGTTGTTCTGGAGACTGGAGAGAGTTCAAACAGCTCGCGCTCACTCAACCAACCATGGAGTTGTATTCGCGTCAGAGGGTGGGGGAGGGGTGCATTGTTTTAATTGAGTAAACTTACTCAATTTCTTAAGAGTGTGTTAAATATATTAATAATATTGATTTGAATTAAGTAATATTTTTGTTTCTTGAAACAGATCAGTTTAATTCAACATTTTCAAATATTTTGATAGAAATTTCACAAATATATTAAGTGTATTCTAAAGAAATAATTGGTTAGTCAAATACTAAATCATTTTATTGAAAAAAACTTAAATATAGCTGTAAATTTTAGATCAAATTAACTGTTGGATTTTTACTGAATTATTTTGGTATGTTTAACTCAAACAATCAAGTAAACAATATTCAGAGATTTTATTAAGTTAATAAAGTTAAATATTTCTGTAATATTTACTAAGCCACATTATTATTTTTTACAGTGATCCTATAAGTAGTGATATATTACCATGGTGTTATATATTATTATGGGCTTAATAAGAAGATTTTTTATATTTTTTATTTAAAAAATAAGCATATGAGGTAAATGTTTGCAGCTGGCAAAAGGGGCTTCATTAAAGGGTCATGAAACCCTAAACCAAATTTTCTGAGATTTTAAAAGAGGTATGCGTGTCGGCAACATTCTAATCTGAAAAATGAAGCCTACCCGGAAGTGCGAAAAACTGCAATACATCGAAAAGGTCCCAAAAGGGAGCAAATGTCCATAGACCACCATGTTAAAATGTCCGTTTTCACAGCATAAATTCATGTTTTTACAGGTTGGTCCCATGGACTTTTATTGTATTTTTCGATAGGTTCGAAGTCCCTGACAACTGTGAGGGGGGTGAATTTTTTTCTAACTCGTTAGTTTATATCGTATTTAGATAAAAAATGTATGACAAATAAGGGCGTGGTTAACTTTGATTGACAGCTTAATTGACAGCTGATAACGAGCATAGGCTGCGCCAAGGAGAATGACAACATAAGAAGCGCCATTTTTTAATCTAAAGTTGAAATATAATACTACTGTTTTTGGATCATGAAATGTAGTTTTAAGAGTTTTTCAGGCGAGAATGTAGTTGTTTAAAGCTCAAATCTGTGGTTTATTTATAAAGATTTATGAAAATTTTATCCAGGTTGTGAGAACCAGACGATCACCGGGCGCTCGGCGCTCATGTACCCTGCCTGGAACAGCCTTTCCTCGGCTAGTCGTTCTGACGTTTGTCGCTGACTCTGGCGTCTCTGTAGTGGTTAAACATGAGATATAATTCGTCTTGTGTATATCTAACAGGCGATTTTTGGTCTCGTGAATCTATGGGTGTATTCACACCTGCCTTGTTTGGTTCGATTGAATCGAACTCTAGTTCGTTTCCACCCTTGGTGCGGACCTTTTGGGCAGGTGTGAATACAGCAATTGAACTCGGGTGCGGACCAAACAATCGAACCGAGACCCAGCTGAAGAGGTGGTCTCGGTACGGTTCCAAACGAACTCTGGTACGGTTCGTTTACGATGTGAACATGAACCAACCCAATTGCAAGAAAGCACTGCGCCTTTACGTTCATTTAATTATTTGACTGCTCTTATGCTCTTATGAGGATACTTAACACAACGGACATTTTGGCATAATGGTTTGTGTTATTGTTCGTTCAAGTGCGAAAGAGAATTCCATTCCGGCGCGCTGTCTGGCCACACGATACTGTTGCGCGTCTTTCTGCGCGTCGTGTGTGCATCATTGGAATGGAATGAATGAATGAGTGTGTGCATCATTCACATACAGAGCGTTCTCTTTAGTCGAATCGCACATAAATGCTTTACGGAACCGTCTTGCAGCACATTGTCGTCTTCTCAATCCGAATTACAACATCGTATAGAATATGATCTATGAATATCATATGATACTCATTAGTTTCTTCATATTGCGTTTGTAGAGCATAACACAAAATCAGTAAAAGAACAAATATTGCAGTACGAAATATCTCCATGCTGAGCCTTTTTTTTGCACTTCCTGATTTCCCTACTTGAGAATCCTTGTCCAATGAATGGACGACCTTAGCACACATGTGGTTTTGTTTACAAATTTTGGTTCACTTGCAAAAAGAGCAGTGTGAAAGCGAACCGTACCAAACCCCCCCCAAAAAAAAAAAAAAAAGTATTTAGTCCACCAAAGCAAGTGAACTATCGGACTTTCCTGGTGTGAATACACCCTATAATTTGTTCCCTGGCCAATCGTTTTGGCTGAGGGCTAAGTGAAGTTTCATAACTTTTTAACTTTACCGTTGTATGGTTAGACTAGAGCGCTGACTTTGTATGTTTGACTGAATTGTTTGCTTAATTTGTATAGCTTCTTGTACCTTTTACTTATACTTTTATAATGGCTAATATTGATAAAACTGAAATTTAACAAAAAGAGTCTGGGTTGAGTTTTGTCATTTTAAATTTTAATACAACGAAGATGATCTGTAATGTTGTTTACTGCAACATCTGTTGTTTAGTACAAATGCACATATTGCCTGGACCATATTAAAATGTTTAATATGTTTATATTATAACGATAAGAGGCAGGGTTGTGTTTTATATTTCGTTTTGTTATAAATAGGCTAACGTTATGCAGTGAATATAATCAATACATGTTGCCTGAACCACATTTGTGTGGCTATAATGTTTAAGATTTCTAAATGAAAACGAAAAGAGTTAGTGTGGTGGTTTACAACATATTTCGTTTTATTGTTGCCTAAAATATATGTAGGGAAGATGTAATATGTTTCTCCCAGCCTTAGGGAGGCGCTGTGTTCTATGAGTGTTTCACTGTGTGAGTGAGCTCTTCTTCACATGGGTGGAGCTGTTGTTAATTCAGTTCTATTTTCCTTGTGAAAAGGTAAGATGTTCTCTGTTACATCTATTACATTTCTTTAATTATATTGGCCATCCATGTTATTTGAATAAATATATTGCTGTTAAAGATGTTAACTAACATATTTGAGCAGTTATTTGCGACGGATGGTTTTGTATTTCTGATATTATGTAATGGGTTTTACCTTCCATGTGATGGGGTATCTTTTTCTGTATATTGTGTTTAACATTTATCTGAGTATTTTGGGTGATAGTCTTTGTATTTTGGATGCATGTGACATTTAATATTAATTGTCATATGTGGAAAGTTATTTTTCCAGTCTTTGAGAACCCCTGTTATTGAAGGTTTAATATAACTGCAGCTAGAACTGTATTGTTTCGTTTTGTGATATTGTATGCATTTTTATTTTTGATATTAGTAACTAACAGTTCTATTTTCCTTGTGAAAAGTGGCTGATGCAGAAGAGCCCAATAAATAAGCTTCACTGCTGTGACGACAGCGATATTTGTGTCCTCCTCATTCAACTATCATCCAAACACAACGCAGAGACATTTGGGGGAGCACACAGACGAAGAGGGTTACATCTTTGGTGCCGTGACCCGGATCGTTGGTTTCTACGTCAACGGAAGCAATCTGACAAATAAGAAGTGTGAGTAGAGTGAAAAAAAAAAAATCTAGAGAGAAAAAAAAGAGCAGAAAAAAAACCCAACAACATTATTTCACCTACTTTCTTTTGTCTTAAAGTGACAGTGTTAAATATATTGTTGGACTGAACTGAGTTTTATTTAAGAGTTTTTTTTTCTTTTTCTCTGTGTCTGAACTTTTGATATTGTGCTATAAGAGTGTTGATTTGAGTAACAAATTTGTGAATTGCTGTGTTTTTTTTTTTTGTGCATTCGGGTGTATTTAAATCTTTTGAAGTGTTTTTTTATAAAAAAATTTTTTTATTTTTTATTTACCTTCATTTATGATTATCTGCTTTGTGATTACAGGAAACATAAGATATACACAACACATTCACTAACAGCATTAATTTGCCCTTTACTACATTTTTCATATTTTTACATTTTCAAACACTACACACAGTGTATTGCACACTACATACACATTGTGTATTGCACAGACGAGAAAGTTGAAAGAAGTGGAAGAAAAATGCAGGGGCTCCATGAAACCACCCCTCATCGACCACCTCCTCGTCCCCAAGTACCACTAAGGCAGCCCTTTCAGGCCACCCCATGGTTACCAGTAAAGCAGGACAAAATCCAACAGTATGAAATAAGCATGCCCGTCGATGTGAGTATTGAAACTGTATCCCAGCCAAATGATAACCCCCAACAGTCTGTCCGCCCAAAGACAAGGCAGCTAGCTGCACATACGGAGAATCTGCCCACCGCGGCAGTGAGCTGGCACCAGTTGGGCACCTGCCCCAGCACTTTTGTGCAACATCAACCCTCAGCTCATGCCCAAGGCCCAGATAACCCATTATATGGACTTCCAACCACCATGCACATGTCTTTAGTTAGCCCACATCCATCTAATGTGCCGACTGTTTTGTCCCAAACTAACATGCAGCCCAAGCTGAAATTGGAGCAGAGTCCAGGCAGGATTTAAATGCTTAGGGCCTGTGGTTACCGGGGCAACCACAGGCATGCAACAGAGTCCCCAGCAACATGAAACGGGCAGGTCAAAACCAGCTGATACCCCGCTGGTAGGTCCCTGTAATGAAGGGGTGGTTGGAGTAAATGGAGCTCTCATTGACTCTGGCTCTCAGGTAACCACAATTACTGATGAGTTCTGGCGCCGACATCCTGTGTTAAGTTTTCAGGAATTGCAGCCATCAGACATCCCCATTGAAGGTGCCGCTGGTCAACCCGTATCTTATGTTGGTGTGCTTTGTATCAACCTTAAGTTTTTGGGAAGGGTCTACTCAAATGTTCCTGCTTTTGTTGTCCCTGTGACTGAGTACCGATCCAGTGTTCCATTGCTCATTGGGACTAATGTAATAAGGGTTTCCAGAAATGACCTTCAAGCGTCATATGGCAGAAAATATCTCGCCAAATTGAAGTTGACCAATCCTGAGTGGCACTCTGCAATGGTTGCTGTGAGTAAAAGTGAACTTGGTGGAGCTACGGGTAAAGTTGGTCAACTACAGTATGCTGGTCACAGAATAAGGATACCAGCTGGTAAGGAGCAGGATGTTATTGGCAGAGTTATGGGTGGACCGAAGAGAACACACTATACAGTTCTAGTGGAGAGCCAGTCCTCCAAAAGTGTTCCAGAAGGCCTTATGGTTGCCAGGCTGCTTGCTAATGTTGAAAAAGTTTGTGTTCCCATCCGGCTCTTAAATCTGTCTGGCAAGGATGTTTGTACTGTTCTCGCTGAGATGTAACAACTCCAACTAAACAGTGAGCTAAACTCTCTCTATTCATGAACATGAAGTAATCCGAAATTCTTTGTATGCAGATTTATTTTCTTCACATTGTACTGAATCCATACATATGAGATGAGTGATGAGAAATGAGAGAGTGAAACTAGAAAACAAACAGCAAAATACTGTAATTAGCTAAGCCACATAGCTTTCATGAACATTACTTTTACAGCACAAAATCAAATGCTTAAAAGTTAACTTAGTCAGAACAAAGATTATATACATACAAGCGATGCTTCTGCCGGGGAATCAACGGGCAAGATGAATTTTCTCTGATGAAATGACTGTCTGCATTTTTTAACCAGTCTGCCGTTTCTATTGCGTTTCTTATGTGTGTTTCCTACTTCCTGTTTTAGCTCAGTTAACAAACGTCAAAATAAGAGTCTGCATGAAACTGAAAATATACCAAATTAAAAGCATAAAAATTTAACTTAAATGCCTGAAGGGCAGAACACTCCCCGTCTGACCTTAAAGGTCACTATTAACTATCAAATGTCTCTGAATCATCAATCTTTGGGCAGAAGAAGAACTACTTCTGACACTGGTCTCAAGAACACCTTCACAGAACCTTGATCTGATGTCCTGAGCTCCACCTTCCTTACTTTGCTGTCTCTCCCAGGGAAGACCGCTGTGATCCTTGCCATAGGCCACACGTTACGTGCAGCTTGACTGTCCTTCAGGAGCACAATGTCCCCTTCTTTCAGGTCCCGTTGAGAATCTCTCCATTTCTGGCGGACTTGCAGGGTGGGGAGGAACTCCTGACGCCAGCGACGCCAGAATCTGTCAGCGAGAGCTTGGACTTGTTTCCATTGTCTGCTGAGAAGATCCTTGTCTGTGAAGTCTCCGTGCGGTGGGGCAACCCCAACCTTCTGGGTAAGTATCATTGCAGGAGACAATATGAACGGTGACTCTGGATCAGTGGAGACTGGAACGAAAGTCCTGCCATTGATTATCGCAGTCACTTCCATCATGAGTGTGCACAGGATGTCGTGGGTAAGTTGGATGTTCTCTTGAAGCAGGATTGCATCGAGGATCCGTCTTGATAGGCCTATCATACGTTCCCATGATCCTCCCATATGGGACGCATGAGGAGGATTAAACACCCATGAGCACCCTTGTTGACTCAAGAAGTTCAGCACTTTGAAGTCAGGTTGTTGTTGGCTTAATCCCAGTTCCTTTGCAGCGGCCACAAAGTTTGTTCCGCAGTCCGATCTTATCTGCTTTGCAGGTCCCCGTATGGCAAAGAACCGTCTCAATGCATTGATGCAACTGGACGTGAGACTTAGGCGATCAGGGTGGACATGTGTGCAAGCGTTCTGGAGGCAAGTCTGCCATAAGTTGTTCCTCTGTTCTTCGGCGTAACTTTCGGCACACTACACATTTGTGCAAGACAGAGGCAATAAGCCGTTTTCCACCTATGATCCAGAAGCCCGCTGCTCTCAGGGCCCCTTCTGTGAAGTGGCGGCCTTGATGCTTTACCTCTTCATGATACTGTCGCACCAACAGCAGAGAAACGTGACTGGTCTTGGGCAAGATGATGGGTTTTTTTTTCCTGAGGGCTCAAGTCAGCGTGTTTTAATCTGCCACCAACACAAATCAGATCACCTTAAAGAACAGGTCTGAGCTTGTGAAGAGAACTGTCCTTGGTTACAGCTTGTCCAAGCTCAAGAACTGCGAGCTCTTTTGCATAAACATCTTCCTGTGCTGCTCTGATGATGATGTGTCTCGCCTGAGACAACTCATCCGGAGTACGTGGGAGGTTGCAGTGATGCCATCCTTTACATTCACTGGACTTGTTGTGTCTGTAAGCGCCGGCTATGTGGATGAGTAGGGCAATAGCCCTGGTGAGGGAGCGCATACATGAAAAAACATGGACCCTCATCCTGTAGTTGATAATGTCCTTAGACATGTCATTGTCTCTGTACCACAAAAACCTCAGGTAGTTCCTGTGGTCTTTGCGGACAAGAAAGCAGTGGGACATCTGCTGTATGTCAGCGATCACTGCTACCTGTTCCTTGCGGAAGCGGATCAGCACCCCAATGAGTGAGTTATTGAGGTCTGGGCCTGACAGAAGAACACCATTTAGAGATGTGCCGAAGTACCTTGCGCTGGAGTCAAACACCACGCGGATGCTTCCAGGCTTTTGCGGGTGGTAAACTCTGAAAGTAGGCAGGTACCAACACTCTTCATTCTCCTCCAGTGGAGGAGCCACTTCTGCATGTCTGTTGTCAAATATTTTCTTCATGAATTCTAGAAACTGGTCTCTCATCTCAGTTTTTCTCCGCAGCGTTTTCTCCAGAGAGGCAAAGCGAGTGAACACCTGTTCGCGGTTGTTGGACAAGCGTTGACGGGGAACTCTGAAGGGGAGAGGAGCGACCCAGTTGTTTGACGTGTCTCTATACATTTATTGGTCCATGATTTCCAAAAAGATTGTGGCTTCCATGGACTGGGCGGGTTTGTTGTCGGACTCAGTCTCGCTGAAGACATGTAGTCCAAGGGCCTCCAACGATGCCTTGTGTGGTTTGTTCTTCTTCTCCTTGCCATGGGACACATCTTCAGTCAGCTTCATGAAGCCTTTACATGGTCTGAGAATAGAGGGTCGGCCATTCTCCAGCACACTTGTCTTGAATGCACTCACAGCTGGTTTGTGTGCATTTCCTAGGCACACGTCTCCTACCAAGACCCATCCCAAATCCAGTCTTTGTGCAAAGGGGGCGTTGTGAGGTCCGCTCACTTGCTGTCGGACTTTATGGACTCTCACAATGTCTCTGCCTAGCAAGAGGAGGATTTCCGCCTTGGGGTCGAGTTCTGGTATGTGTGCTGCTACACTTCGTAGGTGTGGATGGTGACGGGCTGCATCAGGCGTCGGTATTTCAGAGCGATCAATGAGAATGTCATTACACTCAATTAACGGTGGTAGCAATAGGCTAGTCTGCCCATCAAGCGAATCGACCTGGAAACCCTCTGCCTTTCTGCCTGACGTCTCAACCAATCCTGCACAAGTCTTCAGTGCATAAGGGAATGGTTGGCCCTTTATGTTGAAAAGCTCGAAGAAATCTGAACGCACCAGTGAACGGTTACTTTGATCATCCAAAATAACGTACATGTTGATTGCCTTTTCACGTTGACCTTGAGAGTATATTCGTACCAGACAGATCTTCGAGCAGGATCTTGCTGTACGATCTGGACCACATACCTGGGTGCAGTGTGAGGAGATGGCTGTGCTGTCACTAGCATGTTCCTCTTCCTCCCCGCCATTGTCTGGTGGGGGTGTAGGCCTTCTGTAGACTTGAGGTGGTGGACCTGGGTGCATAGCAGCAAGATGACTAGCTGATATGCAGCACTTGAAACAAATTCCATTCTCCTTGAGAATGCTCTTTCTTTCTTCAAGAGTCTTCCCTCTAAATACTCTGCATTTCCTTAGCGAATGTGGTTTGTTGTGAATGGGGCAGTTTTTCTCTGGTGAGTTCGCAGGTGGGTCTTTACCTGAAGAGATGTCTGTCTTGTGAACGGATATTTTTCTTCCATAATTATTTGAGACTACCTTGTCTGACTTCAGTCCATTGTTGCTGGCGTATAGAAGGATGAAACTGGGATCATTCCTCCGGCGTGCTTCGTCGCAGATGAAATCGGCAAAGTAATCGAATGGGGGGAAGTAGCCGTTGTTATCTTCTTTAAATTTTGAGCCAACTGAGAGCCATTTCTCCTGTAGCCCATGAGGGAGTTTCTCCACGATGGGCCCAATGCCTCTGGCAGTATCCAGGTAGGCCAATCCTGTGAGGTAACCTTCTTCTCTGGCACCCTGGATTTCCATAAGAAGATCGCCTAAGTCTCTCAGCTTCCCGTAATCTTTGGTTGATATTCTTGGGAATTCATCCAATCTCTTAAAAAGAGACTTCTCCATTACTTCAGGCGCAGCGTAGCACTCTTGGAGGCGATCCCAGGCCTTTTTAAGCGCTACATCTGGGTTCCCGACATGTACAGAGCGAATCCTTTTGATGTGTTTCACAGACTCTGGTCCGAGCCATTTAATCAGCAAATCTAACATCTCAGTGGAGGTGAGTCCTAAGCCTGTAGTAGCATTGCTAAATGATGACTGCCATGCTAAATAATTTTCAGGTTTATCATCAAATCGGTAGAGACTTGTACTCACTAAATCACAACGAGCCAGGTATCGTGCCAGGTGTTCTGTTTCAGGTGTCACGCTTGGGTTGGATGGTGCATACACAGGCACGTAGGATGGCGCTGTTGCTTTAAGTGGTGATTTGTGAGGATGATATGTTGTCTTGGGTTTTGCGGGGTGTCCGTTGTCTCTAGCAGGTGTTGTGTGAAGTCCACCGTCTCTAATGGGTGCTGTATGATGTCCATCATATCTTACCAGACCTGTATGACCTCTATTAAGTGGTGTGCTTGCTGGTTGCACACCACTTAATAGAGGTATCATGGTTGCATGGTTTACACATGGTTTACACTGGTAGCATGGTTGCTGAAGAATGGCTTTGTCAGCACTGTGTTATACTCAGATGGTCTGTTATGGGTTTCAACCTCTTCTTGCCCATCCACTAACTGTAAGTTGCGTTCTGCTGGAGGATTCCATGTGACGTAGCTCCCTTCTGAGAATGTTGCCTCAGGTAATGTTGCATGGGCAGATGGTTGAGTTCGTGGTACGTTGTGTTCAGCTTGTGCTTCAACATATTCATTAGTGCGAGTTACAATTTCATTTTGTAAATTTGTTTGAGAAGATACATCGGTCTTGACTGAACCTTCTAGTTCTAGATCTAGTTCGGCTGCTTCTAATGCCTCGGCTTGGGCGATAGCTGCGGCTGCCTCTCTTTGAAGTTCAAGTGCGCCTAGTTCGGCTTCCAGCTTTGCTTTTCCTAATTGTAACTCTGCTTCTTTCTCTGCCCTTTGTACCTTCAGTTCTGCTTCTTTCTCAGCAAACGCTGCTCGTGCCTTTGCCGCCTCTGCTTTAGCGCGCGCCCTTTCTGCTGCACTCGACGCTGATGAGTGAGAGCTCCTTGATTTTCTTGTTCACGCAGATGCATTGTCAGTCCTTTCTGATTCCATTTTACTCATCTTGCTTCTCAAGACGTTGAAAACTCCAGCTGGATTACGCTTTTTCACTGTACTGTTCTCGCTGAGGTGTAACAACTCCAACTAAACAGTGAGCTAAACTCTCTCTATTCATGAACATGAAGAAATCCGAAATTCTTTGTATGCAGATTTATTTTCTTCACATTGTACTGAATCCATACATATGAGATGAGTGATGAGAAATGAGAGAGTGAAACTAGAAAACAAACAGCAAAATACTGTAATTAGCTAAGCCACATAGCTTTCATGAACATTACTTTTTCAGCACAAAATCAAATGCTTAAAAGTTAATTTAGTCAGAACAAAGATTATATACATACAAGCGATGCTTCTGCCGGGGAATCAACGGGCAAGATGAATTTTCTCTGATGAAATGACTGTCTGCATTTTTTAACCAGTCTGCCGTTTCTATTGCGTTTCTTATGTGTGTTTCCTACTTCCTGTTTTAGCTCAGTTAACAAACGTCAAAATAAGAGTCTGCATGAAACTGAAAATATACCAAATTAAAAGCATAAAAATTAAACTTAAATGCCTGAAGGGCAGAACAATGTTATTGTCAACCCAAGGACCCTGCTTGCAGATGCTTTCCTGGTTCAAAATGTCGTTGAAGAGGAAGAAAAGTGCCAAATGCTGTGCCAAAACCAGTTCATGTGTCAGTCAGTGTGAGAATTCAGTGACAGCGTCTTGTCAAAGTCAACAGCAGACAACCAGTGTTGAGTCTGTTGATGGTATAACATGTGGAGTTGATCTTAGTGCTGCAGCAGTAGAAGGTGAGGAGCAGTTGGTGTTGCTTCAGGATTTGCTGAGGAGAAATGCTGATGTCTTCTCCAAACACTCTATGGACTATGGACATACCACCACTGTGCAACATGAGATACCTCTTGTAGACTCAAAACCTTTCCGCCTACCTTATCGCAAAATACCCCCGTCTCAGTACCAGGAAGTGCGGAAGGCCATATCAGAGATGGAAGAAGCTGGAGTCATTCGGCCAAGCAAAAGCCCATATGCATCCCCCATCGTTGTTGTTTCTAAAAAAGATGGCTCCCTGAGGATCTGCGTGGACTACAGGAAACTGAATTCCTGCAGTACCAGAGACGCTTTTCCGCTACCAAGAATAGAGGAGGCATTGGAAGCACTGGGACAGGCAAGGTTCTTCTCGACTCTTGATCTTACATCTGGTTACTGGCAAGTTGAGGTGGCTGAACACGACAAGCTCAAAACTGCTTTCAGCACCCCCATGGGGTTATATGAGGCTAACAGAATGCCGTTTGGTCTGCAGAATGCCCCCTCAACCTTCCAAAGATTGATGACCTGCTGCTTTGGTGATCTGAACTTTGAGAGCCTCCTTATCTACCTTGACGACTTAATTATCTTCTCTAGGACTTTTGAAGAGCATCTTGAGCGGTTGGAAGTAGTATTCAGCCGGCTCCGCAAACATGGTTTGAAGCTGAAGCCTCAAAAGTGTAGTCTACTGAGGAAAGAAGTTCAGTACCTGGGCCATGTGGTGTCTGCGGAGGGTATTCATACAGATCCTGAGAAGATAAGCAGAGTCAGAGACTGGAAGCGGCCGTCAAGTGTGAAGGAAGTGCTGGGGTTCGTTGGTTTTGCTGGGTACTACAGACGGTTCATCAAGGGATATGCAACATTGGCGGCACCTCTGTATAGACTTACCTCTGGAGACCCAAAGAAGAAGAAAAAAGGGGTAAAAGGAACTTCTGGAACTGTTAAACCGTTTGAGTGGACAGATGAATGTGAGAGAGCATTTGAAGCACTGAAAGAGAGACTGACTACAGCACCTGTTCTGGGCTACCCCGACTTCAGCTTACCATTTGTTCTGCAAATGGATGCTTCTGGTGAGGGTCTTGGGGCGGTCCTTGCTCAAGTTCAAGATGGTGTGGAAAAAGTAATTGCTTATGCAAGCCGAGGTTTGAGACCACCTGAAACCCGCTACCCTGCACATAAGTTAGAGTTTTTGGCTCTAAAGTGGGCTGTTACTGACAAGTTTTATGATCACCTTTATGGGCATAAGTTTTCTGTGCTGACTGACAACAACCCACTTAAATATGTGATGAGTACAGCAAAGTTGGACGCCACAGGTCAGCGTTGAGTGTCACATCTTGCCATGTTTGACTTTGGCACTGAGTACAGGCAAGGGAAGTCCAACTCTAATGCCGACGCCCTCTCGAGGATGTCTAATCAAGAGGTCATAGAAACTCTTCAGTCCTGCCCACATTGCATTTCCTCTACGGAGCAAGACCAGTCCTGTGGAGATGAGTCAGGGAGGAAGGAAGACGTTAGGGAACAAGCGAAAATAACTGTTGTACACAAAGAGGGAGAGTTTCTGGGCCGGGTTGACGAGCTAGCCAATCCATTTGATGGAGCAGGTACTGATGCGCTGCCTGCAATGACAAAGCTGGAGATCAGAGGATGTCAAAAGGAGGACCCTGTCATTGGGCCAGTCCTTCATTACAAGACACTAAACAAAAAGCCAAGACGAGGAGAAAGATTGGAAAAGGGGAAAGATGCACAACTTCTCTTAAAAGAGTGGAGGAGGCTGGTGGTCAAAGATGGAATTCTTTACAGGCAAGTTAAGGATGTTCAGGGACGGTCCATTGCTCAGCTGGTATTGCCAGAGAAAATGCAACTCTTGGCTAAAACAAGTCTTCATGACGACTCTGGTCATTTGGGATTTGAGCGTACTTTTAATCTGTTCCGGGAACGATTCTTTTGGCCGAGAATGCAGTGTGAAATAAAGTCATGGTGTGAGCAGTGTGAAAGATGTTGTCTGAGGAAAACTCCCACTGGAAATAGGGCTCCGCTGGTGAGCATTCACACTAATGCCCCTATGGAACTCATCTGCATGGATTTCCTTGTCCTGGAGATGTCAAAGGGGGGAATAGAGAATGTCCTGGTTGTCACCGATCATTTCTCAAGATTCGCCCAGGCTTACCCCACAAAAGACCAGAAGGCTGTCACTGTGGCAAGGGTGCTGTGGAATAATTTCTTCTGTCGATTTGGTTTCCCAGCAAGACTCCATGCAGATCAAGGCGGAAATTTTGAGAGTACAGTTGTGAAGGAGTTGTGTAAGCTGACTGGAATTACAAGGACTCATACTAGCCCCTACCATCCACAGGGAAATGGGACCACAGAGAGATTTAACAGAACTCTTATGAATATGTTAGGCACTCTTGATCCTGATAAAAAACCCAGGTGGCATGAATACACTGACGCACTGACACATGCTTACAACTGCACTCAACATGATTCGACTGGTTTCTCCCCATACTTCTTGATGTATGGCAGACATCCACGACTGTCTGTTGATCTCATGTTTGGCCTGTCAACAGCAAAAGAGCCATGTGAGTACAGTGAATATGTCCAGACTCTGCATGAGTGCTTGACCTATGCTTATGATGAGGCAGACCGAATGTCGAGGCATGCTAAGGATCTTCAGAAAAAGCACTATGACAAGAAAGCCAAAAGCCACATGTTCCAACCTGGTGACAGAGTGATGGTGAAAGTGTGTTATGTCGAGGGAAAACAGAAACTGGCTGATAGGTGGGAACCACTTCCATTTGTTGTGGTGAAGAAACAGCTAGGAATTCCAGTGTATGTGGTTCGTCCAGAAGATGGTGACAGGGAAAGAGTCATCCACCGAAATCTTCTGTCCCAGTGCATGTTTTTCCCAGTGAGTTCCAAGTACCTTGCCCAAGAAGAGCCTGACATGGAGGAAGTGTCTGGAATGGACTAAAGTGTTTCCGAGGAAGAAGAGGAAGTAGTGGAGACAATTGAAAGTGGAGACAGTGTTACTCAGTGTACAAGTGTGGAAGGGCCAGATGTTGTAGACGAAGAGCATGAACAGGATGGAATTCAATTGAAAGAGACTGTGAGTGAAAAGGAGGAGCATGGGGAGCAGACGCCATTGGAAGTCTCCAATCCTGAGAGGCCAGAGAGGAAATATCCTGAGCGGAAAAGGCACCCACCAAATAGACTCTCCTTGGAGATACATGTCCTCCAAAGCGAGATTGACAAGGAGAAGGTAGAGAGAGGAAGGAAAGTGTGGGAAAAGGCTAAAGCGAAGAAGCAGCTCTACTTTAGCAATGCATATACACACACACACCCCACACAGACACTTCAAAGAAAATCTTAAGATTTAAACTGATTTAATTTTGTTTAGTGATGACTGGGACGGCCTCATTTAAAGAGGGGGTGGATGTAGGGAAGATGTAATATGTTTCTCCCAGCCTTAGGGGGGCGCTGTGTTCTATGAGTGTTTCACTGTGTGAGTGAGCCCTTCTTCACATGGGTGGAGCTGTTGTTAAAGGGATAGTTCACTTTGAAATTAATTTTTGGTATGTTTTAGCTTACCTCAAGGGCATCCAAGATGTAGGTGTCTTTTTTTCCGCAGTAGTTTCAATTTTGATATTTTTAGGTCAAACCGTTCTTGTCTGTCAGTCATATAATGCAGGTCTATGGTCATTATCTCAAAGAGCATGCACAGAGTCCAAATTAAAACAATTCCCCGTCGTCCAAATTAAACAATTCCCCATCGTAAGTACACATTGATGGCCTAAGACACGAAACGAGCGGTTTGTGTGAGAAAACGAACAGTATTTATATCATTTTTACCACTTATACACAGCCATGTCCGAGTGATCTGATCTGACGTGTGTGCAGACTGGTGCATAGATATATACACACTAGATGTCGCCTTGTCTACGGCAGTTCATTGGAACGAATGTCTTTAAGGCGACATCTAGTGTATATATCTATGCACCAGTCTGCGTACACGTCAGATCAGATCACTTCGACATGGCTGCGTATAAGAGGTAAAAACGATATAAATACTGTTCGTTTTCTCACACAAACCGCTCGTTTCGTGTCTTAGGCCATCAATGTGTACTTACGATGGGGAATTGTTTAATTTGGACGACGGGGAATTGTTTTAATTTGGACTCTGTGCTTGTGTTTTGAGACAGTGACCATCGACCTGCATTATATGACTGACAGACAATGAACGGTTTGACCTAAAAATATAAAAATTGAAACTACTGCGGAAAAAAAGACACCTACATCTTGGATGCCCTTGAGGTAAGCTAAAACATACCAAAAATTTATTTCAAAGTGAACTATCCCTTTAATTCAGTTCTATTTTCCTTGTGAAAAGGTAAGATGTTCTCTGTTACATCTATTACATTTCTTTAATTATATTGGCCATCCATGTTATTTGAATAAATATATTGCTGTTAAAGATGTTAACTAACATATTTGCGCAGTTATTTGCGACGGATGGTTTTGTATTTCTGATATTATTTAATGGGTTTTACCTTCCATGTGATGGGGTATATTTTTCTGTATATTGTATTATGTTTAACATTTATCTGAGTATTTTGGGTTATAGTCTTTGTATTTTGGATGCATGTGACATTTAACATTAATTGTCATATGTGGAAAGTTATTTTTCCAGTCTTTGAGAACCCCTGTTATTGAAGGTTTAAAATAACTGCAGCTAGAACTGTATTGTTTCGTTTTGTGATATTGTATGCATTTTTATTTTTGATATTAGTAACTAACAGTTCTATTTTCCTTGTGAAAAGTGGCTGATGCAGAAGAGCCCAATAAATAAGCTTCACTGCTGTGACGACAACGATATTTGTGTCCTCCTCATTCAACTATCATCCAAACACAACGCAGAGACATTTGGGGGAGCACACAGAAGAAGAGGGTTACATATACATACAGAGATAACCGGAGTAGCAGAGCGAGCTGAGTGACGCGCGCTGTTCCATTTGCAGAATAACCGGACTCGCGTCCTTTACCCATATATGGATTGGCCAGAAGGTGGGCGGGGTTAGGATTTCCCAAGATTTTCCAAGATGGCGCCGCCCATACCCCCCATAAACGGCCTCAAAACCGTTCTTCAGAAAGTCTATGGGTGACGTCACAGACGCTTTGTCCATATTTTTTACAGTCTATGGTTGAACACCATTGAAGACAATGTTAGCATCTGTTAGATTTAATAGTAGGGGGAAAATGGTTACATTTTAATTTAAGTTTTTTTCCGCTATTTTCATCTTCCGGGTTTAAAATCTTCATCGTGTCCACGTCACAGGCTGCGACATGGCAGAGCACTATTACTTTGATGACTCATCGGTGTCTCATAATTATTCATGACTGAGTTTTCTTATCCCATGAGAAGACACTTGCTCTTAATTATTCATGACACCACGTGGAACTTTCCAATGAGAGACATGTCAAACTGTGATATCGTGTAGTAGATAAGAGAGGCAATGATGGGACACGCGTTTGTTTTTGTGGTGCAAAAGTTCCAGTGCATCTTTCCCAGCAGTGTTGGGCAGTAGCGTCGCTACAAGTAGTGACGTTACTAGCTTAACTACATTTCTCAATAGCGTGGTGGTAGCGTCGCTGTTTTCTGAATCAAATAGCTTTTCAGTAGCGAAGCTCTTTTGTTGATCAAGTAGTGCGGTAGCGTCCACACAAGCTGAAGCTACATTTTCTGAAGCACAAGCTCAACTCGGGCGCCGCATGATTAACATCGCGCAACATCAGCATCACACGTGCACACGGAACGCACATGTAGGAAATCTTGTGAATTACGGCCGTTTCAGACCGCAACCGCGAGCAGCGCGAATGGTTTTCGGCGTGCATGTTCAAGTGCATTCACTTGAAAGCAGGAGCAGCGCGTGAGCTGAGCAGTAGTGGAGCTGAGGGTTTCGGCGCCGAGTCTATTTTTCATTCACCATTGAGTTCACGCTCAATTAAAGTGAAAGCACACTTTTCATGGACAAAATAAATATGATTTCACACTAAAAGTACCTAAAATGCGCATAATTTGCATGTATAGTGTGTTTTAACAAGAACTAGAGTAGGCTATGTCAGAAATCAGAAAGATTCAAAAATATTTATAGAAAATGAACCCATTTAAACTACTTTTTATTAATCAGTTTGGGCAGGGGCGTAGCACCAAATGTTGGGTCCTGGTCACAAAACCAAGAGGTGGGCCCCTCACAACACCGCCGTCTATATCAATATATAGGCTATCAATATATCTTTGTGGGACCCCCACTTCGCCAAGGGCCCCTGTTAATCTGTATCGGTGGGTCAAACTCAATGAAAAATCGGAATTGGCCTAGAAAATTGTAATCGGTGCATCTCTATAATCTTTCTGATTGGCTGGTATCAAACATGACCACATAATCTGATGTTCACCTAGATGTTTTATTTATTTATTTGTACATTTGCCGTAGTATTGACGATGGGTTCAATAACACATCCTGCAAAAGAGGGGCCTTGGCCAGAATCTAGGGGTAATTTTTTTGCCATGTTGGTACTGTCTGGAGCAGGTCTTAATTATGTTGCTACTGTGGTTTGAGCTGAGTTGAGTTATAAATTAACTTACAGTTAGTCCTGCAAATATGCCAAAGTCTAAATTGTGCATACCAAGGTTATTATAGTTTTTTTTATTATTATAGTTATTCTATATTAGTTTTTATTTTAATATCATTTTCAAATTTCCTATAAATTTCAGTTTAGTTTTAGTTAGTTTCATTAATGGTTTTGTTAGTTTTAGTTTAGTTTTTATTTTGTGAACACATTTCTATTTAGTTTTTATATATTTAGTTTCAGTTTTAGTAATTATAGTTTAGCAGAGTTAACAGAACATTTCCAGTTAAAGACATTTAATTTCAGCAAAGTTAAATGTTTGCAGTTTACATTTAACTCTTGTGAAAACCTTTCAATAATAAAAATTAAATAATTGTTTGAGGATGAACAAAGAACCAAACAAATGCAACTAAAATTATATAATAATATTAAAAATGAAATCTTGTTAAACGTGGTGTATAAGAAAAAGATATGCGTATGAGTATTATGATTATTCTTTAAGGTTATTTCAATTATTAATCCTTTCAAACATTATTCTTGTATTGAACCATTTATGCTTTCTGTCTATTGCATCGTTTAAAATCATATAATCATAGTTATACACATATTCAAATGTTCTCTTCAGACCAGACATTTAGTATACTTCTACTCTGACAAATATACGTCTATTTCTGGGCTATAGACATGCTTTTTGTTTTTTCCGTTTTCGTGCTCAGTGTGGTATCTTGTCTAATATGTGTGGTATAGGCCTATCTTGTTTAGGCTAGTTTCACATGAGATGGTTATCTTATACCTGGAAATTAAGGTACAGCTGTATTTGCATGAGGTGGAAATAGATTTGGGCCTTTCTGCTTCTTAGGGCTGGTTCACACAGTCGGTTTTGCTTTGAAAAACGGAAAAAATAGTTTTTCTGTGGGAAAAAAGAGAGGCACAGTAGGGGAAAAGCGCAAGGTCTCGATACGTGTCTTTTAAAAGTTGAACTTATTTTAACTTGAGTTCCGTGTTTTTAGAGCGTCGTGTCATGCACGTGATGCTGCAGAAGACGCGAGACTCAAGCGCAACGGTCATACATTGAAAAATAAAGTAGCACAGTGGAAAAAAGTGATTTTCCGGTTGGCTTATTTAGGAGAGCTAATTAATTACGAAAACGATTATTTATTTTTGCGAATAATTATGTTGTTTCAGTTATTTTTTCAGTAACTGTTGTTAGTTTCGTTTAGTTTTAGTTTTTCATTAATGTTGAAATTTCTATTTTATTTCAGTTTACGAAAATGTTTTTTGACCAATAGTTTTAGTCTTAGTTTCAGTTTTTGTTTACGAAAATAACATTGGTGCATACCCAGGCAAACATGTTGTGCATATGGATACGTACACATACAGATGAATACACGCACACTCTTGACACCTGGTTTTGTTATTATGTGGATCACGTTTTTTGTTTTTGTTTTTGTTGCCAAATTGGTTTGGAACAGTTGTTGAATAAACAATTGAACTGAACAATTATGCTTGCTTATCTGTTGAACTTACAGTTTTATTGATCACTGAGATAGCATTGATTTGGAATGAAGTTGGTTCAATATAATGTAATTTTAAAAAATAGCTTAGATGTAGTGAACTACTTTTGCCATATTCCTGTAGCTTAGCTTGCTACATTTTCCAGGGTGGTAGCTTCAGTGTAGTGAAGCTTCATTTAATGTAGAGTAACTGCTAGCTTAGCTCACTACATTTTCCAAGTAGCTTGCCCAACACTGATCTTTCCCCGCGATACTGCCAGGGCTAGACTCTGGCTGCGAGCGGTTGGTTGGCCATCAACCACGGACACATCTAAACTATATGTGTGTAGCAACCATTCAACTGGAGAATGGTGGACTTCGGCCTTGTACAGCAATGCAGGTTTCGTCTTGCGAGTGATGTGGTCCCGAAGACTTTTCTATCGCTTCAGAGGTGTGTGTGTGTGTGTGTGTGTGTGTGTGTGTGTCTAAAATGTAACCCTGACCGTTTTACTTGCCTTTTGTTAAATAATCACTCGTTATTAAAATTTAGATATTTCGATAATAGCCTACCTCAATTGTATGGAACGTATGCTTAATTTGTGCACATTTTTATGTCACTGTCTATCTTTATGATGTGGGTTTAGGGGGTGCATAGATCTAGTACGGAACTTTTAAGCGGAAAATGTATTATTTTCAAATATATACATTTATAGTGTGTATATAAACAAATATATATTTTATAATGACATAATTATACATATGCATGTACATTTATATGCTTTAAATATAATTATGATTACTGTAGGCTAATATATGTAGCAGGGCATTCAGTTACTTTTGAAAGGACAAAAATAAGGTGTCAGTGTATTTCATTAGACTTTAACTTTGTCAGCTATAAAAAATCTAGAATTTCCTCACGTTTTACCACTGAGTTTTAGTGACAGTCGATATGCATGGGCCACTGGCGATGACAGTTCCCACCCTCCCCTGCCGTGCCAAACCACACCCACTCTCCTCCCTTCTTCTCACAGCCACCACGCCCAATTAAGTTGCATTTTTCAAAAAGATTGTGAGCTAGACTTGAGCTGAAAGAGGGGGGTTTCATGACCCTTTAAGAGTAAGAGGAAGAAACGTCTGAAAACCACAAGAATACAGCTATGTTAGAAATAAGCTAAAAAATAATGCAAACGGAAGACTTCAACAAAATCAAATACCATCGATTAACAACCAACAATAATGTACAGCATGTGAAAAATGTTAACCTATTCTATTACACCCAATAAACAAAATAATGAACGTTTAAAATAGCATCATATGACCCCTTTAAGGGTGAAGTGTGAGTTCATAATGTTGTCTCTATATCTTTTATTTTATTGCATTGTTTGGTTTAGAAGAAAACATATATAGTGAGTCAAAGGAGAGCTTTAATTAATATTTTTTTTCCCTTGATTGAGATAAGAGCAAAGCTGTAGTTTTAGTTTACAGAAGTGGGAGGAGTCAATATAGCCCCTGTTCTTCAAGCAGTCATAACTTACATTCAGCATTTTCCAGACCAAAAAAAAAATTTGATCATGATGGAGCTCAACGTAAGCTTCAATTCCACATCTAACAACACTGCTGTGGGTTCAGATCAGATTACTCCTGCTGTAGTTCTGGGTTTGTGCTGTTTGGTGGGTTTACCAAGCAATATCGCTGTAATCGTCAGCATTGCTCGTGAGTGGAGCAGAAATCTGAGCTTTACCTTAAGCCTAATGCTAAACCTTGCTGTCTCTGATGCTTTGACCCTTTTCTTGGCTCCTGTCGTGCTGTGTGGAATACTGTTTGGATGGAAACTTGGCCTTTGGTCTTGTAGCATCCTGTTCTTCTTGGGTCACTGGAATCTGTATGTTGCTGTCCTGACGGTCACCTCCATGAGTGTGCACCGCTATCACAATGTCATCAAGTCAAGGGTCACTAACAGGAAGCTACTGCACAGACTGGAAAGACGACACAGACGCCTTCATCTGACTGGCATCTGGATTCTAGCCTTTGTTTTTGCCCTACCAATATGTTTCACTCAAGGACTCAAGGACAAGGATGGATTGCAAAGATGTCAGAGGACAATGGACTCACAGTCTGTAGAAGTTAACATGTTATCTCTGGTTGCACAAAGGCTTGAGCCAAAAAGCCAAGAGCTCCAGTCTAACTAAAGCTCCACAGGACAAGAAACCCAGAAATCAGGGGGCAAACGTTAAGACTTACAAGAAGAGACTTGTGGTCAGCATCGTTGTGGCTTTCTTTCTGTTTTGGACTCCTGCTCACATTATCAATGTGATTGATATAGTTACTACTCTGACTAAAACATCTCATCCAGATGTTTATGCCCAACTGGAGTCCTTCCGTAGAGTTTATGGTGATACAAGCAAGACTCTGGCTTTGCTAAACTGCTGTCTGGATCCTTTTCTCTATGCCGTCTCTTCAAGAAATATTATAAAATGTATCAGAAAGAAATGATTCAAAATTTCTGATTGGATTATTTACTTCCATGTTTTAAAGACTCCGTTTCCTCATTGCTGTTCTTGTGTGGTTTGCTGTAGATGAACACATGCTGTTGATGGAGAAACAAAATTCAACATTCTTCTGACTGTATTTCATTTACATGCATCCATTTATACATACTGTCATATTTATCAACATGAATAGAGTATGTATAACATTGTAAATATCACATAAAGAGATTTTTTTTTAATTATTTCTTAATGATCACTGTCACAATTTGTGAAAAGATGACAAAATTGAAACCTATTAAGCACATAATTAATAAAAAACAGTGTGATAAATATGCAATCAGTATCTGTAAAATAAGTAATTAGCCAAATTTGATTAAATGTAGGGTTGCAAAATCCAGCAAATCTGTGATATTCTAGTACATGTCTTACATAACTTTATACTGCTCTGATATAATATACTGAATATTATACTGCTCTGGGGCCGTATTCACAAAGAATTTTAAGGCTAAAAGTAGCTCCTAACTGGCGAATTTAGGAGCAACTCCTAAAAATAATGGGCGTGTCACTCGTAACTTTAGGACTCCTATTTTTTTTGACTAAGAGTAATTCACGAAGCATTTTAGCCCTAAAAGTAGCACCTAAGCCTGGGACAGCTTAAAAGAAGTCGAGAGGACTCCTAACTCACTAAGACCTATTCACAAACCGCTTTTTGTGGCATTTCACGTTGCGATGTTTTGAAATGCGTATGCGGCGGCTACAGGAGCTTCCAATCGCGAGGGAACAATTTTGCATTGGATGCAATAACGCCACCAACAACAACCAAAACTAGGCTACTCATTGCATGTAAACTAATTGTAACGTTTCATTGTGAATCAAAAATGTTCTTCTCTTTGCAAACGTAGGCAGAGGCATATAGAGACAGATTAATTCAATAATGTTGCAAAGATATTGCATCAATCCATATGTTTTATTAGGCTACTATATATTTGTTTTGCCTTACTATTTATTTATTTAGGCTATTTATTCAGTTATTCATCATCTTCCGTCCTTCGCACTACTTGTGTAGCGCACGCATTCTCAGACCTGTCACTCATCATCGTAGGGGAGGTGTTTGGAATCATTCCCGCGTTACAATCATCAGCCAATCAAGGTGGTCACTTCAGTCAAACTCGTGCATGAGTAATGACGTCATCCATAGCAACGAAGACTCACTCTTAGTTTAGGAGTTTTCATTTTTCTTTACTAAGAGTAGGTCTGAAAGGCGTTGTGAATAACTTTTAAGAGAAAACTCCTAGCTAAAATCTTTTAGTGCGATTTAGGAGTACTCCTAGTGGTAAGATAAAATGCTTTGTGAATACGGCCCCTGACCATTATTGGCATTGTTGTAAAGCTTTCACATCTGTTCTGTTTAACACCTGAAAGGTGACCTCCTTGAGTGTCCTGATGTTTGATGAGGCGTGTGTTGCTCAACTTGTCTCTGCAAAATCCCCCACATGTGCCCATAGTGTTAGGTCAGGGGCCGTATTCACAAAGAATTTTAAGGCTAAAAGTAGCTCCTAACTGGCGAATTTAGGAGCAACTCCTAAAAATAATGGGCGTGTCACTCGTAAGTTTAGGACTCTTAATTTTTTTTACTAAGAGTAATTCACGAAGCATTTTAGCCCTAAAAGTAGCACCTAAGCCTGGGACAGCTTAAAAGAAGTCGAGAGGACTCCTAACTCACTAAGACCTATTCACAAACCGCTTTTTGTGGCATTTCACGTTGCGATGTTTTGAAATGCGTATGCGGCGGCTACAGGAGCTTCCAATCGCGAGGGAACAATATTGCATTGGATGCAATAACGCCACCAACAACAACCAAACCTAGGCTACTCATTGCATGTAAACTAATTGTAACGTTTCATTGTGAATCAAATTAAAATGTTCTTCTCTTTGCAAACGTAGGCAGAGGCATATAGTGACAGATTAATTCAGTAATGTTGCAAAGATATTGCATCAATCCATATGTTTCATTAGGCTACTATATATTTGTTTTGCCTTACTCTTTATTCATTTAGGCTATTTATTCAGTTATTCATCATCTTCCGTCCTTCGCACTACTTGTGTAGCGCACGCATTCTCAGACCTGTCACCTGTCACTCATCATCGTAGGGGAGGTGTTTGGAATCATTCCCGCGTTACAATCATCAGCCAATCAAGGTGGTCACTTCAGTCAAGCTCGTGCATGAGTAATGACGTCATCCATAGCAACGAAGACTCTCTCTTAGTTTAGGAGTTTTCATTTTTCTCTACTAAGAGTAGGTCTGAAAGGCGTTGTGAATAACTTTTAAGAGAAAACTCCTAGCTAAAATCTTTTAGTGCGATTTAGGAGTACTCCTAGTGGTAAGATAAAATGCTTTGTGAATACGGCCCCTGGTGAAATGCATATCCATTGAAGGATTGTCACTAATGAATAGAGTCATTGTCATGTTTAAAAAGTGCTGAACAACACTGGGAATAAGGAGAATGAGAATTGTGAATTCATGTCACCTTTAATTTAGCACAACTCCTCACTCCTTCAGCACTCATCCATCCCTATATAAGAACTTAACTACCACCGACCTTCACTGTGGGGACTAGGAACTTCTCACTGCAATGCTCCCCCTTGCAATGTAATACGTCTTGGATGCTGTTAGATCCAAAATGATCGATTTGGTCTCATGAGACCAGAGTATGGATTACCAGAAGTCTATTTTTGGTAATATGGGCCTGGGAAAATTAGTTTCTATGACTAAATTGAAAACGTTTTAAGGAGTTTATTTTGCTTTATTTGGCTAGGTGTTAGTTCCTGTGTGGAAATCAACAATGCATTTCACTTCTGCATGTTGCGACTTGCAGTGTGATGTGTGTGATATGAAATGGTCACTCTTCTCACAGCTTTTACCAGCTCTGAAACATTTCTCCTGCTCTTTTCTTAGCAAACAAAGCTTAAATTGAAGGCTTGATTGTTTGTCACAAGACCATTCTTTTTGAGTTTCTGTGTTACTTTTGCTTTGGTAATCCTCTTGTACCAGTATCCTCTTTTGTGCAAAAAAAAAAAAAAAATCTTCTGACAGTTCTTTTTCAAGTGGTTTCATTGTTGTCAGTATTAAGTATGAGAATGATTCAGTGAGCTATATAACACTTTTAATTGTCAAGATATTACTCGTTCATATTTGTTGGTTCCACATACTCACCTGTTGATTAAAAACTGCCTTTATCTTACTTTAGACATTGTGTAAAAATGTGTTCTCATTTTTGCAACACAACATAACAATTAAAAGATTCTTATAACACTTTGATAAGAATCTTATTTTCCTGGGGCCGTATTCACAAAGCATTTTATCTTACCACTAGGAGTACTCCTAAATCGCACTAAAAGATTTTAGCTAGGAGTTTTCTCTTAAAAGTTATTCACAACGCCTTTCAGACCTACTCTTAGTAAAGAAAAATGACAACTCCTAAACTAAGAGTGAGTCTTCGTTGCTATGGATGACGTCATTACTCATGCACGAGCTTGATTGAAGTGACCACCTTGATTGGCTGATGATTGTAACGCGGGAATGATTCCAAACACCTCCCCTACGATGATAAGTGACAGGTGACAGGTGACAGGTCTGAGAATGCGTGCGCTACACAAGAAGTGCGAAGGACGGAAGATGATGAATAACTGAATAATAGCCTAAATGAATAAAGAGTAAGGCAAAACAAATAGCCTAGTAGCCTAATGAAACATATGGATTGATGCAATATCTTTGCAACATTATTAATCTGTCACTATATGCCTCTGCCTACGTTTGCAAAGAGAAGAACATTTTAATTTGATTCACAATGAAACGTTACAATTAGTTTACATGCAATGAGTAGCCTAGTTTTGGTTGTTGTTGGTGGCGTTATTGCATCCCTAGTTATGCCTACAATGCAAAATTGTTCCCTCGCGATTGGAAGCTCCTGTAGCCGCCACATACGCATTTCAAAACATCGCAACGTGAAATGCCACAAAAAGCGGTTTGTGAATAGGTCTTAGTGAGTTAGGAGTCCTCTCGACTTCTTTTAAGCTGTCCCAGGCTTAGGTGCTACTTTTAGGGCTAAAATGCTTCGTGAATTACTCTTAGTCAAAAATATTAGGAGTCCTAAAGTTACGAGTGACACGGCCATTATTTTTAGGAGTTGCTCCTAAATTCGCCAGTTAGGAGCTACTTTTAGCCTTAAAATTCTTTGTGAATATGGCCCCTGATTAATACTGATATGCTAGCCTAGAAATCTAGACACACCCTAGCGGCCGCAAATTTTATTTTGCAGCCAGTGTCGTCTAGCAACTCTCTGTTGGCTTGCGAGCTGGAAAAACCAAACTCTAGTCAGGCCAATCACATCGTGTAAAGAGTCGGTGGGTGGGCTTAATATAATGACGGCAGAGTTATGACGATTCCACGTGAATTCCCTGCTACTTAAAAACAGAGAAGATGGCTGCTGCTGCTGCATCCGGCGAACAGCGGTCTTTCGATTCGTCTTTGGCCGCGACTCTGGAAGACTTGCAGTTAATCTTTTCTTTGAGAAAAGAACAAAGAACGGCACTTAAGTCATTCTTAAAAAGGAAGATGTGTTTGGAGTTTTGCCGACCGGATACGGCAAAAGTTTAATCAATCAACTAGCTCCGCTGGTGGGAAAACGCTCTGGTTGGTTGTAGCGCTATCCTATTGCATGCAGAGGGAATTTGAAAGACAACCGTTTATTCCGCCCCTCGGATTGAGCCCTGCCAATGGTGTGTTCCCAGACCCAACATCTTGATGCGGGTCTGGCTTGTCAGGCTATTGATATGCTTCATTGGTAAATGATCAAGCAGAGCTGTTGGAACATTATGGGCCCTATCATAAATCTGGCGCAATGTAAAGTGTAAAGTGTTTTTTGCTAGTTTCAGCCCGACACAGTTATCTTTTTCACATCCTGTGCCACGTTGTTTAAATAGCAAAAACGACGTTTGTTTGAGCGTATTGTTGGCGTCTTGCTATTTTGAGGCAACTGAAATAGACTGCGCCATTGACCAACAAAAACCTGGTCTTAAGTCATTGGCGCAGTATTTTTATTTTAAGGGCGCATTAGTAATATGCACCTATAGGCGGGTGCACAATGCGTGTACACTCTGCTTATTACACACGCAGGGACACGCAGCAGCACACAAACTAGCCAAATATTAAAAATAAAAGGATTTGTGATAGATTTTTCCTGTACGCACCTGACTTAGGTTGAACCGAGTGTCCTTGACACCTGAAAATATTATACTCAGTTGAGTTGCCTCTGAAAGCATGGGTTGATGCCTTCTTACCGCATAAATAAAATGCCCAAGAATTAGAGTTACCTGACCGCAATCTAACCCCGCATAAGAGTCTCACAAAGAGTCGAACGACGTCTCGCCCCCTATCGAACACTATCACTTGGGAATAAGGTCTCTAGTGTTCTTAACCCGCTCCACACTATCACTTGGTAGTAAGGTCTCTAGAGTTTCGCTAAATAACTTGTTCCACTAACTAACTTGCTGCGCAGCAGTAATAAACAGACAGACTTCAGCAAATGTCCTGTAAATGCTTTAATCACGGCCGGGAGAGTTCTCGAACAATTCTCAGAGAATCTCACCCAAAAAGAAGAATGCGTCAGGTTTTATAGGATTTCACTTACATACAATTAGAGGAAGTACATTTTAATGCACATTTGGCGTGCTGTCCGGGGGAGGGCTCCGAGCTCAGAGTACGGCCCGAACCCAGAGTACTCCCCCCGTATGTAAATGGATAGGACTAGAAGTGTGGAGAAGGGGTGGTGGAAGGATGCTGCTAAACTGTCAATGAATTGAGGTGAGACTGCTGAATATACACCTCTTATTGATTGCTGAATGCTCTCCACTCGTGTTTATTATCTGAACGTGCTCCTCCCGAATTTTGTTAATAAAACATAATTTCACGAGTTCACACTTACATACAATTAGAGGGAGTAAAGTTTAATGCGTATTTGGCATGTTGTCCGGGGGGATGGCTCTGAGTTCGGCCCGAACCCTGAGTACTCCCCCCAAAAGGCTAAAGAGCAGAGGACAGCCACCGGACTAAAGACCCTACCCGCCGACGGTGGAGTGACAATTCAGATCTATGCTTACTGGATGGAAAAGAGGATACACGTAAGAGGAAACATGAGTACTCTACCGAAGAAGTTCTCACTGCGTCCGTTGTGAGACCAATGCTCACTGGACAGAAAGAGAAATCATAGATGCATGCTACGTCCGATGGGAGACCAATGCTCGCTGGATGGAGAAAGAGGAAACATAGATGCATGCAACGTCCGCTGGGAGACCAATGCTCGCTGGATGGAGAAAGAGGCAGGACAGAAAAAGAGGCATCGAGTAGGGGTTTTAACGGGTGAGTTACGGGAATATTAATTCTGAATAGTGAGGTACTGGAGAGGAGACATCACTGCTGCGGCAGTGGAGAAGACTAGCCAGAGAAACGGAGCTCCTACGGGAGCAGAGGAGACATCACTGCTGCGCCAGTGGAGAACTTACCTAGAGAAACAGTTCCTGCGGGAGCAGAGGAGACATCACTGCTGCAGCAGTGGAGAAGATTAGCCAGAGAAACAGAGCTCCTGCGGAAGCAGAGGAGACATCACTGCGGCGGCAGCGGAGAACTTACCTAGAGAAACAGTTCCTGCAGGAGCAGAGGAGACATCACTGCTGCGGCAGTGGACAAAATTAGCCAGAGAAACAGAGCTTCTGCGGGAGTGGAGGAGACATCACTGTTGTGACATTGGAGAAAAATAGCCAGAGAAATTGAGCTCCTGCGGGAGCAGAGACAGTACTTCGGGAGCAGAGACAGTACTTCTGCAGCAGTGAAGAAGCTTACCTGGAGAAACTGAGCTCCTGCTGTGTGTGGCTGAGCGAAGGGAGGAAGAGAGTGGGGCCTGCCGGGCCGATGCTCATCTTCTTGTGCGTTAATCAAAGATGCGAGGAAGAGGAGGTGAGAGATGAATCTTTGCAGGATTATGCGCATCTGAAGTTTAAGTGGCCGAGCAAAAATAGCAGTTCGCATTTAGTACAATTTTGACTGTCTGGGAAGGTGGACGAGATCAGAAATATCCTATAGATTTTTCCTTGTGCAGTGAGGCCTGGAAATCAGCTGTAACCAAGTTAATGCCCAGAATTCAATGGACGAGGCTGAACCCATGGTTTTAACCTGTGCAATTGGAATCCCGAGCTCAGCAGTAACTGTGCGGGGCTGAGAGATCGATTATTAAACGTTTGAAAATGTTCTTATTTTCTCTAGTTTTTCATTTGTTTCTCAAAGTGATAACATGCTAGCCTGGTTAAAACCAGACCATTCTCCGTAGTAACTGAGTTATGGGCTGCGTTCGAAACCGCATACTCAATGAGTAGGTACTTAATTTCAATAAGTACTTACTTAACGAGCGCTAAAAGAGTAGGTACTTTTTAGCCAGATCTCGTTGAGTATGAATGCGAACCGGACATCTGCCATGTTGACGTTATCATGTGACCTACGACGCGTTATCACAAGAGCCACAACTTAAAAAATCTGAACGACACGTTTAATTCATCTATCTGTAAATATCTTGATATTGATTAAACTTGCTCATTTTGTGGTCTTTTTGAAGAAACTGCTGCCCATTTATGTTGTGAATACATTTAGGGTTGATTTAAGTTCTTATATTTAACCCTACTAATGTGACCCACCGTTTTATCCTTAACGATATTATTTATTTTTATTACAAAATCCCCAAATTGTCATCTCTTGAATATGTTGTTAATTTCTTTATTTTATATCCAAACATTTTCAGCCACAAGCAAAAGTGGCTTACTGCTTTATGTTTTCCTCTTTTTCTTGATGAATTTAACTCTCGTTTCATCCCTCAGGCCTAGGCCTATAAATAATAAAAAATGAATTTTTTAAGTGTATTATAACTAATTATTTAAGAAAATATATATTACGATATTCAACCTTGTAGGTTCTTTTTTCCTGTGTATAAAATCTCATATTATGTATGCAAACCCATGATTGATATATGTGTGTGTATATATATATATATAGGCCTATATATATATATATATATATATATATATATACACACCTCATAACATCAGTAACTCAACAGCCCTACCTAGAACGGTTTTCTCCAGCGTTTGTAATGTCTGCACAAGATTCGCCTTTGGAGAAAACTGTTGATTTTATACTCGAAAAATGTAAGTATCATTAATGTTAAAAATTAATATTACCCCAGAATGAATTGCATTGCTATCCCACCCCCAAAACATACAACAATAACAACGATAAATGCAGACCAATACTTAATTATATAAATTTTTACTGAAAATAATTCAATAAAACAAACAAAATGTATGTCATACGACATAGCTATGCATGAATACACTCTAGATGTGTATAGTGAACATATCTACATTTTCATTCAAACAATAAATAAAGCATTCATTAAATATTTATATTTTATTTACTGACAACAATGAGAAATATTAATAAATTAGTAAAAGAATGAATCAAAGTCACCATCACACAATAAACAAATGCATATACAAGTCAACACATGAAACAAAGCTTTATTCAAACTACAATCATGTATGTAGACTACAGGCGCTGAACCCCACATCCTTCTGCCATCTCAACACAGCGGTTCCCATTCTGCAGCTTTATTCTGATGAATCAGCTGACCGCCAGAGGTGAGCCGTGCCTTCGTGCCTGAGGTTGTTGCGTGCTGTGTTGTGCTTCACAATCTGAGGCAATAAGGGCAGGTGGAGTAATGGAGGGTATCGTAAGGGCAGGTGGAGTGATGGAGGGTCTCGTAAGGGCAGGTGGAGTGATGGAGGGACTCATCCATGGCACCATCTCCAGGATTCAGCTCTGGGCTCCTCATCCTCAGTGCTCACACCAGCCTGCTGACATTTCAGATCCTACAAAAATGCACAAACATAACACAAAAAACTGTAATTTTAACCGCACAATGTCATTTGATTTCAGTATTATTTAGAAGACAAAAACGTGTTTTTTTTCCACAAATGCCGCCATCATCTTTCCTTGTAGGTCCTGCTCCACCACAAAAGCTGTGCAGCAAATGCACAGAAATCAAGAATCAGAAAAGTGCAGTAATAGCTCTGTTTGAAATTACAATAATTAAAATAAACTACAACTTAATATTTAAATAGTTGTTGTTATTCATGTCTGTAGTATACTCACTCAAAGCCTTTGATGGCAGCATTCAGCTTCATGAGCCACTCTCCACTGGATAAACACACATCTGTTCATCTGTCCCTGTAACATCCCGACAAGATTCACATTACCTCTGTGATTTATGAGCAACACTACATTTACATGTTGAGGTTGTTTTAACTTTTTATCCAACATAAATGTTCCTCAATTTATCAACAGTAATGGACAAATAAAATAGATAACTTATGTTTAGTTACTATATAGATTTGTTCTAGCACACATTCATCACTCAGATGTCTATTTCATGTTGTGATGTGCTCTTCTGCAATACAAGATTTTCCTGTCAGATGTAAATAGACATTTAAAATAAGCGTCTTTAAGATATATATGGTTTATGTAAATCCACTTTAGAGACGTAACTTATGTGTCCTTACTGGAGCTCCCCTGTTAGCTAACGTTATACATAATAAAACGTGTTTTTACAGCAAAATCACAACTATACTACACTGTGTAACGTCTTTACACCTTCAACAATTCAACAGTTTACTCTACAGTAGTTCAACACATGCAATTTTAACGCAAGGAACCGTGTTTACTCACATTTGAAAGCACCCGCGTCGCTGATCTCCGCGATGTTTGATAATGACGTATCCTCTCGCGTGGCCTCCTGGGATAGAAGAGTATCCACGGATCAGCACTCAAAAATCTGTGTGGAAGCAGTAAGCCATCCGGGAACTTCTCGCCTACTCTTTTATGAATACTGATGTTTCGAACGTACTGCTTCCTTCACGTACTGTTTTCGCCTATATATAGTAGGAAAGTAGGCATATTCGAACGCACTTAAGTCCGAATCTCGCGATAATTAATACGTCACCCAGGTAATTCTCGCCTACTCTTTTGGATTCGTACATACTTTTTCGCTCGCCTACTCTTTTTCCCATACTAAATAGTAGGGAAGTATGCGGTTTCGAACGCAGCCATGGTCTGGCAAAGTTTCATTAATAACTCATTTCAAAAGGGGCGTCACCAACGGACGTCGCTCAAATGCCTCTGGGCGAAATTGGATAGACCTAAAACCAATCAGGGGTGCGTTTCCCGAAAGCATCGTTAGCCAACTATGGTCGCAAGTTCCCTCGTTGCCAATAGAGTTCAATGGACATTGCGATGAACTTGCGACCATAGTTGGCCAACGATGCTTTCGGGAAACGCACCCCAGAGCGATCGTCATCGTGTAAAGCCATATGCTGCGTCCCTAAGTTACAATACGCCATAAAAGTACTCTTTTTGTGAAGAAAAGGTATTTACTTTTGAATGTGTAGCAAAAAAGTAGGCAAGCTTTGGGACATACTACTTCGTCATCTTTATCGTACGATCTGTCGCGTGCATCCTGTCACGTAAACTGCCCTGTCAATCATCTTGTCACAGTTAAAATCCTCTATTAAATCTAATTTAATTTCCTAACGTTTCGGAGAGAAATGTTGTAGCACGTTCATCTGCCAGTGGGCCTTTCATGGAGACTGTCCTTTTGTGTTTGCAATTTGAATATAATAATGCATTTAAAAGTTGAGTGCGCTTCACCAACAGACATCGCTCAAATGCCTCTGGGCGCAATTGGATATACCTAAAACCAATCAGAGCGATCGTCATCGTGTAAAGCCCGCCTCAACGTTTCTGATTGGTGCCGCGAGTTCGACGGATTAGAAATGGGCTTGAATGAGCTCTTTGCCAGACTACTTGCAGAGCAAATCTAAATTTGCCGGAAGTTTGTCTGGGTTTGCCCAGGCTAATAACATGCGCTTACATGATGAGAAGACTAAAACGTTTTAGAACCTGCGTATATTCACCTCTGACACATCAATTTGATCATCAAACAGCAAAGGACAGTCTGATTTAGATGATTGTTTGTTCATTTATCCCTTGCTGGTTTCAGTGGCACACGCGTATTCATTTAGTGAAGTTCAAAAGAGACAACTTATGGTAAAAGACAAAGCTTTGCATAAATTTGTGCACCTTGAATTTATTTAATTGTGTTCAACAATCACTTAAAGGATCACTAAACTTTTGGCGTGAACACACTGCTTGTATTAAAAAAAAAAAAAAAAAAAAAAAAAAATCCCAACCTGGAAATTTCTCAATCAAAATTACTTCCTAAGCTGCGTAGGAACCCTCAACATGACAGTTTATTTTCAGCATTTCTATGTCTATGGGTCACATTCCCTGCTGATTTTGTTCGTTCTGAATCAGAAAAACCAAAAGTGAAGCTGTGGGTTTAAATTAAAAATACATTTATGCTATAACTAAGTTTCTACGCGATTTTTGTAGATAAATTGCAGGACAGTGTTAACGATAGGTTCTTTATGATTCTGTGTGCAATCTGCACGTAATGTGCGACCTACTGTTTACGTGTAAGTTTACGCCACAAGGAAGCATCGCGTTAATGACGGCAAATCATTTGCACAGAAACGATTTAAAACTAGGGTTGCCACCTTTGATTTGTGAAAAACCGGGACACTCAGATGAAATTTGTTTTTGTTTTGTTTTTTTGGGGGGGGGATCAACCCATATTTGCAAATATACTATGTTAACAGTTGTAGGACTACCTATTGCCTCTCTTACCTATATTTGTCCTGACGTAGATGCTCTCCCTGACGTAGATGCTCTTCCTGACGTAGATGCACTCCCTGACGTAGATGCTCTCCCTGACGAAGATGCACTCCCTGACGTAGATGCTCTCACTGACATAGATGCACTCCCTGACGTAGATGCTCTCCCTGACATAGATGCACTCCCTGACGTAGATGCACTCCCTGACGTAGATGCTCTCCCTGACGTAGAGGCACTCCCTGACATAGAAGCACTCCCTGACGTAGATGCACTCACTCTGGACTCCTTTCTACATTAAATACACTTTTGTATAAACATTGTGTAAACATATATACTCTATAATTATAATCTATTATAAAATCGAATCATTTGTAGAAAGATAGGCTGTACTCTTTAGCAATTAAAACATGATTACATGTATTATAATAGATTATAAACAACTTTGTTTTGTTTTTGTTAACTTTGGGCAACCTAAGACTGACATTTCTCACCTCTTTTTCCATGTGTATTTCTCATCCCTTTTTGCTGCCTTCAGAAGTCCCGGCTGTCCCTCAATGAATGCTTTAAACTCCAAGCATGATAATTTAAAGTTTAATCTAACTTGAAGTTCGGCTTTGACCAACCCCACTGACATCCTGTTCCTTTTGTCTGACCAGACATCCTCCATGTGGCTAAATACACGCTCAGCATAGGCGTTGCTGACAGGGACAGAAAAAACAAATGATACCACTTTGAGCAATTCAGTTGCTGCTTTCTCCTTCTTGAAAAAAAAAGCCCATTTCTTGTCTGGTGCCAGCTCTTCTGGGATGCTTTCAAATACATCGTTCAGTACAGTGTAGTCCTGATACAGATTGTCTTCGTCAATGCTCAAAGCTAATTTGTCGACCAGTCGCTCGAGAGAATCCCATTGGACCGCTCAGTCGCAGACAGCTAGCGTTAGACATAACTGGATCATCAAAATCAAAGTTAGCCTCCAGGTATTGAACAGCCTTTTCAAAGAAGCTGTCGACCAGTGTTGCAAACTCCGTTTGGTCTCTTGCACTTAGTTTTCGGAATGCCTGCTTTGTTTTACTACCATAAAATCTGTCTGCACGGCGCGAGATTAGTTGGCTGCGCAATCGGCTAATTACTCCGTGAACATCCAGTAGAGTAGCACTCTCATTTTCCAACTTCCGAATTGCGCTGTCAAATTCCTGCATTACATTGTGCATGAGCAACAGGAAACATCCAGACACTGTCACATCATCCTCATCATTGCTGTTGGCAGCATCAGCACCACTTCTGCATACAACCTTCCAGATAATGTCAGGACAATCCTTCTTTCCCAGTGACAAAAAATAAGAAGTGAGGGCAGGCCAACACTCCAGGATCCGCTGAATTGCAGGCAAAAGAGATAACCAACGGGTTGGTACATGCCTCAGTATCTCTTTGTACTGTACTGAAGTAAACTCGCAAAACTCTTTCAGAGATTCTACTTTTTTGGCTGAGCATGAGAATTCACTGTAGATTTTTAGGACAATGGATTCAACATCATAACCTGCAGCGCTGAGAATTCTGTTCGCGTTTTTCAGGGTGTTGTGGATCAAGTGGCATTTGCAGTTGCCCTTTACGATGTGTGGACTGACTTCTTGCAGTTTTTGATAAACAGAATTATGCTTGCCAAAATTTACAGAAGCATTATCAGCACCATATGCACTGATCTGGCTGGCACACAAGCCATTTGTTTCTGTGATATCCAAAATTTGTTCATAGATAGCTCTGCTGGTTTCATGGGGGTCTTCGTAAAATTCCAATAGCCCATATTTAACACCCTCGTCTTCGTGGAAATATTGGACTGTGTATGGAAATAGTTTAGCGCTCCCCGAGTTTGATGCATCAGAGCAGACAGAAAAATATGGGGTATTTTTCAGTTCTGTAGCTAAACGCTCCTGGATGTAAGGTGCTAGGACGTTTTGAACTAAAGCTTCGCTTTTTGTTCTTCCACATGACATTTTTGTGGCAATACTTGAGTCATGGAAGATTTTCGCACTTACTTTATTACCACAATCTGTAGATAAGTAGCTGTGGCCGTGAAGCACTCCGTGGTATACACTGCTAAGCTCCGCTACTGCTATCCTGTCTTCCTCTGGTGAACCTTTCTTGGTCATAAACGTTGCAATGGCTAGATTTTTGCGTTTGCTTAATGCAAAACTCTGGTGCTTCTTTGTTTTTGCATGATTTTCCAGCGCCGTTTTTCCTTCATATTTAACTGAAATTTTGGCAGGACACAAAACACAGGTAGCGGAGAACGGGTCTCCTTGGGTGGGCCTTACCCATTCAGAAAAGTTTTCTCTTTTCGCCCAGTCTGAGTTGTAGGTTGTAAATCGTTTTTTCTTTGACACTGGTGGCTCATCCGATTTTGTTGTGTTATCCTCCTCGTCCGTCTCTCCCCCCATTTCACAAAATTGAGTTAATATAAAGTTTCAAAAAAGCTAGCTAGCGAACTCACACTGTTTTATCCTGGATGTGCGTGGATGGATGCGCGCGCACGACCGACCGACAGCACAGGCAGGTTGCTAGGCGATAGGCGATAAGTTGAGCTTCCAATCAAATAAAAGTAAACGCCTGGCATTGGCCAATCCACTGTTTGTTTACCCGTTTTTACCCGTTTACGGACACAGGATTGGATGTACACAACCATGAAGAAAACACAGTAACAGTAAGGGAACGGTTTAATTTAAAACCAGGAAATTCTATATTAGAAGTACATTTTCACAAAAAAACGGGACAATTCGTGTCCCGGGAAAGAATATACATTTTCCGGGACTGTCGCTCAAAAAAGAGAACAATCCCTGGAAAACCGGGACGGGTGGCAACGCTATTTAAAACGCGTATTCCCCTATCAAAAAATTAGTATCCAGATGGCATAGCTGGCTCGTGATTCAACAACTGAAGCAATGCGAAGTTAAACCAGGGACGGAAAACGAGAGGGTTTTGAGCTGAGCACTCACGGAGTTGACCCGGCCTTGAGAGTGTGGATTGGCCGGGACCGAATCTGCGGCACGGCTTACTTAGGGCCTGCTGCAGCGGCCTGATGCAAATGGAAGGCCTGTTCCTTTGCGTGAAGAGGGCGGCATTGCCTTTTTGTCCATTTCTCCATGGCAGGAATTATTGAATGGTCCGGTTTAGAGAAATACGCGGAAGGAGATTGCGATATGTTTCGCCCGCGGTGGAGAGGACGCCCGCGAGATAAGGATTGCGGCAAAGATTCCTGATTCTGAAGGACGAAAGATTCCTGATTCTGAAGGACGAAAGATTCTTCATCGAACGGGAAGAGCTCGATTCGGAGATGTTAGGAAGGTACAGCGGGGCCAAATGCTGCTAAACTGTCAATGAATTGAGGTGAGACTGCTGAATATCTAAAACGTTACACCTCCTATCATTGATTGCTGAGTGCTCTCCACTCGTGTTAATTATCTGAACGTGCTCCTCCCGAACTTTGTTAATAAAACATCATAAAGATAGACACAACAATGAGATCAACGTGACTAACTCATGACTTAACTCGCGTCACCTTCTTTCAATATGATTGGTTCAATTTGTAAAAGCAATATTGTCATGAGACAATGCAGACAGTAGGCTATATTTTTGATATTGTCATCGTCAGCACTTCAGATTTTTCCATAACACAATAAGCAAAGAACAGAACGTTTTAGTACATTGTGTTTCGAAGTGTTAGAATGTTAGGCCTAAAAGGGGAAGTAAGGTTATGTTAGAGTTATGATTAGTTTGATTTACAGTTTTATTGAACCAATCAGATAAGAGTAAATCGAGAGCCAGCGAGAAGCTCATTTGATTAGCTACATGAAGAAGGTGGACCCGCCCTCCTCTTCACGCTTGCAAAACTCAATGAGTGAGAGAATCGTGCCAAAACTGGAAGCGCAGGTAAAAGAAAAACGCACCTGTACAAATCGGGTTATTTCGGGAACTTTTTTGCCCCATGCACACAAGTAATTTAGACATTTGAAACAGCTTATTTTTTACACAAAGTTTTATTTTACGCAATTAATCTGTTTTGCAGTTCCTGACTCTGTTGTTTTCGGCTGCAAATTGCTGTTCACAGGCTTGCAGTGCTTTTGGCCGTATTTGTGCGGAAAAAACGTGCCAACTTGCGCGGAAAAATGGAAGTCAGAAGTATGCAGATCCTATTTATTTTGTGCTAGCATGAAGCTGCAGTTTCACAATACATGCATTACACTTACGAATGACAGTAAAATGCTGCAAATATTTTTTCCTTACACTTGAAAGACGATTTACACCTTTACGCATGCAAATTTAATTTACGCTTGCAATCTTATGTACACTTTAACAAATCTTACCCTGTGCATACGATTCTTTATGATATCATATTACCTTCATACGGACCTCATTGTGTTTGACTAACTCACATAATCTGTGATTGTGTTGTACGTGTCCAAGTGCGTTATATTTGTATCAGACAAATGTGGCTACTATCATATGTATACAATTTTTAGAAATCTAGCACAAACAACCACTGAGTTACCGATGCTCAAACAAAAGGTGTTACTTTCATCCCCGGTCTCCCCTAAATATTTAGTAAAAGGGCTACATTAAGAGTAAACGGAAGAACAGAAGAGAAAGAAATGTGTGAAAACCACAAACCAGAAAGAACATCAAGAGGAAGATGAATGAAAGGGTGCATCAACACCCTTGATGCCATAGGACCGAGTTCAAGAGACTTCCTTCAAAGTGAGGTTTGGACAGTGCGAATGACAATGGAGATAACCCTGCAAAAGTTGGTTCGAGTTGTTTTATTTAGCTTTCTGCTTAACTGTGTTGCTACTCTATTATTTTACTTTATCCACAATAAATTATTTACTGCGAATGTGCAAGACTTCAAATGCATTAGCTGCAATGGGTAAACAAATAGAAGATGAACAATGTGCAGTAAACCCTAAAACTATTTGTGCAACAATTCTATGATTGGTCGAATTTTCTGTACAGCATCATGGGTAATGTAGTTTTTCAACACAAATTCCACTTTTAAATAAAGTAAAAAAATAAAATAAAAAAAGCTGAAATAATGTGAACAGATGACTTCAACAAAATCATATACCATCGATTAACAACTTCGGAGCTCACCAGAGGTCTGTAAAGGTTTATTTGTTATTGTTAAAAAATCTATTTTCCTATGAAGAAAATGATTGTTGGTTCTACTTCAGGAACCCAAATGTCTATTGCAAGGGTGTCTAAACCTTCTCCTGGAGGGTCACTATCCTGCACAGTTTAGCTGCAACCCTAATTAAACACATCTGAACCAGCTAATCAAGGTCTTCAGACCAAACTCTACATTAATCTGGATACATTTGAAAATGGCGTTTTCGTTTCAAAAAGCTCTCCGTCCACATTAGCGTTTTCAAGTGTTTTCCAAAAGTTTCTCATCCACACTGAAATGTCATAAAACGCTAAATTCACCTTAATGCGCATGCGTATACCCTCATAAAAGCTCAGTGATATGTGTGATGGATTTTTTTTTTATGAATAAAATAGTAAACTGTATATCAAACTAATCATAATTCTGACTTCTAAGCTTACTTCTCCTTTAGGCCTTTATACTTATATAGAAGTATATAAACATTCTAACACTTGAACAAAAAAGGCGTCCTCTAAAGATTGTGTCGAAACCAGTGTTCTGAGATGCTGACTAGACAATATCAAAAAGATAATAAACAAGATAATTTCAGCTGTCAGATTCCGTTCCCCCACCCCAATGACTTTGTTTGATAAATATTAGAACATAATTGTGTAAGAAACCTACCCTTACAAAAAAGAAGTATACTTAAAGTTAATTTTATGAAGTATACTTAAGTAATGTTCATGTATATTTTTAAATATACATTATGTAGTAAGTATACTAATGTCAATATGTACTAGTAGTAAACTTGTAAATGTACTATTTTAATACCACTTGGGACTAAATTGGCCCACTTTCAGTACATAAAAGTATATGTTTAAGTGTACTATAAGTGTAACAGTAGTAAACTTTAAGTGCACAACTAGTTCATAATTACGTTTCTCATTTGTACTGCAAGTGAACTTATGGGTATACTAGTAGTTTACTATTTTAATAATTGTAGCAACTTTGAAGTATACTCTCAGTAAACTACTAGTTTAGTAGTTTTATACTACAAGTTTTCTTTAAGTGAACTCAACAATATACTTACAGTTTACCATTTATATATTATCTTTGCTCTTTTAGTGTATACTCTCAGTAAACTACTAGTTTAGTAGTTTTATACTACAAGTTTTTTTTTTAAATGAACTTAACATTATACTTATAGTTTACTATTTATATATAATTTTTGCACTTGCAGTAGGCCTATACTACTATGTTCAAATGTTATTTTTTATACTTGAAAAATACCTTTAACTGTACTTTAATTTTAATACATTTTATTAGCTTCATGCATCCTTTTTTATCAACACTTGAATGTTGGTAAGTTTCATAAGTAAAGGCAACATTTTAAACTAAAAAGATGAGAAAATCAAATTTTTGTCAAAGACTACGCCTTGATCAGATTCAGAAACGTGATCAAACACAGGTGGAGTAGATCGAGTCCATCACCCCCAAAGCTTCACAGTCGTTTTCTCTTCATGGGTTATGCTTCATTTCATTTGGAAACATTAAGCGATTTTGATTTACAAGCTGTTTAATGTTTGATGATCACATTATTTTACATTTGAGTGAGCAATCTTCTCTCACTTGTTTCAGCTTCTTCTTCTCCTGTGTTTTGATCCGGAGATTCTGTACTACAAGATGTGTCATAGCGCCCCGTACCGTATAACAGTGAAAACATGGATAGCTGGAAAATTCAGTGGGGAAAGAGTAAAGTAGAATTAAAGTAAATTCCTATGTGCACTACCAGTGGACTAGCCTACCCAAAAATTCAGATACGCAGAATTAGAAACATATCTGTTTTATATCAATATTGTACTCAATATTTTCAAACAATGTAAGTGTCATAAGACTGTATATGAAAAACTATGTAAAAAAAAAAAGGTATATTTAATAGGCTACTCGATCAAAAGAGTTAACACAACTACAAGCCAAGTATACTTTGAATAATTAAACTTTTAAGTATATCTCGATCAAAAGATTGAGTACATGTATAGGCCAAATATACTTGGACTTTTCTCTCAGTATAAGTCAAGTACACTTAAGTGTAATTAAGTATATTTCTGATAAGTACATAAAGTATATTTTTGAGAAGTAGGCTATATAAAATGTAGACTGAAAGTATGCTTTCTTCTTTTTAGTTGAAAAGAAGTATAGAACACTTGAATACACTTATTTTTCGTAAGGGAATTATTATCGCTGTGTACAAGATCAGGTTCAGTTCCATGCTTATTTTATTTACTCTATAAACTATTCCACCTGAAAGCTTGTTACTATATAAACTTGAACATGTTAGTTTATAAGACAGTGTGTAATATTATGTTTTTAAAAAAAGTATTTAATAAGCTACTCAATCAAAATAGTAAACACAAGTACAAGCCAAGAATACTTAGTATACTTAATTATACCTTTAAGTATATCTCGATCAACAAGTAGAGGCCAAATATACTTAGACTTTTCTGTCAGTATAAGTCAAGTATACTTAAGTGGAATTTGAAGTATATTTCTGAGAAGTACATAAAAAGTAGACTGAAAGTATACTTTCTTATTTTTAGTTGAAAAGAAGTAATAGCACACTTGAATAAACTTCTTTTCCGTAAGGGGAAGGGGAACAGAATCAGACAGCAAACAATCCAGCTGTCAGAATCCGTTCCTCCACCCCCAAGATGTTGATGTAGTGGCTTAAACGATGCTGATTCTATTCTGTGTGGGGATGGAGCTTAACCAGGGTCAGTTTAAAGGTACATTTTTGGCGTTTTTACCTTATATTACGATAGGACAAGTATGTAGACAAGAAGCAAAGTGGGAGAGAGAAAGAGAAAGAGAGGGGATCAGGAAAAGTCCACAAGCCTGGACTTGATCTCGGGTTGACCAAATCACAACGGTGTTATACATCAGCAAGCTGACCACTAGGCAATTGGCAGTACTAGATGTACAATACTAGATATTGGACATTGGACATTATGGAAATGATGTGATGATCTGACTGCGTCTGTGTTCTTTAATTTGTGCGTCGTCAGTAGATCACACGCAGAACTTTCCAATCCCAAACAGTGCTGTTTTGGAATTGCGCTCTCACGTTAATTTGCCCTGTTTAGTAAATCTGCCCCTTACTGTATAAGTAGAGTTCACATTGCACTGCCATGCTGTAAATCAGCTGACCTCAGATCAGATGAGCAGAACCACCCTGACTGCCTCCCCAGTAAAGCTCTTTTGTGTTGGTGTTGAAGGGGCTGGCCTAGGACCTGCATTATGGCCCAACACAAACACCTCACTAAGACAAAGGCCCTTTGTTTGATCACCAGTACATGGGTCAGCCAGAACTCCCTACACGGCAAGTACATATGGACCCACCACAGAGAGACCAAAAGAGATGGAGAGGGTGGAAAAAAGAACCGGTGGGAGAACAAGGGGTCACTGAGGGGTTCAGGGAAGCAATAAAATGACTGCGCAGTATCTTAAGTAGAAACCCAGATATGTGGCTCTATAAGCCAGGACGTAAGAAAAAGTGGGGTTTTATTACCAAATATTGTGCTATTTTAGATCTCAATACAGCATCACTACTCTCAAATATTCTCAAACCAAATTAGTAGTTACATTAAAGAATACAAAAATTGACCAGTTTACAATAAAAACCATGGTATAGAAGATCTGAATGTTGCATGTAGGTTTGATAACTTTGCATACTACCCAGTAGCGTTCACAAATCAGATGCAAAATACATGCTGCCATGGCACAGCATATAAACAAATATACACTCATTTAAAATCATCTCCACCTCATAAAGAATTGAGGTGTGCATTGTTCAGTCACACTGTGTCTGCGGGCCGAGCCAGAGGGGATCATGCCAGAGTATTACAGTCAAAGCTCTGGGAAATCAACACATGAGAACCGTTTATTCTCCCTGTGCTCAGTCAACTCCAATCACATCAGCTAGACACATAAAAACCCCTCTTTTACAGAGGGACAGAGTGTCAGACAGACAGCCAAAAGATCACCGACAGAGAGAAAAGCAAAAATGGATGGGGAAACTCTCATTTGTACTGTTCATTTCACCAGCCTGTGTGTTTCATCAGAGCTCCTTCCCTTTTTTATAGTGACTCAGAGTGACTTTTTTTAATATTGACTTCCCCAAACACACACACACACACACACACACACACACACACACACACACACACACACACACACACACACACACACACACACACACACACACACTATGGTTCCACACACACACACACACTATGGTTCCACTCACTGCCCCACCCAAACCCACTGCACTTGATACATTAGGCAAGGCAAGGCAAGGCAAGGCAAGTTAAGTTTATTTATATAGCACATTTCATACACAATGGCAATTCAAAGTGCTTTACATAGAAGAAATTAAAATAATAAAAAGAAATAAGAATAATTAAAACAGTTTAGAAAAATAAAATACAGTACAGTACAAACAGTCGGACGAACAGCGGCACAGTGCTCATTCAGTAAATGCATAGCTAAACAGATGTGTTTTGAGTCTGGATTTGAATGTGACTACTGTAGGAGCACATCTGATCTCTTCTGGAAGCTGGTTCCAGCTGCGGCTGGCATAATAGCCAAAGGCGGACTTGCGATACTTAGAGTGAACCCTTGGTATTTCTAGCTGATATGATCCTAATGATCTGAGTGATCTGGTTTATATTCAGTGAGCATATCTGCAATGTATTGAGGTCCTAGGCCATTGAATGATTTATATACCAGTTATAATACTTTAAAATCAATCCTAAATCTAACTGGGAGCCAGTGTAAAGACCTGAGGACGGGTGTGATATGTTCATATTTTCTGGTTCTACTCAGAATCCTGGCGGCAGCGTTCTGTATGAGCTGCAACTGTCTTATGGTCTTTTTGGGAAGGCCAGTGTGGAGTCCATTACAATAATCCACCCTGCTGGTGATGAAAGCATGCACAAGTTTCTCTAAGTCTTGTCTGGAAACAAAGCATCTAATCCTTGCAATATTTTTCAGATGATAGTATGCCTATTTAGATCTGTCTAACCACAGCGCAACTCAAGGATGTGCTGATCACCTTTCTGATATTATTGATTTTCTCAGAGAAGAAAGAAGCAAACTTATTGCACTTGCTGTCTGAGAGCACTTCACTGGGAATCTGGCTTGGGGGGTTTGTCAGTCTCTCTACAGTAGCAAAAAGAGTGCATGTGTTGTTTAAATTGCTGTTTATAATATTTGAGAAGAAAGTCTGTCTAGCTTTGCCTAGTTCCATATTGAAAGCATGAAGGCTGTCTTTGTAGATGTTATAATGGACTACAAGGACTGTAATGGACTATAATGGACATTATAATGGAGTATTTTACTACATTAAAATATATAATATTCCTATAGGAAGACTTCCCAATGGACAATCAGACGTAAATCTGTAGTTTAAATGGACCTGCAATCTGCATACTGCACACTATTGCAGTTGCTAATAACAGGGCCAGCAGTACTGCAGTCACAAGCAAGGGTTGCTTTGTCCATCCATCCATCCATCCATCTTCTTCCGCTTATCCGGGGCCGGGTCGCGGGGGCAGCAGTCTAAGCAGGGATGCCCAGACTTCCCTCTCCCTAGACACTTCCTCCAGCTCTTCCGGGGGGACACCGAGGCGTTCCCAGGCCAGTCGGGAGACATAGTCCCTCCAGCGTGTCCTAGGTCTTCCCCGGGGTCTCCTCCCGGTGGGACATGCCCGGAACACCTTCCCGGGAAGGCGTCCAGGAGGCATCCGGAAAAGATGCCCAAGCCACCTCAGCTGGCCCCTCTCGATGTGGAGGAGCAGCGGCTCTACTCTGAGCTCCTCCCAAGTGACCGAGCTTCTCACCCTATCTCTAAGGGATCGCCCAGCCACCCTGTGGAGAAAGCTCATTTCGGCCGCCTGTATCCGGGATCTTGTCCTTTCGGTCATGACCCACAGCTCATGACCATAGGTGAGAGTAGGAACGTAGATTGACTGGTAAATCGAGAGCTTTGCCTTGCGGCTCAGCTTCACCACGACAGACCGGTACAGCGACGCATTACTGCAGAAGCTGCACTAATCCGTCTGTCAATCTCCCGTTCCATCCTTCCCTCACTCGTGAACAAGACCCCAAAATACTTGAACTCCTCCACTTGAGGCAAGAACTCTCCACCAACCTGAAGTGGGCAAACCACCCTTTTCCGACTGAGAACCATGGCCTCAGAATTGGAGTTGCTGATTCTCATCCCAACCGCTTCACACTCGGCTGCAAACCGTCCCAGTGCATGCTGAAGGTCCTGGTCTGATGGGGCCAGCACGACAACATCATCCGCAAAGAGCAGAGATGAAATCGTGTGGTCCCCAAACCTGACACCCTCCGGCCCCTGGCTGCGCCTAGAAATTCTGTCCATAAAAATTATGAACAGAACCGGCGACAAAGGGCAGCCCTGCCGGAGTCCAACATGCACCAGGAACAAGTATGACTTACTGCCGACAATGCGAACCAAGCTCATGCTCCGGTCGTACAGGGACCGGATAGCCCTTAGCAAAGGGCACCGAACCCTGTACTCCCAGAGCATCCTCCACAAGATGCCGTGAGGGACACAGTTGAATGCTTTCTTCAAATCCACAAAGCACATGTGGATTGGTTGGGCAAACTCCCATGAACCCTCCAGCACCCTGGAGAGGGTATAGAGCTTGTCCAGTGTACCACACTGTTCCTCCTTAATCCGAGGTTCTACTATTGCCCGTATTCTCCTCTCCAGTACCCTGGCATAGACTTTCCCGGGGAGGCTGAGAAGTGTGATCCCCCTATAGTTTGAGCACACCCTCCGGTCCCCCTTCTTAAAAAGAGGGACCACCACCCCGGTCTGCCATTCCAAAGGTACTGTCCCCGATAGCCACGCGATGCTGCAGAGGCGTGTCAGCCAAGACAGCCCCACAACACCCAGAGACTTGAGGTACTCAGGGCGGATCTCATCCACCCCCGGTGCCTTGCCACAAGGAGTTTCTTGACTACCTCGGTGACTTCAGCTCGGGTGATTGACGAGTCCACCTCTGAGCCCTCAGCCTCTGCTTCCTCAATGGAAGACGTGACGGCGGGATTGAGAAGATCCTCGAAGTATTCCTTCCACCATCCGATGACATCCCCAGTCGAGGTCAACAGCTGCCCACCTCCACTGTAAACAGCGTTGGTAGGGCACTGCTTCCCCTCCTGAGGCGCCGGACGGTTTGCCAGAATCTCTTCATGGCCTCACCGAACTCCTCCCAAGCCAGATTTTTTGCCTCCACAACCACCCGGGCTGCAGTCCGCTTGGCCTGTCGGTACCCGTCAGCTGCCTCAGGAGTCCCACAAGCCAGCCAGGCCCAATAGGACTCCTTCTTCAGCTTTACGGCATCCCTTACTTCCGGTGTCCACCACCGGGTTCGGGGATTGCCGCCTCGACAGGCACCGGAGACCTTACGGCCACAGCTGTGAGTGGCCGCGTTGACAATGGAGGTGGATAACATGGTCCACTCGGACTCAATATCTCCAGACTCCCTCGGGATCTGGTCGAAGCTCTGCCGGAGGTGGAAGTTGAAGATCTCTTTGACAGGGGATTCGGCCAAACGTTCCCAACAGACCCTCACAGTACGTTTGGGTCTGCCAAGTCTGTCCAGCTTCCTCCCCCGCCATCGGATCCAACTCACCACCAGGTGGTGATCAGTTGACAGCTCCGCCCCTCTCTTCACCCGAGTGTCCAAGACATACGGCCGGAGGTCAGATGAAACAACCACAAAGTCGATCATCGACCTCCGGCCTAGGGTGTCCTGGTGCCATGTGCACTGATGGACACCCTTATGCTTGAACATGGTGTTCGTTATGGACAAGCTGTAACTAGCACAGAAGTCCAATAACAGAACACCACTCGGGTTCAGATCAGGGGGGCCGTTTCTCCCAATCACGCTCCTCCAGGTGTCACTGTCGCTGCCCACGTGGGCATTGAAGTCCCCCAGTATAACGACGGAGTCCCCAGTCGGAGCACTTTCCAGCACCCCTCCCAGAGTCTCCAAGAAGGCCGGGTACTCTACACTGCCGTTTGGCCCATAGGCGCACACGACAGTGAGAGACCTTTCCCCGACCCGAAGGCGCAGGGAAGCGACCCTCTCGTTCACCGGGGTGAACTCCAACACATGGCGGCTGAGCTGGGGGGCTATAAGCAAACCCACACCAGGCCGCCGCCTCTCACCATGTGCAACTCCAGAGTGGTGAAGAGTCCATCCTCTCTCAAGGAGTGTGGTTCCAGAGCCCAAGCCATGTGTGGAGGTGATCCCAACTATCTCTACTTCGTGCCTCCTACTTTCACTCACTCCTACGAGTCTACATCCCTACCAGACACCTACGATCGGTCAACGAGCGACGTCTCGTGGTTCCATCACAGAAAGCCACAAAATCACTTTCCAGAACATTCTCATTTACAGTTCCATGCTGGTGGAACGCTCTCCCCACCCTCATCCGGAATGCAGAATCCCTGACAACATTCAAAAAACAGCTGAAAACCAATCTCTTCCGTGAGCACTTAACCTTATAAAAAAAAAAAAAAAAAAAAAAAAAATCCTTTCCCTTTGAAACATCACTTATCAGGCTTATGCTACTCTGAATAATACCAGAACTTCGTATTTTGAGCACTTCCTGCGTTGTTGTTGCTTTTGCCTCTTTATGATGACTCGCTGAACTTAGTCCTAATTTGTAAGTCGCTTTGGATAAGGGCGTCTGCTAAATGACTAAATGTAAATGTAAATGTAATCTCTAGTCGGAATCTCTGAACCTCACGCACAATCTCAGTGCACACTATTGCAGTTGCTAATAACAGGGCCAGCAGTACTGCAGTCACAAGCAAGGGTGCTTTGTGTCATTGCTAATTTCCTTTCTTTGCATTAAAATGGGTTTTACCCACCCAAACAGCCCTCTTCAACTTACATCTGCTATGAAGCTTTGAACAATACAAAATGTGCAGGGAGTTCAGTAAAGGTACCGGTTAAACACAGTGAGGTCAGAGCATACACATACTACACTTAAAAGGCTAAAAAAGGAAGCAAAATACAGAATTTGTATGATTTTGTATATTTGTATATTTTTAAATAAATAAAAAGAAAAAACTACATTCAGTTCTTTTAAATGCTACAAGCAAATTTAGGTATCACAATATTATATAAAGTTCACTATGAAAACCATACATTTTGAGATCTGCCTAAGATTAAAGGTGCTCTAAGTGATGTCACGTTTTTTAGGCCAATTTTTTTTTTGTCACATACAGAAATTGCGTGATAACTCTGCGCCCAAGTAGCAGTGCTTCACCTGTGCTTCCCTCTAATATAGTCCCAAGTCATTATCTGCCTAGGAAATCGCCTAATGTTAATCTGCATCGCTATTTGTACTCGTTGTGAATACGCAGGCCACAAGAAGACAAGGCGAGGGAGGTTGAGGCAGGTGGTTCAGGTCTCCATTCAAAAACAGATGCATTGGAGGAAGCTGGTTTTGGATATAGTACACTTGTGTACTGCACGCCTCAGTCTATGTTGGATGTGATGCGATACCTGAGATCTCAGAGACAGAAATGAAATCAGCAATTCTCGGGAAGTTGTTGCCACGATGCACCTGTCCAGCAGGAAGTGGCACTACAGTCGAGGTCAAAAGAGGCTGAAGGACTGAATATTGACTCTTCTCTTGAACATAATCAGATCTCAAACAATAACATGATAAGGTTTCAAACTTCCCTAAAACATGTCAAAGAGGTACAGCCATGAGCAGGCATTCGTGGAGCTTACAGGCATGAAATTGTCAGAAAATGTTCCAGATTTTTCACTACATTTGTTTTCTAAAGTGGTCCAAATTGGATGATGGGTTCTCCACTGCTTTTGTCGCTTTGCATTGGTACATCTGGGTCATCTTAACTCTCACAGTAAATAAGAAGAATGGCTGCGTTTAACTTTAGATATACACTCGCAAACTTCCCTATAAGCACTTCCCCTCTGGGGAATCCCCGCCGCCATTTTGAAGTGCGTTCAACTTCGTCAAGTGGACGAGGGAAGATTATTTGGACAGACCCTCGCCTCCTCGATTTTGACTGAGGGAGTCTACTCAATATGTTCACTTCAGGCAGATCCATAGACCACAATGCAACATGATTGTGACGTCACAGCAGATCACGCTTAATTTACCCCCATCCCACACATTGGATTTATTTTGACATTTAACCGCATAATACTTGTAGCTAACTTAAGCTGACTGTTTGTTACACAGTTTATTGTATTATAATTTTTGTTTGTGTAATTCTTTAATATTTTCTCCAACAGCCCAAGCATACATACAGGCCTATAGAATGGTCTGAAAAACAAACTGATAAGGAAAAAACTGTAAATTAATAAATTAGCTCTATAGCGGATTCCAGTGATCAAGGGCTTATGGCGTTTCATTTAAACACATTGCAAGGGTTCCGCCAGTAGTGGGCACTCGTGCAACGTAAGCAATGACGTGCATCCGAGTGAACAAGATGGAGGGAAGATATGGAGGGAAGGGCCTAAAAAAATTTACTTAAACGCAGCCCGTCTGTCATCGGCTCACTCCCAGCATGCTTTGCGTTCACACTGTCCCAGCCTCTTTGAACAACAGCAAGAGGATAAACATTAAACACCATTTTTGCTTCCAACAGGCACAATTCATTAAAAACAAATCTGAGCTTTGATGGAAATGGTTGTACTTCTACATACACGTTTAAAATTTTAAACACCTTTAGTCAGCATCTCATAATAATAATAATGATGACAATTATAATAATCAGAGCAATAATTACAGTTTAGCTATAATAATGCATAATGTCTTAAATCTACTCTTTAGATATGTTCCATCTCTTTCTCCTCCATTGTTCAAAAAGTTTCTCAAATGTTTGTGTTCGTCCCATTACATTGTCCCTGACATACAGCAACTTAAATATTTACAATGATTCATTTACAACCAATGGCTCTGCCCATTAAACATTTTGTCCTTTTTGGAGATAAAAAGCTCATGGCACAGGGTACGTTTGTCCAGTGAGTTTAAAAGAGGCTCCGTTCACCCCTTGACTCACATGGCCAGTAGCTGATTGAGTGCCATGCGGAACTGTTGTGTGCAGTTGTAATACTTGTAGCTAACTTAAGCGTGTGGAACTCAAGGTGTGGAACAACTTGAGGGTGAGTAAACGATGACAGAATTTTCTTTTTTGGGTGAACTATCACTTTAAATTATGTAAATTATGCGAGCTCCCGCACCCTCTCGGTCATGTCTCTGGCGGACCCTGGCGAGGGGTACTGCAGGGCTGCGGTCTTGGTGCTCACCACAATGTCTTTGAGCTTGTCGCAAAGCGTGTTGCTGTGCTGGGCCACCCTGTTGCGCACCTCGGGAGACTTGGCTTGCCTGGAGAGCGTGTCTCCAATAAAGACGAGCTTGTGAGCGCTGAGGATGACGAATTTGCTGTGGGCAACAAAGATTTTGGGTGGCTGGTTGTTGTTGGTGGAGGAGTGGTGAGCGTAGTGATGTTGGCCTCGCACTGCTCCATGTAAAAGAGCAGCAGCTGCCGGTCGCCCATGCACAGCTTACTGCGCGGCGTCTGAGGGTACTGAGAGGGCGGAGTCCAGCCCGAAATGTCATTGTTGATTGGTCGAGAGACTTCCTGCTCCAGCCGCTCAAACTGCTTCAGCTGTTGTGGGTTAGGGACACGAGTGAATAATATTGCATTTAACAGATGAACAATAAAGAAAATTGTTCATATATGAATAATTAGATGAATAATAAAATGTTTATTTATATAAAATGAAATATTTGTAAGTGTAGGTTTAAGTAATGACATCTGTATACTTATATAATTACATTGGAATAATTTACCCAAAAATCATTTTGAAACCGATCTGGAAATATCGGAATGCATGTGTTTTTTCCTGTTTACACTGTCATAGAACACATCCGATCTGTGTCACATATGAGCAAAAAATCGGAATTGGGTCACATTACACTGACAATGTAAACGAGGCCTTACTCATCCTCAAGTTGTTTCAAACCTGTATGAATTTCTTTCTTCTGCTGAACACAATAGAAGATATTTTTAAGAATGTCAGTACCCAAACCGTTGATGTACCCCATTGACTTTCATTATATATATATATATATATATATATATATATATATATATATATATATATATATATATATATTTCATTCTATGGAAGTCAGTGGGGCCCATTAACTGTTTGGTTACTCATATTCTTCAATATATCAATATATCTTCTTTTGTGTTCAGCAGAAAATGAAATTCATCCAGGTGTGGAACAACTTGAGGGTGAGTAGCCTAAATGATGAATTTTCTTTTTTGGGTGAACTATCACTTTAAATTATGTATATGTCATAGAATAATAAAATAAAATAAAAATGTGGTGTATAATGTGGTTGGTATATAACAGGGCTCGTTCAACTCTTTCAATTATTGTTTGATCATACATTTATTTTTGTAAAATAAACAGTATAGGTATGTATGGAAATAAATGTGTATATAAAAAAAATACAGTTTCTAAAATTCAAACAATGCTAATGTTAAAAATCTGAAGCTCAGCTAAATGTTTCAAAGGCACAGCAAGTGGCTTTGTAAGCATTAAGTATGTAAATAAATGTGGTAACACTTTACAATAAGGTTCATTATGGCGGCAAATCAATGCCAATAATAAACGAGCGCACAACTGATGCGGGCGCGCGCGGTAAATGACATACGCGAGAGGATAACAGATCTACACGCGAAGAAACGGGAACTCGCGAGCTCATTCAAACCCTGCGCGCGCGCATGACATCATCTCTGCACGCAATACAAGCCCTCGCGTGCGCGCATGATCATTCCCCACGCGCTCGCGCTTGATCTGCTCTCGCCTGCTGCTTTTGCCAAGCGGGAAGGAAGTCGACCGGAAGTTGAAGCCGGCCGCGTGCCACCATCTTGTAGCAGAACTTCACCTGCTGTTAGCATCCCATTGACTCCCATTCATTTTGGCATCACTTTGACAGCGAATAACTTTACATCTGAGGCGTTTAAAGACTCCATTTGTCCATTATTTATTTCTAAAGAAACACGACAATGTATAAAATGCTCCATTACCTTGTAGCTTACGTTATGGCCCCGTAAAAACAGTTTTTGTAAAAGTAGGCTAACGATTGCGTCATAACCACGCGACTCTCTGTCGCACAGTAGAGAGATTACCGTATTGACGGGAGGAGAAGCTCGCGGGCAATCGGGGGGACGTGGAGGCAAAATGACAAAATAATTAATCAGAATACCTAGCAAAAGTTTCTCCTGCTCCTAGCTCATGGACACCTCCTACTCACGATCTCCGTCTCTACAAGATTCGGAAGGGAATGATTCAGATTTCTCATGCCACAGCCACTAGAAGACAGACGGGTTGCTCACGTCACATCTACGTCGTCAAGCTCAGTTTGAGTCTGCGCGTCAGGAACGGAAGTCCTAAAAAATCGCTGAAAACGGGCTTCACTTGCCTCAATTGAGTTCCAATGAGATGACTCTGTCCATTTCTTATACTGTCTATGGCTTTTGCTCGCTCGAACACTTTTATTTTTGGCAGTCGAGGGGCGGGACTTACTGTTTTAATAACCTCAAATGTCATTGGTTACTTTTCCCCTTTTCCAGAAGTCAGTTGCGATTGGACGCCTGTCCAATGACTCGTAATTCACTTGACTTGAGACATGAGACATCACTTCATTTGTTTTATTTATTGTGTGTAATGTGATTTAATGCATTGTTAATATAGAATAGATTCTTACCAGATACTTTATTAACAGAAAGTCTTATTGCATTGTGTTGTTAAGAGATATTTAGGCTACAGACTATGACGCATTTCCATGGTTATTAGCATTGCAAATTGACCCAAATTTGTATACATTTTTACATTTTATATTTATAACACTGTGATTTGTGATATTGGCATTAAAATATCTAAAATAAATTGGAGAAAAATGGGAATGTAAAGTCATACAGGTGAAACTCGAAAAATTAGAATAAGTTCATGTGCAAAAGTTTATTTATTTCAGTAATTCAACTTACAAGGTGAAACTAATATATAGACTTGTTACATGCAAAGTGAGATATTTCAAGCCTTTATTTGTTATAATTTTGATGATTATGGCTTACAGTTTATGAAAACCTTTTCACAATATTCTAATTTTGAATTTGTTTCTATTTTTGAACTTTTGCACCATGTTCTAACTTTTCGAGTTTCACCTGTATTTGCTGTATATCACCACTACATTACCACTATACTCTCATTCACCACTATTTACGTTTACCCAACCAAAATTATATTGGTTCTGAGAACCTCAGAAATGTAAAACGTGTCCATTAAATAGTTGCAAATATAACAAGGGCTTTGGGTGAAAGATACATTACTTGTTTATCAATATTCAAGAGTTGTTGTGTAAGCTTTTGTTATCATCCTGTGTATTACTATTATGTCAATTTTGAGTGGTTTATTATATTTTCTATTAAATGTAAAAGGGATTCTGGCTTCTCAAGTTAAGATACAGTACACAGCATAAATGATTACACCCCTCTGAAACCCAAACAAATTCAGATTTTTTTCTTTATCTAGGGCTTTTTTTTTTTTTTGAAGATATGTTATGTTCAGATGGGGTGTAATCATTTATACGGTGTACTGTACTTGCCTCATACTTTCTCTTATTAGGTTATTAGCTTACAAAAAGTTAGATGGTTAAGATCACTATATAATATTTTAATATCTAATTTGCTGGGTTTAATTTTGTTCCTCTATATTTTGTAGCAAATTCTGAAAAGGCATTTGTAAGCTAATTCATGCTGTGTACTGTATCTTAACTTTGAGAAGCCAGAACCCCTTTTGCATTTAATAGAAAACATAATTAACCACTTATATTACCTAAAAATTTATAAAAGATTTGGTCAATTTGCAATGCTAATAACCATGGAAATGCGTCATAGTCTGTAGCCTAGCCTAAATATCTTTTAACGACACAATGCAATAAGACTTTCTGTTAATAAAGTATCTGGTAAGAATCTATTCTATATTAACAATGCATTAAATCACATTACACACAATAAATAAAACAAATGAAGTGATGTCTCATGTCTCAAGTCAAGTGAATTACGAGTCATTGGACAGGCGTCCAATCGCAACTGACTTCTGGAAAAGGGGAAAAGTAACCAATGACATTTGAGGTTATTAAAACAGTAAGTCCCGCCCCTCGACTGCCAAAAATAAAAGTGTTCGAGCGAGCAAAAGCAGCAGGCGAGAGCAGATCAAGCGCGAGCGCGTGGGGAATGATCATGCGCGCACGCGAGGGCTTGTATTGCGTGCAGAGATGATGTCATGCGCGCGCGCAGGGTTTGAATGAGCTCGCGAGTTCCCGTTTCTTCGCGTGTAGATCTGTTATCCTCTCGCGTATGTCATTTACCGCGCGCGCCCGCATCAGTTGTGCGCTCGTTTATTATTGGCATTGATTTGCCGCCATAGTATATTAGTTAACATTAGTTAATGTATTAACTAACATGAACTAACGCGGACAGTCTGTGGCGTGCACATAACAGAGTCGCGCACATAACAGACGCATGATGGCTGAGCGCCAAATTCGAACGGCACCCTCTTCGTTAAAAGCTAACGTATGGAAAATTGTCAATTTCATTGTTACCTATTTAGTATTTTTTGTATGAGAGCTGCTTTCTGTATTGTTTAGTTTTCACATAAATATGCTGTAAACCGATCTGTTATACGTGGTACGTTATACTGCCCTGCAATATGTGCAATGCCAAGTCACAAAAAGTTACATTTGACTGTGCTCTCTGCAGATGTTCATTCACCTTTTTTTGTATAAGCTGTTTTTGATTGTGGTATACAGCAAACATTTCAAGTCATAACTCTTTATTATTTAGTTGTGAATAAGAGCGGCTTTGTATGTTACTAATTATTCAGAATATGCGTAAGTCCACACGCATTATGTTTGTATGAGAGCTGCTGGTACATAATTCTATATTTTTTAACGAAAACTGTTTGTGAATTTGCTACAGCAAAATGTTTTATTTTTTTTCGTTTTTTTCTGAAGGATTATATTGCTCATTGGAAATAACAAGAGGATGTTGGTTAGAAATCTATTATTAAATGCTAGAGATTCAGAATATGCTGAAGTTTATATTAATTTACTGCTGCTACAGGTACACATTTATTTTCCTGTTGGTTCTTTGCAATGTTGGGACAAATGCTGGCAAATGTAACCTTACAGTTGACTTGCCAAATCATTTCCATTTGTTTTATTAATAAAATTTAATATAGGAAGTATTGGAAGTAAGTTCGTTATGGGTCATCATAAATACTTTGTAAAGTAGTAAAAAAATAAAAATAAAAATAAATCTTTACCCTCTGAATCGTAATTGAATCGTGAGGTTCCTAGAGATTCCCACCCATCAATCGTCGACGAGAAGAGCAACCGGAGAATTCTTCACAACGATCACAGATGCAATTCCACCCCCAAACAATTAACAATAATTTACTGTTTACAAGCGACGACATGATTATGAAACTTAAAAGGTGGAATTCAGAAAGAAGTGCATTGTGTCCTTTATGCACAGTAAATAAATAAATAAAAATCATTAAGAACATTACCTACTGGCTCATAATTTTTTATTAAGTCAAGTCAAGTTTATTTGTATAGCGCTTTTCACAATACAGATTGTATCAAAGCAGCTTCACAGTATTAAATTAAAATAATACCAAAAAGTTTGTTTCATGGCTTTATTAGAGCGTTTGAAAAAGGAATGACTGCCGAAATGTATTTGCACTGTACTGAATAAATTATTTTGTGTGCTTGAATGTACCCTGTATTTGGCCCCTGAATGTAACATGTGGCCCCTTAATGGCCCCTGTTACAGAAAAATCCTAGAACCGCCACTGCAATCAGGGGCCAATCAGATTTCAGCAGGGCCCCTGTGGCCCCGCCTCTAGAACCGCCCCTGGCTGTCTTTGGTTCTTTTCAAACTCTTCTTTACCCTGTAATAGAAAGTTAAAATACATTTTTTATGAATAAATAATTTACAGTCTATGAATAGATGGGTGAAATACAGTTTGTAATGCATGTTCAAAAATGTGTCAACTTGATTTGATTAAAAAAGAACAAGATCATGTTAAATTATTTGTGCATAACCAAATTCATATTCATAAAATAAGCCTTTGCTATTACATGAAGTCACAACTGGCATGCATATGTTCCCACCATTCTTTAAATAAAAAATAAAAAAAGTGCATGTGCATCCCATCCATCCATTCTTTGACTTCAAACAATGTGCACTGAAATATATATATATATTTACTGTATTTATATCTTTGATAGTTAAATTGCACAATTATTGTAGGTAAAAAAAAAATGTAGCAGAAATGAGCCAATATGGTCAATCCAGTTAAAGGTGGTATCAGTGATTTCAGGCCCAAAAATATTTTTATCACATTCATCTAATCTTTCCTAACGATCCGCTAGCTGCCCGCCCCATAAGCATGCCGTCAAAAAAACGCGTTTCTGTAGGCAGCCTAGGCTCAGATCTGCACACAAAAACGCATTTTTGACGGCATGCTTATATCGGGCAGCTAGCGGATCGTTATAAGATTAGATGAATGTGATAAAAATATTTTTGGGCCTGAAATCACTGATACCACCTTTAAGTCAAAGCTTTCACATACTATTTTTGCAATATATTAAATAAATAAAAATATATAAATAATACAGTTGTACATTGTTTTTAAAATACTAAATTATCATACAGTTTATAATAAAAAATATAATTTGCATGACATCTGAAAGATGAAGAGATATCTGTGTGACTGAACAGAATTAACCTTATCTGCATAGTTTCAGCAAAACTTTTGACAGAACACACAGCAGACGCATAACAGCTGGTGCTAAAGAAAGATGTATGTGGGCTTTGAGGAAAAGCAGGTCTGCACATGCAATCACAGTGATTGATGAAAAGGTCTGAGGCTCGACACAGTGGGGATTACAGGTAGAGCCCACATAGGGTCGACACGCAGATCATTGATCATATTGCTGGCTGAAAACATACACCTGGATCTTGTTCTCAAAAGGAAACAAATTAACATTTTGTGATGATTTCATTTTTAGCGTACCTGTAAATGGACATAATCGTAGTCCTCCATCCAACCTTCCTCTGTCGTCTCGTGCGGCCTGTCTGGAGTCTCTTCCTCAGCTGAGAATTTGGGAGGGGAGGGTAACGGGCGAGACTGGATGTTGCCCCGTTCAGGTGTGCCTGACTGATAGGCTGATGATTGGGCATTAATGATGAACACCTGCTGTCAACAAGCAGAATCACAGAAAAAAGAGAAACACAAGAACTAAAACTGACTTCCAGCCACAGCTTTAGATGAAATCAACTGAAGATAAAAGAAAACATTAAATCTCTTAAGATCTCAGAAGAGGAGGATTAAACAACTCCACAAACAGCATTACCAGCTTCACTTATTACTAACCAGACTGACTTTATTTCTGTCAGACGTCTACAGAAGTTTTTATTGAGAATTAACAGAGGTTTAGATGTTGACGATTTATTGAAAATGTTTGGTCACCATTGTGGTGACCAGTGTTTCCTTTAGTTGGGCAGTTTGACACTTAGTTTTTTTTGGTGAGTTTGTGGTTTGTGTAACAGTTTTTACCATAACGTCATTTGTTGCAAAAATTATCAGGTGATATAGTTTTCAACAACAAAAAGTAGAATAATGCACTTATCTCATCACTGTCCAAAAGTGGATATTTGATGTTAATACATCAATATAATACATCAATAATACAATACAGTTGCCATACCCTAGCAGTCAGAGATCAGATAAAACATCAGCTAATGATGATGCTCGTTAAAGATTTTAGGAGGGCTTTAACCCCCCTAAATTTCCACCCAGCCCCCCTAAAAATGTGCTACTGTACACTAATTACTACGGAGCCCGGAAAGTCACCTGTGGGAGAAAAAAAACAATCCGTGGCGACGGTTTTGCAATCCGTCCGCTCAGTTTATAAACCATACTCACGAATTCTCAAACTGTTCCCTCGGTTTAAAGGACAAGTTCGGTATTTTACACTTAAAGCCCTGTTTTCAGATCGTTTCTGATGAAATGCAATGGTTAAGATTGAAATTTGGACAAATGCTGATGGCCCGAGAATTTGGCCCCCCCACCGAGTGGTCAGAGGTGTTCACTGGTTTTATCGTAGTTTTTGTCCAACTCCATTGACTTGTATTGGATGAAAAACTACGATAAAACCTGTTGGAAAGCATCTTTTGCAGCGATTTTTGTGTGAGCATATCAGTGAACACCCCTGACCACTCGGTGAGTTTCACGTCTTTGTAAACGAAAGTTTAATGCGTTTTAGGAAGGATTATTCCAGTGCACCTATGCAACCATTGTGGAGGTGGGGGGGTGCTACCACAGAAACCGAAAATTCTCGGGCCAGCAGCATTTGTCCAAATTTCAATCTTAACCATTGTATTTCATCAGAAACTATCTGAAAACAGGGCTTTAAGTGTAAAATACCGAACTTGTCCTTTAACAAATTGTGCCCACAGATTAATAAACCGTACCCACGAGTTTATAATCCGCGCTCTCAGATTTGTAAACCGTGCCTTCAGTTTTTGCAATCTGTACCCACAAATTCATAAACCGTGCCCACGCTTTCACAATCCGTTCCCACGGGTTTGTAATCTGTACTCACGGATTTGTGGCTCACTCTCATTTTAGAAGAACACGTTGTTAACGAATCTTATTGCATATTGTTTTATTGAATATTAAGGGGAATACATCAAATTGACATACGTCTGCATGCTTAAAGTGATTCTCAATTTTAGCGGGTATGGGTGGAATATTTAATATGAATGACGTGCATCAAAATCTTTTGTTTATTAATCTTAGCACTTTATTATTATATTTTCTAACCTGTATTATGACTGATATTTGACGAATTGCTTTGTTCATTTTTTTTTAAGTTTTGGACAAAAGCGTCTTCTAAATATGTAGCCTAAAATGTAATAATAATAATAATTATAATAATAATAATAATTATTATTATTATTATTTGAGTTAATTACTATAAATGAGTTCAAGTAATTCAAGTTTAAGACAGTAATATGTTTATCATAAAATCATTTATGAATGTTTTATTTTTAAGCAAAAATTATGCAAAAAATGTAGGCCTATTTTATCCAAAACTGTAAAAGGTTAGGTTATAGCCTATAATAATAAAGCATTGATAAATTATTTGATGACAAACATATTACTGTTACTAAGTGAACTCGTTTATAGGGAGACCGGGGATGGTTGTAACACGGGTCAGTTGTAACAATTCCAATCTGTCCAATCAGGAACTAGTTACAAATCACCTGATTCACTTCGCACATCCTCAGTTTAGTTCTTATTCCACATGTGATAAAGTAGAGCCCTGTGGCAGACACAGCACATGTTAGAGTGGAAAAAACAATTTTGAGATAAGGAAGTTACTTTTTTTAACTTTTTTTGTTTTTGTTATGGGAATTTCTGCTTTGTAGTTAAACTCCTCAAACTTTTATTATGGTTATTGTGTGTCTGTGTAGATATTTTCCATGCAAGTTGTTAGTGCTAATGTTTTGCCTGTTAGCTGTAAGGTGAGCTAGTTCATGGCTACATGACTCTGGGTTAGTTCTAACAACAAGACTCTGGGTTAGTTGTAACAACAATGAAACAAATTTTTATTATGGCCAATACTATAGACTTACAGTAACAACCATGCTTACACAAATAGAATGTTCAAGTGTTCAAGTTCATTTTATTATGGTCAATTACTATGACAGAGAAACAGCAGAGTCACACACGCACGCACACACACACACACACACACACACACACACACACACACACACACACACACACACACACACACACACACACACACACACACACACACACACACACACACACACACACACACACACACAATGTTCAAGTGTTAAATTTTATTATGGCCATTACTAACACTGGCAGTAACAAACATGCTTACAAACAAGCAATGTTTGTGTTCAAGTTCAATTTATAATGGTCAATTACTATGATTGAGAGTGACAAACACACTGAGACTAAGAGTGATACACACATCAGTTATATTGAAAATCAGTGTTGAATATAAACCTTTCAAAATATTTTTTTTGTCAAAATCCTTATTTCATTATGTTACATATCACCCCGGTGGATATCATAATGTTACATCTCACCCCAGGGTATGTTACAACTAACCCTGACTATGGGGTGAATTGTAACATTTCACTCCTCGTGTTTGAAACTAAACCATGCATTTTCTGTTTGTGTTGCAAAGATAATAGCTATGTCATTTAATAGCAGACACTTGTAACTAGTTTGGATCACATTTTGAACACACTGACTTCAAAGTACTTCAAGCTATAGACAGAAAGGTCAAAATTGTTACAACCATCCCCGGTCTCCCTAGTTAATTTATAACTCAAATAATAATAATTATTATAATTATTATTATTACATTTTAGGCTACATATTTAGAAGACGCTTTTGTCCAAAACGTACAAAAAAGGAACAAAGCAATTCGTAAAATATCAGTCATAATACAGGTTAGAAAATAATAATAAAGTGCTAAGATTATCACAAATAAACAAAAGATTTTGATGCACGTCATTCAATATTAAATCGTATATTCCACCCATACTCGCTACAATTGAGAATCACTTTAAACATGCAGACGCAGTTTAGACAATTTGATGTAGGCTTATTCCACTTATAACACAATAAAACAATATGCAATAAGATTCGTTAACACGTGTTCTTCTAAAATGAGAGTGAGCCACAAATCCGTGAGTAGCCTACATTACAAACCCGTGGGAACGGATTGTGAAAGCGTGGGCACGGTTTATGAATGTGTGGGTACAGATTGCAAAAACTGAAGGCACGGTTTACAAATCTGAGAGCGCGGATTAGAAACTCGTGGGTACGGTTTATTGATCCGTGGGCACGATTTGTTAAACCGAGGGAACAGTTTGAGAATTCGTGAGTAGGCTACGGTTTATAAACTGAGCGGACGGATTGCAAAACCGTCGTCACGGATTGTTTTTTTTTTTCTCCCACAGGTGACTTCCCGGCCGGGCTCCGTACGTACGTGATCGCCTCAGTCACCTTTAAAAGTCATATGAACCCGGTTCCTCCCAGTAGGCTATTATCTCCGCAGCGTCAGAACAAAAGCAGAGGACAACGTGTGTGTATTTATTGATTGATCGTTATGATATATATGCATCTGTGTAGTTCTTTGTTTGTCATAAATGCATTTTACATTTTACATTTTACTTCAGAAAAAAACAACGTGTTTTTATTATTATTTTAACAACTTCGAAAACACAATGGCAGATTTTAAATGAACACATACATGTATACATTATTACAAAAGTAGCCTAGTATTATAAAAATAATTGTGTGGACTGAGTGTGCGCAGCCGCAGTTTATTGCATCACTTAATCGCGCGTATTTTTGATTAGCTGTCAGATACTGAGAAATAGAAACAGGTCTATTCAATCTTCCCTGGATGTATTTTTAACGAAGAAATTAAATAATAGCAATCAGGAGAATGGAAGCAGCAAAAAAAAATAAATAAAAAAAATAGGACTGTATGCAATAAAAATTGCACTGCAACAAAAAGGTAAGACATGTGTTTTATATTTAATGATCTTCACTGTGAGTTTTAATTAATAGTGTAATAGAGTTAATAGTGCATCGTGCATTTTGTTTGGTATAATGTGAGGTATATTGTTCGGTAATGTCGTTGTTCTATGTAGGCCTATATGCTCAGAGGGAATGCCATACTCTAGGTTTTTGTGAAACGCCGCCACTGTCTGCTAGTGCTATATTTCACAAAGCTCAGTCAGTAAGACAGACAGACAGACAGACAGACAGACAGACAGACAGATAGATAGATAGATAGATAGATAGATAGATAGATAGATAGATAGATAGATAGATAGATAGATAGATAGATAGATAGATAGATAGATAGATAGATAGATTACAGCATTACAAACTACAATAGCCTAAACAGAACTGGAACTTTTGTAAGATAATGCGCTCGTCTCAACAAAAACTACATGCAGGGTTTTTAAACATCTCGTGTGGAGAAAATATTGCTTATTCTGGGCAGAATAGCAAGCCAAAAAAGCAGGATAACTTGTAGGCCTACTTCAAAGGAAAACAAATTTGCAGAGTAAAAACAGAGTTTGTGTTGTTGAATCATATTTTTTCTAGTACATCTTAAAATATAGAGCTCATGACAAATAAAAGTTCCAGATGGACAAACATTAAATGTAAAACCCAGTGTGAATAACAATATCTTAAAAGAAACTAGAGATTGGCAAACTTTGAAGTAGGGTTCAAGTTTTAATTAGTTGTACAGCTTGAAGTGTAAAGCCTTTTCTCGTACACAGATATGGCCTATTTATGAATGAAATTCATGCATTTATTTGACATTTAAACTGAAGCAAAAAGGGAAAGAGAGTAGAAAAGACTTATTATCCTGTCGCCCCCTCTAGTGGACAGCATTGAGTATTACGGACTTCTTTGGTCAGATAATACAAGTCAATGGATTTTTTGGGAAAGTAAGTATGACCAGTTAGAAAAGATATAGTCAGACCAGTCTGAAGGTCTGAGCTGAGTTTGGTGAAGAATTAAAGTTCTAGGTGGAGTCAATTTCTCATAATAATAATAAATAATAATAATGTTTAAATATATGCTGGCTTTCTCAAGCCAACATAATAAAGAAAACTCAGAGAAACACTGACCAATTCACTATGTCATAAAATTTTATTAGTTTTATAATAAAACTAATAACATTTTAAAGGTATCCCGTGCTCTTCAAACGACATGATTTTAATTAATCCCAAACCTGCTAATTTTGATAGTATTAATGTACGTTCACTAGCTTCTCTCTTTTCTGTCTCTTTCTTTTCATGTGAACTGAGTAGGCTACACATGCTTACATTCATAAATAATAAACTTTATTTATATTCAATTTTCTAAATGATTTATACATATGTCGCACACGCCTACCTGCCTTTTGATGTAAATAAAAGACGAGAGTGGTAAATGTTACAGACATATTAGAAGGTACAGTTCAGCCTATTATTGATTTTTATTTCCACTTCCCTTTTATCCAAAGAGACGGAACTATTTGCACTGTATTTATCAATGGGAAATAGCTACATCATGCTAAAATATTCTGTCATATACTGTGGCTCACATTAATGGGGTCGCTTGGAAGTCGCAGCAGCACGAATTAGGTGACCAGCAACATATTTCTGCTTCAAATAAAAACTTACCCACATTCAAGTGTTGATAAAAAAAAGGATGCATGAAGCTAGAATAAAATGTTTTTAAAATGGAAAGAGTTAAAGTACAGTTAAAGGTATATTTCAAATATAAATATTGTGATTGATGTGACCAGTAAAGGAAAAAATAACACGGAGGCAGCAGGCTACTGCAAACGTTTAGGGGTTTATTTCCACAGAATGGGGTTACAGAAGTAGAGAAAATGTTAACCCAACTGAGGTAAACCAAACTATTTGTAAAGAGAAAAAAAAAGAAAGAAAAAAAAAGTACAATAAACATGAGTCACTGCATTTGCCTCTTAAACAATTACAGCGGTCTAGGGACTACAGGACCTGTTCTCTCACAGAACACCACTCCCATACAGAAACAATTAACAAATTTATACATTGGTGACCAGCACCAATTAACACAAAAAGGGGGATACGCAGACACATAATGGCCATTACACACAATAACCAAATATGAAAACATCAAATATACATAAACAAACACTTCAAATAATACTATCAAATGACTTCACTTTATAAATGCACTTCTTATACATAAACAAAAGAAAAGGAAGCGAAATAGTCCTTGGAGTTCCCCCGGAGCAGAAACCGGAATGGTTGCGGCCCAATCATTGGCCGGAACCATAAATATACATCCGATGTTTCCACCCGAACCCCTTTTGACCAGCGCCAACTCACGGGACACGGCAGAGAATGGCCGTTTCTCAATATGCGTTCTTGTCTGTACATGTGTTCTTGTGAACTTGTGAAACGTCATCATTCGCTGCCCAAGTACTGTCCCAATACACAAGTTTGCATTTTGGCAAGAACGGTTAAAAATCCCGGAAGTGTTCTTGACACGCCCATTTTACAGAGGATTCAGCGGTTGGTAACTTGTGTGAACTTGACGGCAGAAATATCCCAGCATTCATTTCGGCATTCGAGGAAGGAGTTATGTTTGGGTTATTTAAACCCGTTATTTAACCCGTTTAAACCGTTATTTAAATCGCGTTATGTTTGGGTACTGCAGACGGTGTCTGTGCGGGGGTATTATTGCGCAATACCAGAAAGAACACATCGTCTCAAACTGTCAGCAGCGTTCTGTGTGCTCGTCACCTTGTGAGTTCATTCTTCCAAGAACAACTAGCAAGAGCGTTCTCCCCAAGAACACAAGTCCGTTCTTTGCATTCTTGGTTTTGGGAAACAGCCAATGTCTAATAGGCCAATGTCACGAAAAAATTGAAGACCGGAAGTACGTCTTTTAGTAGGGATACGGCTCTTCCGGTTAACTTTTTACAATGGCGGAGTCCGATAGATACCGCTGGACCAAACCTCTCCACAACCTGCCTGAAGTCACATATGACGATGTGGTTCGGATGGTAAATGAAAACTCTCAAGTGGAAACGTCAAAACTGAGGAAACAACACTACAACAACAGCTGCGGGTGAAGCCTGCCATTGTTGTTATAGCTCTACCCGTTCGCCAGAAAGGTAAACGTTTCTATAGTAACAGCGAGTTGGACCAATCAGCATACGTTGCTGCTACGCTTAGGATTGTGGGTAGTGTAGTTTTTTTTCATATGATCGCGGATAAAACATGTTTTTCTTAAAACAAGGTTGATTTCATACGAACTTATAGCTTCTACAGGAGCAAAAACCTTCGTTTCACAACCTCATAGCTCGTGGTCAGTCTACCTCGGATGGTTTAGACATTATGGCTGATAATCTAAATCCTTATGGAGAAATACTGTTGACCGGAAGTTCTGAATCCCTACTCCGCGTTCCGGAAGCAGGAAGTGTGACATAGGCCTATAGGAAGAGAATTGGCACTCTCTGCTTACTTCCGGTTTCTGGATTGGCTGCAGTAACACGTCTCTGTCCATGCGGGGGCGCTCGCAGGCGAGTGCAGAATGAATGGAGGTCTATGGCGCTATACCCATCAAAATCCACTTTTCTCAGGATATAATTTTTTGTCTAGTAATTTGAATGTTGTATTCGAAATGAGATGCAAAGAAATTACACATTGCTGGGTGTTAGATTTTTTAGAGTCACTTATTTGCTTTAAAAAGTCTTTTAAAATGTCAATGACGTCATACACATCGTACGACCAGAGATACTGCTTTACGGCAATCCTTCAGTCGCGTTGGTGCTTTCGTGCTCTGCACTTTCTTTTCTCTCGAGGCATCGACAACACAGCTGACACAGATAAATACACGTGCTAGAAGAGTTTTTGTTTTGTTTGTTTCTGGTCCCGCTTCGGATGCCACGATGCCATCAAGCGGTATCTCTGGTCGTAATCAGTCCTTCACTGACCAATCAGCGTTCATTAGCAGAATGCTAGCGTATTATGGGCAACAACAACTCAGCCTGTAAGAAATCGAAAGGACATAAGTACTCGTTCATTCAATTTTCGACCTATAACCCATGTTGAACTTGCAAAACCTACAATAAAATATTAGATTTCTCAACGGCAATCGGGTGAAAGAGACACATTTAGCCGTCTAGCCCCATAGACTCCAATTCAGTCTGCACTCTCCCGCGATCACCTCCAGTGGAATTCTAATGGAACTGCAACCAAGATCTATACAATGGGGCTAATAGGAAGTGCCAAGGCTCTCCGTAGACGGGCTCTGGACACGGGCATAGATATCATATAATAGAGATCCTAAGTCCCTCCCCTCCGCTTCCGGCTCATGGGACCTTATTTCGGAAAAAATATGTATGGTAGTCAATGGTGAGAGGCAACTTATCTTTTATTCCGTCTGAACTGTGCCCTGAATTACTCATATGATGTTTGTCAATTTAAAAGATAATTATGAAAGTCAAGAAAGTCGCAGTTTGTCATAAAACAGAAGAGTAACATTTAGTTTTATGTGAAAATCGCTCAATGAACTACATCTCTCGTCTCGCACTATGTACGTATGTGTGCAGTCTGGTACAAAGCACTCAGGCATGACGGCGTAACGTTACGATTATAACGTAAGACTATAGAAAAAATGACAGACGTTAGCTTCAGTAAAGTTAGCTTCATTCATTGAGAGAAAAGGTATGACGTCACATGTGCGCCTTTTGGGTTTATAGGCTTTGTAATTATGTATTTTCAGTCTTATACCTCAACAGTTTCACATCAAACTGCGACTTTCTTGACTTTAAAATGTATCTTTTAAATTGACAAACATCATATGTGTAATTCAGGGCAAAATTCAAACGAGATCTAAATATTTGTTGTTTCTCGCCATTGACTACCATACAATATTTTTCCGAAATAAGGTCCCATGGTGGTCAACCGGAAGGGGAGGGACTTAGGCTCTCTATAAAGGCATGATGTCTCGTCCGCGCTGCTGGCCAATGGAGGTCGACGTCCGCACACGGCGGCCATCTTGCCACAGGGAGCTCGCTCACTCGTAACATTGTGTTTTAATGGTGCATGTACTTTTAAATAACCATAACTTGCTCTCGGTTTGGTTTGTTATAAACGTCAGAGATGTAGTTATGACACTGCATACATATGAATAATTATAACATACATGTTCAAGCATTCGGAATTATAGCCACGGTAATAACGTTTGTAAGAAACCAAACCGTTTGTAAATCCGTCAAGATTTCAGCGAGATAAGAGGTTTTGTGTTCGTGCTGATCACTCACCTTACTTCAGATACCACAGAGCTCACCAGAAAGCTTCCCTGTGACAAAATGGCCGCTGGGGATGCCGTTCGAGACTCCGCCTTAAGACATCTAGCCTTATATGGATATCTATGCTCAGACGTAACAAACAAGCAAACGAAAAGAACGGTAAGAATAAACTCCGCAAATTAAACGTTAAAGAGTGTGTGCACTTAACTCCAAACGAAAGTTTAAATAAAGTTTATTAAACAAAAATAATGTTGTTGTGTATTTTTTAGTGTAAACAAATTCCATTTAATAAAAAGACACAAACTGACCTGACCCAGGCTCACCAGCAACATCCGCCACAAATATTAATACCTAAATAGGAACATAATTGTGTACTTAAAGTGCAAAGTTTTTATATAAATAGTAAACTACAAGTACGATGTTAAGTTTGCTTAAAGAAAACTTATGCCTGCAGTATAAAACTACTAAACTAGTTTACAGAGAGTATACTTCAAAGTGTACTTTCATAAACTAAAGTACTTTCATATACTTTATTAGTAAAGTATAAGTTCACTTGTAGTATAAAGTATTAATAAAAACTAGTTGTGTACTCAAAGTTTACTATTGTTACACTTACAGTATGCTTAAAAGTATACTTTTATTCACTAAAAGTAGGCTAATTTAGTTCTAAGTAGTTTTGAAACCATCCACTTACAAGTATACTTCTAGTACATTGATATTAGTATACTTACTACATAAAGTATGCTTAAAATATACTTGAACTTTACTTAATAAAATTAATTTGAAGTATACTTATTTTTTGTAAGTGTCTGCAACTCCCATTAATGTCAAAATCAAAGGTGTAAACTAGAGTGCAACTTTTTTTGTGTCAGTCATGCATGGAGACAAAGAATAATTGTTACCGTTTGTTGGTAGTGCAGCTGGCTCTTGTCCACACTAGGTGGAGTGTCATAGATCTCCTGACCATCTCTACTGGGTGGGCCTTTCATTGCCATTGGAGGAGTATCATAAACCTGTGGCCCAGAGAAAAAGGAACGGGGTCAAAAAGACATAAAACTAATTTACTAGTTAAATAAATGAATCAAATACACAATTAAGACAGAAGAATGTCAGATCATGGCAGTATAACGACATAATTAATCTTGTAACAGAATAAATTTGACCCTTTGCTTGGCTCCTGTCGTGCTGTGTGGAATACTGTTTGGATGGAAACTTGGCCTTTGGTCTTGTAGCATCCTGTTCTTCTTGGGTCACTGGAATCTGTATGTTGCTGTCCTGACAGTCACCTCCATGAGTGTGCACCGCTATCACAATGTCATCAAGTCAAGAGTCACTAACAGGAAGCTACTGCACAGACTGGAAAGACGACACAGACGCCTTCATCTGACTGGCATCTGGATTCTAGGCTTTGTTTTTGCCAAAAAACACAAAAAGACAAGGATGGATTGCAAAGATGTCAGAGGAAAATGGAGTCGCAGTCTATAGTAGTGGCTGTTTTGCTTCTTGAGATCCTGTTGGGTTTCGTCATTCCATTTTTGATCATGTTAACATATTATCTCTGGTTGCACAAAGGCTTGAGCCAAAAAGCCAAGAGCTCCAGTCTAACTAAAGCTCCACAGGACCAGAAACCCAGAAATCAGGGGGCAAACGTTAAGACTTACAAGAAGAGACTTGTGGTCAGCATCATTGTGGCTTTCTTTCTGTTTTGGACTCAGAAAATATTCTAAAATGAATCAGAAATAAATAATTCTCCCTGCTGTTCTTGTGTGTTTTGCAGTAGATGAACACATGCTGTTGATGGAGAAACAATATTCGACATTCATCTGACTGCAGTTCATACATGCATTCATTCATATGATCCAAAAATTATTGATTTGGTCTCATGAGAGACCAAAGTATCCCAGAGTATGGATTACCAGAATTCTATATTTTGGTAATATGGGCCTTGGAAAAAACTAAATAGGTTTCTTGTGGTTTAGCTGCATTTAGTTATTGTTCAAATTGAAGACAATGTACTTACTTTTTTGCATACATACTGTATGCCAAAATGCATGCAATTTGTTAAAATCAATAAGAAATTCAAATATGTTGTGAACCAGAAACGAATTGTTCAGAAATCGGAACTTATTGTTTTAAGAGACTAACTCATTCGAGAATTGAGCCAAAGTGATTGAGAAAAACTGTAAAACTTAGAATTAAGAACATCCTATAAGTAGTGATATATTACCATGGTGTTGTATATTATTATCAGCTTAATAAGACGATTTTTATTTTTATTTTATTTAAAAAATAAGCATATGAGGTAAATGTTTGCAGCTTGCAAAAGGGGCTTCATTAAGAGTAAAAGGAAAAACAAAAGAGGAAGAAATGTCTGAAAACCACAAACCACATACAGCTATTTTAGAAACAAGCTAAAAATAATGCAAACAGAAGGCTTCAACAAAATCATATACCATCGATTAACAACCAACAATAATGTACAGCATGTGAAAAATATGAACCTATTCTATTACACCCAATAAGCAAAATAATGAACGTTTAAAATAGCATCATATGACCCCTTTAAGGGTAAAGTGTGAGTTCATAATGTTGTCTCTGTATCTTTTATTTTAATTGCATTGTTTGGTTTAGATGAAAATATAAATAGCGAGTCAAAGGGGAGCTTTAATTATTTATTTTTTTCCATTGATTGAGATGAGAGCAAAGCTGTAGTTTTAGTTTACAGAAGTGGGAGGAGTCGACATAGCCCCTGTTCTTCAAGCTGTCATAACTTGCATTCAGCATTTTCCAGACCAAAAAAAAATGTGATCATGATGGAGCTCAACGTAAGCTTCAATTCCACATCTAACAACACTGCTGTGGGTTCAGAACAGATTACTCCTGCTGTAGTTCTGGGTTTGTGCTGTTTGGTGGGTTTGCCAAGCAACGTCGCTGTAATCATCAGCATTGCTCGTGAGTGGAACAAAAATTTGAGCTTTACCTTAAGCCTAATGCTAAACCTTGCTGTCTCTGATGCTTTGACCCTTTGCTTGGCTCCTGTCGTGCTGTGTGGAATACTGTTTGGATGGAAACTTGGTCTTTGGTCTTGTAGCATCCTGTTCTTCTTGGGTCACTGGAATCTGTATGTTGCTGTCCTGACGGTCACCTCCATGAGTGTGCACCGCTATCACAATGTCATCAAGTCAAGTGTCACTAACAGGAAGCTACTGCACAGACTGGAAAGACGACACAGACGCCTTCATCTGACTGGCATCTGGATTCTAGCCTTTGTTTTTGCCCTACCAATATTTTTCACTCAAGAACTCAAAGACAAGGATGGATTGCAAAGATGTCAGAGGACAATGGAGTCGCAGTCTATAGTAGTGTCTGTTTTGCTTCTTGAGACCCTGTTTGGGTTCGTCATTCCATTTTTGATCATGTTAACATGTTATCTCTGGTTGCACAAAGGCTTGAGCCAAAAAGCCAAGAGCTCCAGTCTAACTAAAGCTCCACAGGACCAGAAACCAAGAAATCAGGGGGCAAACGTTAAGACTTACAAGAAGAGACTTGTGGTCAGCATTGTTTTGACTTTCTTTCTGTTTTGGACTCCTGTTCACATTATCAATGTGATTGATATAGTTACTACTCTGACTAAAACATCTCATCCACATGTTTATACCCGACTGAAGTCCTTCCGTAGAGTTTATGGTGATACAAGCAAGACTATGGCTTTGCTAAACTGCTGTTTGGATCCTTTTCTCTATGCCGTCTCTTCAGGAAATATTATAAAATGTATCAGAAAGAAATGATTAAAAATTTCTGATTGGATTATTTACTTCCATGTTTTAAAGACTCCCTGTTTCCTCATTGCTGTTCTTGTGTGGTTTGCTGTATGAACACATGCTGTTGATGGAGAAACAAAATTCAATTCAAATTCAAGACTGCATTTCATTTATATGCATCCATTTATACATACTGTCATATTTATCAACATGAATAGAGTAAGTATAACATTGTAAATAATCACATTAAAGAGATTTTTTATTATTATTTCTTAATGATCACTCTCATAATTTGTGAAAAGATGACAAAATTGAAACCTATTAAGCACATAATTAATAAAAACAGTGTGATAAATATGCAATCAGTATCTGTAAGTAATTAGCCAAATTTGATTAAATGTACACTGTAAAAATAAAAGGTGCCTGGAGGACCCTTTTGGGGTTCTTCACTTTGCCACACCGGCGGAACCGTCTGTAGATCCTCTAGGCACCCTTTAAAAAGTGGTGGTTCTCTGAAGAACCACACAAGTTTCCTGAGGAACTATTATATTAGGCACTGTGTGGAACCACTTTGGGTGCCTCCAGGAACCAAATTTCATTTTTTAAAAATATTTAATTTCATGTTGTTACTATGGTTACCTTTGACTTCTATTATAATAAATTGAACCAAATACAAAACAAGAATTGTTTATTACATATTTTATATTCATTTTTATACATGGGTTATGCACATGGGAAAAAAAGCTAACTATAGATTAATATCAATGAATACACAAAAAAATAGTATAATACATAAGCAACATGAATAATCAACCATATACAATAGGCTACACAAGAAAAGATATTTCAACAAAATGCATTGAAACACATGTTCCATGTAATAAATCAATGTAAAAAAAAAATACATTTTGACTAATTAAAAATGTCCATCTTCACTTAACTTTAAAACATTTGTGTTTCAGTCCACTAAGTCTGACATCACTGTTTCCAAGTCCAAAAGCTCTATCAGATGCCAAAAACAAACAAACAGTGCTAATATGCACTCATTGTGCTGTAATATTCCTGAAAATTATGATCCTAACCTTTATCTCTATTCCGAAATCTCTGATGGTTAGTTATTCAGCTATTTTGAATCATATAATGTTGAAGTCTGGGATGCCGTTACTGGAGACTGTAATGTACACTATGGCTTTTGAAAAGCTTAAATGTTTGACTTGAATCAACAGTGTTCATAAATGGTTGAGTATTCTCATGAAACAAGATAGAGGAAGTAGAGGCTTCGACCTGGAAACAGTATTAAGGTGCAGTAAAATTATCTGTTGTTCTGTGAATGTTCACTGGTGAATTTCAGTCATTTCAATAAGAATGATCAGCAATTTCGTTTGTGGTAAAAAATGTCACTATGGGACCAAGTTGGTCACTGGAATTCGCTAGATTTGACCAATAGAAAGCTGCTTGAAAGTGACTCTTGTGTGAGTTGTGCTTCATACATTACGTCGCTACACTGCTGACAATGGTCAATGGACTTTTTTGCCTGTGTAATTTCACGAAATTAAAAAATGTGACCGCACCTTTACTCGCTGCAACATAAAAATGCAATCAATAATAAAATCTTCACAAGGGACATGTGAGGTACTTAAAGAGTTAGAAAAGTGAAAAGGAGCATCAGCTTCATTTTCCGTATTTTTTTCCTCTTTTCTGGTGGATGGTCCAGGCACTTCAGTGATTTTCAGGCCTACAGGAGGATTTTTATTCTTGTTCAAACTTGTATTTCAGCTTACCGAGATCCCTGCAAAGTACAACATTTACTGTTAGTAAGGTTATTAAAATGATAGTTGTGAAATTTGAATAATTTCCTCAGCCTTGTGAGGTTCCAAACCTGTTTGACTTTCTGTCTGTGGAACCCAAAAGCAGATCTCAGGCATAATGCAACCCCAGTCACCGTTCGCTTTCACTGCATGAAACAAGCAGAAAAAAATTGTGTAAATCATTCATTAAACCATTCTTATACACACTTGTCTAGTTCAATTCAATGCAACAATTTATGTAAAAATGGTTAAGCTCCAAAAATGTCTGAGAAAAGAGAAATGAGTTCACAACTCATGTGTTATGGGTTGTGTTGTAAGTCTTTTGAAGCCATATAATAGCTTTTTATATGTGATAATAATAATATAAAATAATAGTGATATTATTTTTCTGAGTAACATGAATGAGATTTGAGAGCATGAGGGAAGATTTTCAGAGAATAACTGATTAAAAAACACAAGTACACAGGTAACTTACTGTAATTCAATGTTGCCACTGAAATGTTCAGATTATTTTAGAAATGTACTGGTTGTTCTGGGGAAACAAAAGAACAAAGCTGATTATTCACAACATAATATTTATTGGCCAGTAAATGGCTTTAAAATGGTATTTGAGAGACTGAGGGCACCTGTAGTAAGTAAAGTTAAGGCCCGTACACACCGGGACGAATTTCGCGCGCGATATTCGCCGACGTTTAACGCCTCGTGACTAAACAAAGGGCGTCAATGTGAGTGTGCACACCGACGCGAAAAACGCCACGCATAAAAGCGTAATTTTTTTTTAAACGCCTCTGGTTCGTTTTTTTGGTTTGACGCGCCGCGTCAAAAACTATCCGACCAATGAGATTGGCGCTTTTGCTCACGTGTCTGGAGCTTCTGAAGTTACAGTAAAACACAACTTGGGGGCGCTCAAACACAAAACGGTCTTGCCGAGCACACATACGTAACAGCGAAGAAGATATACGCCAAGTAGCGTCTCTGCCGGGAAGAAATGACGAGGAAGATGCAAGGCAAGATGAATGTAGAGCTGCTGGTCTCGTTGGTGTCGGAATAAAGAACTATATGACAAATGCGACAGCGACTACAAAAATCTTGTTAAAAGAGAACTGTTATGGAGTGGTATTGCAGAGTATAGACTGTTATGGAGTGGTATTGCAGAGTATATACTGTTATGGAGTGGTATTGTATTTCTGTTTTACATTAAGCGCCATCTAATGTCAGGGAATGAATTTGCATGTTCACTCGGCTCATCGTCAGCGAAAAACGCTTGGGTGTGAACACAAAAAACGCGTTGAAAAACGCTGGCGAATAACGCGCGCCGATATTCGTCCCGGTGTGTACGGGCCTTTAGGCTAAACAAAAACAGACCAAACTATATTAACCTGCTTTTGTTATTCATAACAAACCCCAATGAGGCAGGAATTAGCTAAATTAGTTAGGCTATATCAGCAATTTGAAGACACAGTTGTACAGAATATGTTGAATTGAATGACTAAATCATTCTAAGACAGTAAGTCAATAATTTTCATTTGTTCATTAGATCAACGTAGTTAGCATCGTGGCTAAAACCTTCATACCAGATACTGTGCAATAAATGAGTGGTAAACACGGTAAAAACATAGTAATGTATAATAAATTTAGTTTATATGATGTGTGTTTGAATATATAGTGAGTAGACTCTGTATTTATATTTATTTGGCGAGTTTACAAACCTTGAGAGCCGAACGAACAACGGAAACTTTAAAGAGAGGAGCCGTTACTTTCAAACCCGATGACGTCGATCAGCTGAGCTTTGATGCGCGCGAGCAGCGCGAGCATCACTGAAGCGACGACAGCAGAAGAATAGAAGCAGTTTCGTGACAGAATAAAACTTTTCTCCTGGTTCTTCTTCTTCATATTATTAATATTATTATTAGTGTTGTTGTTTAAGGTTTAAATTAATCAATAAAATAGGCCTATACTAAATAAATGTAAGCTACCCAGGTGAAAAAGACATAGGCTACTGTTAAATGTATTAAAAATGCATTAACGTATATTTGTATTGTAGGCCTACTAAAAACACACTCAAGTACATTTTTAATACATTTAATAGTACGTCTTTTTCACCTGGGTATACTGAATCAAACTTAAGTAGCCTATAATAATAATAATAATAATAATAATAGGATAATAATAATCTTATTCTGGCCTCACTGAACCATTGGGTTCCTCCAGATGCTGGCTTTAACATAAGAGATCTTCCAGGAACCACTTAAATGTTAAAAGATCTTCCAATAACCCTTTTATTGCATTCAAGTTCCTCTATTTTCCCCCAAAGCACTTTGAGGTCTCATGGTAATGAAAAGGTGACTCCAGAACCTCTGAACTAAATACAAAGTGCTTAAAGGATCCCATAAGTTCCAGCAAGAACCTCAAAGATTGCCAATGCTCCTCCAGTAACCATACTATAGGAGAAAGAGCTTTGAGGCACTTAAATTACATTTTGAAGTTCCTTGAGTATCCGACAGGATATCTGAGGCTCCTTTAGTTTTTACAGTGTAGGGTTGCAAAATCCAGCAAATCTGTGATATTCTAGTACATGTCCTCCTACATAACTTTATACTGCTCTGATATAATATACTGAATATTATACTTCTCTGACCGTTATTGGCATTGTTGTAAAGCTTTCACATCTGTTCTGTTTAACACCTGAAGGGTGACCTCCTTGAGTGTCCTGATGTTTGATGAGGCGTGTGTTGCTCAACTTGTCTCTGCAAAATCCCCCACAGGTGCCCATAGTGTTAGGTCAGGTGAAATGCATGTCCATTGAAGGATTGTCACTAGGGAATGAATAGAGTCATTGTCATGTTTAAAAAGTGCTGAACAACACTGGGAATAAGGAGAATGAGAATTGTGAATTCATGTCACCTTTAATTTAGCACAACTCCTCACTCCTTCAGCACTCATTCATCCCTATATAAGAACTTAACTACCACCGAACTTCACTGTAGGGACTAGAAACTTCTCATTGCACTGCTCCCCCTTGCAATGTAATACGTCTTGGATGCTGTTAGATCCAAAATGATCGATTTGGTCTCATGAGACCAGAGTATGGATTACCAGAAGTCTATTTTTGGTAATATTGGCCTGGGAAAATTATTTTCAATGGGCGGCAGTGGCTCAGTGGTTCGAAGGTTGGTGGTTCCATCCCCAGTTCCACCTGACCAAGTGTCCAAGTGTCGAGGTGTCCATGAGCAAGACACCTAACCCCAGCTGCTCCCGACGAGCTGGATGGCGCCTTGCATGGCTGACACCGCCGTCGGTGTATGAATGAGTGAATGAATGGGTGAATGTGAGGCAATATGTAAAGCGCTTTGGTGGCCATGGGTCTGTTGAAAGCGCTATATAAATGCAGTCCATTTACCATTTATGACTAAATGGAAAATGTTTTAAGGAGTTTATTTTGCTTTATTTTGCTAGGTGTTAGTTCCTGTGTGGACATCAACAATGCATTTCACTTCTGCATGTTGCGACTTGCAGTGTGATGTGTGTGATATGAAACAGTCACTCTTCTCACAGCTTTTGCCAGCTGTTACTTTTGCTTTGATTAATCCTCTTGTACCAGTATCTTCTTTTGTGCAAAAAAATAAGTCTTCTGACAGTTCTCTCTCAAGTGGTTTCATTGTTGTCAGTATTGAGTATGAGAATGATTCAGTGAGCTATATAACACTTTTAAGTGTCAAGAAATTACTCGTTTAAATGTGTTGGTTCCACATACTCACCTGTTGATTAAAAACTGCCTTCATCTTACTCTAGACATTTTGAGTAAAAATGTGTTCTCATTTTTGCAACACAACATAACAATTAAAAGATTCTTATAACACTTTGATAAGAATCTTATTTTCCTGATTAATATTGATATGCTAGCCTAGAAATCTAGACGCACCCTAGCGGCAGCAAATTTTATTTTGCAGCCAGTGTCGTCTAGCAACTCTCTGTTGGCTTGCGAGCTCTAGTCAGGCCAATCACATCGTGTAAAGAGTTGGTGGGTGGGCTTAACATAATGACGACAGAGTTGTGACGATTCCACGTGAATTCCCTGCTACTTGAAAACAAAGAAGATGGCTGCTGCTGCTGCCGGCGAACAGCGGTCTTTCGAATCGTCTTTGGCCGCGACTCTGGAAGACTTGCAGTTAAGCTTTTCTTTAAGAAAATAACAAAGAACGGCACTTAAGTCATTCTTAAAAAAAGGAAGATGTGTTTGGAGTTTTGCCGACCGGATACAGCAAAAGTTTAATCAATCAGCTCCGCTGGTGGGAAAATGCTCTGGTTGGTTGTAGCGCTATCCTATTGCATGCAGAGGGAAATTGAAAGACAACCGTTTATTCCACCCCTCGGATTGAGCCCTGCCAATGGTGTGTTCCCAGACCCAACATCTTGATGTGGGTCTGGCTTGTCAGGCTATTGATATGCTTCATTAGCCGCGTTTCCACTGTCGGGCCAGTGCGAGCCAGGGCTTTAAACGGGCCGTGCCGGGCTAATAACCCTGGGCTAATAGCACCGGGCCTGCGTTTCCACTGTCGGGCCAGAAGCTCCACAGCGCTTCACTAAAACACGCCTGTAACACGCCTCTCTGGAACAACGTCACACTAACCCATCATTTCACCAACAAATGGAAGTTTTATCAGAAAACTAATCAGAAATCACTGGAAACCGCGTTGAAAACAAACATGATAAAAGTGACCGTTTGCTGGAATTTTTGTTGTTTACTTGAATATTTAAAACCCAAGCATCGATGTTTTACCACAGGTTTACAATAAAAAGTGATACATTGATCATAATGAATTAATTTATGTCAAAATTGCACATTAGTCACACAGAAATAAATTAATTACCGTTAGGTCTATTTCACAAAAGAAAGAGGACACACTTACTTCTTCAGTCACGTCTGTTTCTGTTTATTTGGTAGTTAAAGGACATAATTTATTTACATCACATTTAGAAAGAATGATAATTTCTACACATATATGCCACCAAAAATACGACCTGAGGAGCTTTAGCACTCTCTCGACTCCCATACAGATATTTTCAGTCAGAGAAACAGAGGAAGCTCCCGAAAAAAAAGTTGCTTTATTTTATGATAGTCCGGTATAAAGAGACGAGAAGTAGGCTACTGACAGATAAAATAAAAACATGATTGTGATAGCCTTTATGATTGGTCTAATTTCTTCAAGCGTTCACTATGTTTTTTTACTATGCATATCTTCAAGCGTTTACTGTTTACTATGGTAATGGTTAGCGCGCATAGTCTTTTGCATCACAAACAGAAGGCATTCAAACATGAACGTGAGTTAAATTATTTTAAAAGTCTTTAATGCTTTAATGCCCGACTCAGGTAAACTCCGCCTCTGTTCGTAATCACTCCTCTAGCCCGAGCTGGCCCGCTTTGGCCCAAGGTATTCGACGGGTCAGAAATCCTGGCCGTTGGCCCAGAGTAAGCCCCGATCAAGCCCCGGAAGTGACAGTGGAAATGCGACTGGCCCTGGCACGCACTAGCATGGCCCGGCCCTGGCCCGACAGTGGAAGCGCGGCTATTGGTAAATGATCAAGCAGAGCTGTTGGAACATGATGGGCCCTATCATAAATCTGGCGCAATGCAGCACTAGGCCCCCCAAACCCCTAACCTAACGCAAGTGTTTTTTGTTAGTTTCAGCCCGACACAGTCACTTTTTCACGTTCTGTGCCACATTGTTTAAATAGCAAATGCATTTGCACCTATTTGTGCCCCCATGAGTGTGCTGGTCTGAAAACTAGGTTTGTTCGAGCGCATTGTTGGCGTGTTGCTATTTTGAGGCAACTGAAATAGACTGCGCCATTGACCAAAAAAAGTATTTTGGCGCAGTATTTTTGTTGTTGTTTTTTTAAGGGCGCATTAGTAATATGCGCCTATAGGCGGGTGCACAATGCGTGTACACTCTGCTTATTACACACACAGGGACACGCAGCAGCACACAAACTAGCCAAATATTAAAAAATAAAAGGATTATAATGTAAAAGATTAATATTAATAAAGATATTGTGGAATCCAGCTTGTCTCGTAGATGGTCTGCTCACGCGTTTTAACCTTATGCACGAGCAGATCCGTTTTTAAACTAGCAAAAGTGGATTCGGACACGCCCTAAGGGCACTTGCCCTGTGCGCTTTAGACCATGCGCTTAGGTTGTTAAAATAGGGCCCTATATCTTCAAGGAACCCTAATATGTGACCTGATCCAGCAAAATGAGTCACAGTGACCCAAATTTCAAAATTGAGATTTTGGTATTAATGGAAAGAGGAGACCATAAGCTTTCAAATGATATCCTAGTCAAAGTCATACTTGGAATGGTTGTAAAGATATACACATTTGAATTATGGTCGTCTGCCCTCTTTTTCCAATTGAAAACCTGAGAAAATCGCTTTTAAAGTTTTTTGCCCGTTTTTTCAAAATCCATTGCATTTAAAGGGATAAACTATTTATTGTATGGCTTAATTTGACCAAATACATTAATATGCTATTAAACCAGGCTGAAGCTCAAATTATTTTAAAGTTTTTATTTGAATAAATAATTTAAAAGGCACTTTTACATACATTTACTAAAATCAGAAAGATTGAACAGAGGTGCTACAGTTTTCCCTGAGAGAGGGTGTGTGTGTGTGTGTGTGTGTGTGTGTGTGTGTGTGTGTGTGTGTGTGTGTGTGTGTGTGTGTGTGTGTGTGTGTGTGTGTGTGAGTGAGAGAGAGAGAGAGAGAGAGAGAGAGAGAGAGAGAGAGGAGAGAGAGAGAAGTGAGAGAGGCAGAGAGAGAGAGAGAGAGAGAGAGAGAGAGAGAGAGAGAGAGAGAGAGAGAGAGAGAGAGAGAGAGAAAGTGAGAGAGGCAGAGAGACAAGGAAACAGAGAACAAATAATGTTAGCCTATGCAATCATATCTTTGTGTAGGCTAGTTGACAATAACAGTACATATTCATAACGGAGATATCAACAGTTAAATATTGGGTTAAAATAAATCAAACACATTGTAATGGATTCTCCTTGCAGATAAATACACTCACAGAATAATTGCACTCACTCACATCCATACACGATAAATACCACAGGGCTGTTGCTGTCATCAGAGGATGACACGTCTCCAGATCCAAAACAATCACTGACTAGCCTTAGCCACTCTTGATGACCAGCAGGAGAGCTTAGGTTAGAAGCCTCCAGTGAGTTCAACGCTTTTGGCGACTTTTTGGCGACTTTGCTCTCTTTTGACATCGACATTTCTCAAATTAATAATATTTCATCTTTCTGAGGAGATCTGCTAGCTTGTTTAACGTTACACATAGCGCTACGAGTCTGACAGGAGGATGGCTGGACCAATCGCGTGCCGGTCAGTCGAAACGGGGCTTCCCATTGACAAATGATCAGCCTTTGTGTACATTTCTAAGCTTTATGATTGGTTCTATACAACGTGTAACACCATATTTGGAAAGCAGAGACGTTTGAGGGGATTCCCGGGAAATGCTCAGAGGTGACGAGAGGAGTTGAGAAAAGCAATATTCATTTCCAGCCAATTTAGTAAAACTTTTAAACTTTAATAGTCATTTAAATACCTTTACTCAATTATCTGGACTACGAAACTTTAGGAGATTATTTTTGAATGTCTGTTCTTTGAAATTTAGCAATAATAATAATAATTTAAAAAATCTATTATTTCATTGTTTTTCCACATAAACGGCCCATATCTTAAAATGGAACGTTGCGACTTCCGAGTCCGACTCATTTCGCCAGATCGGGTCACATATGTCTTCTGTGTAAGGAGTAACATATATGTGTATATATATTTGTGTGTGTGTATAAATGTGCTGTTAAATTATTGAAGTACCCCTGGTATTTTAATCAAATTTTTCAAATAAGATAAATATTTTTGTTAAATGGGCTTTGGGCTGGTTGTCTGGTTTAAACTGTATATGTTGAGTTAGGGGGTAGGGGGAGACCAGGGAGTGTTGTGTAAGGCCCGCTATATTGGTCCAACGCCGGTTCGCCAATACACGGGGAAGGTTATCACGTGTTCTGTCCTCACTCATGCAAAGTATTGGTTGGTTAAATTTGCAATACATTAATCATATATTTACTCGTTATTTCATCTGACTCCATAAATTAAAGGTTTTAATAATATCTGTGCCTCACTAAAAGTGAGCGAATGTTTGACTATTCCTTTTAACCATTAAATGAACAATGTCAAAATCAGATATCAGAGATCAATTCCACAATCAATTCAAATATCTAGAACATGGTTATACATTGGTTACACCAAATAATCTTACCCAGCTTGTAGCCTACCTGAGAGAGAGAGAGAGAGAGAAAGGGAAAGGGAAAGAGAGAGAGAGAGAGAGAGAGAGAGAGAGAGAGAGAGAGAGAGAGACCACCTATTCAATCCACGTCCAGCCAAGAAGAGCCCAGAGAGAGCGAGAACACCTTCCTTTATTCTCTCTTGACCAGGTGACATGGGGGATGGGGGGAGACCACTGTCAAATGGCTTCTATTCAACGAAAGGGGGGTTGCCTTATCTGGCCTTATCTCTAAACCAGTTTTCTCTAAACTTCTCTAAACCTTATTTCCTTTTATTTTATCTATCTGGATATGAGATATCTGTACCACTCACTTTGAGACGTTTCAAATGACACCAAAAACATAACAGTCAATGTTAAATATTCACATTAAACCATGTTCTTGTGTGAGTTCCTAGTTGTTTTCCGAGAGGAAGTGAGGCCGCATGGGGAGGTCCATAGACCAGGCCTCGTCCAGTATTTTCAGTCTTACAGATTTCCCTCCTTGATCCCGTGGGTCACATTCTGATGAACACTTACGGGGTCACAGTAAGACGTTTGTTATAATCCTTGAAGATGTAGCACAAAAATTGTCTTTGCAGTGTTGGCATCTGTAGAAGCTCAGTGGTCTGTGTTCACCTGCAGAACACCTGTTCCCACCAGGTGTATAGCTTGAGTCCAGCAGGTGGATGAATGCGTTCAGGTTCTCTTCCTGTAATCTTGTGATGTGAGCAGAGTTCATAGAGTCAATCTGGACCTTTTGTGACTTGATCAGTTGACGTGTCATTCCTTCATGGAGAAACTTCCGCTTTCCTGGCACCTTCTCCACGATGATGATCTGACCCTTCTTGACCAACCCTGTCAACCCTGTCACATCTGGGCAGACCTCAGTGGATGAAGGGGTTCTCCTTTGATCCACACTGCTTTGTGTGAGACACCTGAAAAGCATCTTACAGTAAATGTCCGCTTCACGATTGAACACATATGAACTTACAGTCGTAAGGAAATGCATAGGAACGCATAATGCAATAAAGCAAAATCATGTCATGTTCCTGTGAAATACCATGTTCATGTCAGCAAATGTGAGTGGTACATTTGGTCTCATCAATTACCAGATTTTTTACAGTTTTTTTCGATTGCTAAACGACAGTGAGTACAACTGGAGCTACATGTGCAAAACTCTAACTACAGTCTGCACTACCAACAGTCACCTGAGCTAAACAGTTCACAAAACTCCCTGCAAAACTCATTCCAAGCAACACAACTCTTAACACATGGCTCAAAACAGGCTCAGTGCAGCCAAACACTATACACAACCCTCACTGAGATAACACACACTGTCACTCAGAACACACTGAGAGTAAAAACACTAGCATCAAACACCAATACAGAAAATACAAACTTTTCATCTTTACAGTTTGAACAATTTCAGTGACTTCATACAAAGTAATATTTTCTTCAAAGAAAAGAGTGACATTCTTTCACATTATTTATTAAAATTTTTAGAACATAATTCTTTAAGGTAAATGAAAATTAGCAGTTTGCTTCAATAGTCTGTAGTAATTTACGGAATTACAGTAATGAGAAAAAAAAGGTAGAAACTAAAAGTACATACTGTAATTCGAACAAATAATTGAGGGGCTAATCCTGCCTGTAACGGTCACCAGCTGGAGTGCCCTTGAGAGCCACCAGAGGGCACTCCACATCAGACACTCACGTTCACTCTCAGACTACATTTCCCATACTCACTGCCCGGACTCATCATCTCTGATCACTCATCACAGTCACCTGTACCTCATTATCACTGATTGCATTCACCTGTGTCCCATCACCCTGTTAGTCTCAGTCTATTTATACCATGTTCATTCATTCATTCACCGCGAAGTCTTGTTTTAGTGTTACACTGCATTTCTGAGCATTCTCTTGGGTCCCTTGTCCCTTGTCCCTTGTCCCTTGTCCCTTGTCCCTTGTCCCTTGTCCCTTGTCCCTTGTCCCTTGTCCCTTGTCCCTTGTCCATCTTGCCCTGTTCCCTGGATTACTCTCTTGCCTCTGGTCCCTGCCTGTTTTGTTTGTTTGTTTGTTTGTTTCTTTGTTTGTTTCTTTGTTTGGACTGCCAATCTGTGTATGACCCTTGCCTTTACATTGGATTACACCTCTGGATTGCCCTCAAATAAAGCTGCATTTGGATCCTCTACCCTCGTGTCTCAGAGCGGTTCGTAACACTGCCTCTCTCTAGCATCAGGCCACAGGTTTTCATCAACATCACATATAATGTTCTCTCTTGCCATGCACCTGGGGAAGAACCTTCTGGAGCCTTATCCATCCCTGGCAGTCCTCTGGACTCGTGTCCTCACATCCGGCACGCATCCGCCCTCTCCTCAATCATCAGTGTTTGAAAGGCACAAGGCTGAAATCTATTCTGTTTTGAATGTGTGGTTCACAGTTTTGACAGCAGTGTGTTAGCATTTGAACAAAGTGCTGTAAATCCACAGTGTTGTGCAGGTTGTGGTTAAAGTCATGGGATAAGTGTGTAGAGTTTTGAAAACTGTGTTCAAGCAATGAAAAACGAACTAGAGTTTGGTCCACATGAACTGCTGCTGTGCAGACTGTAGTTAGAGTTTTGCACATGTGACTCCAGTTGTGCCCACTGTCGTTTAGCAATCGAAAAAAACTGTAATTACCACGCCATAGGGGTTGAACGACTTCAGATTTTTTTAAGTCGACTGTTATGACATCAAAGTCGAGTCGACGTTGACTAGTCACTCACGTCATTCATAAAAACACAAGAGATGGGACTGCTTTGCAACATGCCCCAATTTGCAATTTATTAGCAGAAAATGATACAGATGCTGACAGACAGTTCATAATATGTTGCAACTTAACGGTAACAATGCAACAATAACTCCCGTTTTAGTGCAAACATTTTTTAGTGATGCATTATGTTGGCATAACAATGCCATTTATGCAAGATGGGCTGTAAGCCTACTCACTGTCACAGTCCTGCTCATTCACAGTTTTTACTTTTCGATCATGGTTTGCATGTTTAGTGAAGTTTCTAATTGACCGTTCGCAAAGACCCTCCCCCTTTAGTTACTGTTGCTATGTCCGACACAGTGAAATATACATCGCGGAGCAGAGAGGACACTGACAACGTGCTGACAAGACAGGACAGAGCAGGTTACTTTTAATATGTAAACAAAGTCTCAACTTTCATATTTGGTCATTTTATAAAGAAATTTAAACAATAAATACCGTTTTGTGGCTCTTTAATGTGTCGTGACAGATCGATGTAGAGCCTCTTAAACAAGCTGCTCGTGAACCGATCATCTCTTCCTTCTAGTTAATTTATAGCATCAAATAAACATGAATATACATAAGAAGGAATGTTGTTTTAACCGCGGAAAGACGTCAGTACACGCCGTTATTCAAGTTCAAATCCTCCAACGTTAATCTACTAACTCTCCTGACTGCTTTGTCGGACAGAAATGGCGGATTATGATTGGTCAGATCGCCTGTCAATCAAACTCCCTGCGAAGGGTAAATTTACTGCTGTCGAGATGATTTGCATTCCTCACTTAACATTAGCGGATGCCTTTTCAGATGAGTGTGCATTGCACTTGTACTTTTGTTGTACTTCAGGACAGACTTACTTTCCAAGTGACATTTTTACAAGCTTCATCTTTAGTGAAGTATTTCCACACACTTGATGGTGACAATCATAGTGTCATGATCAACGCGACTAGTCGACGTCAAGCTTAAAGCGTCACGGCATTGCATTAAGGTCGACTAGTCGATTAATCGACTAGTCGGTTCAACCCCTACCACGCCAATAGTACTCCTATAGAGGGTCAAGGAAGGACAAAGGAAGATCTTACAAGCTCTTACCCTGTTTCTAGAAACATTGAAATAAATGGCATTCTAACAAAACAACCAGTGCTGGGTTAAAACAACATTTCATCAAGAGTGTCAGCAAAATGTTGGTGTAACTAAACATAGAGATTCAATTGAATTGATGTCCTAAAACATTGTTGCAAGTAAAATGGACAACATACAATATGCAGAAATAAAAATAAGTTTCAAAAATAAAAATAAGTTTCAGAAATGTTTGTCTGAATTATTCAAAGGAAATGCAGAAATCAAAATAAGTTTCAGAAATGTTTTTCTGAATTACTCAAAGGAAAAAATGCAGAAATCAAAATAAGTTTCAGAAATGCAGTAAGAGGTTGGTGTAAACCAAATAAATCAAATAAATGGTAGGATCAATGGTTTTGTGTGTTTGTGTGAGAGTGTTTTTTTAGACTGTCAGAGTGTGTGTGTTTGAGAGTGTGTGTGTGTGTGTATTGATCTGGTTAAGTCACAGTCGATGACAGAGTTGAATTGTAAATTTTGTAATTGATTGAAGCAGTCACACTTCAGATTCATCCATTTTAATTATGTTTCTGTTATTAGTAGGTATGTTGAGAAATCAGGGGCCCTCTAATTTTCCAACTCCCACCAACAATCATAGAGTTTGAAATTGAATGGCAGGTCTGCCTTAGAATTTGCCTTGATTTGTGACTGTAGCCATTCAGTTGTCCATGTGTGTTACATTAGTTGGCAGTTTGTTGTGAATAGCGTATGCTATTCTCTGTGTCTCTGTTAGACCACGATTATGAGATCAGCTCCATCCTGTGTGTGTGAAGCTATCTGGATCTGTTAGTGTGAAGATGACACATCTTCGTATGAGGTGTAGTGTTCAGCCTGGATAGACTCTATCTACTCCAGGTGATGATGTTGTGAGGGTATAGTGATGGAGGTGTGTGTTCAGTGTTCATGTCTAGGAGATGGGTGGAATCTAATCTATAACAATTGTGTTGCAAATTTCGATCCAGTTCTAAACTGGGAGGCCATATTTATGCAGTAATGTAATAGTGTGACGTGTGAAAAGGCCTTTTGTAATGTCTTTTCACCCATCTCCCGAGTCTCAGGTTATGTTCTAACAATTCCGCTGTCCTGGATTTGCTCCAGGTGGGCTCCAGCCCCTCCTGGCATCCGTCTTCCGAGGAATTTGCAGAAGTAAGCCTGAGACAGAAAACAGAGAAGAGCGAACCACAGGTAATTCCAATATTTCAAGACATTAAATTCAGACGTGTGGAATTATTTTACTTGTTCCATTATTATGTCAGTTGCAATTTTAATTCCAGATGTCACATGAAACCGAGTTTCATTGACCAAGTCTGAATTGTTGCTGTTGTTTCAGTGTGTTGTGACACCTGAAGCTGCTTTTTCAGTTCAGCCTTCAGTCCGCTGCATGTGCAATGCTCATTGCTTTCTCTCATTACAGCCAGATCTGTGGGTTGTCTGGTTAGCATCTGCTGTCTATGGTGTCGTTCACACATTTTAGTTTGTGCAGATATTTTTTGACCTGCAAAAAACTGTGGTACTTCTGTCTGCTGTTTAGCATTTCACACCCTCCTCGTAAATTTACTTCTCTGATTAGATTACATTTTAGTTGTTGCACAATTTGGTTTGCTATTACCTGTGCCACAATTCTAGCCGTGTTTTCTAACGGTGAAAAATAAAGGCATACCCCTCCCCTTTTTGGCACTGGGTAGCACACAAATTAAATTCTGTTTCAGAAATTCAATTTTAATGATGAAAGTCACACTTTTCCAATTATTGTCCTGCTCGGCGAGTGTAATATAATGTTTATTATAATTCAAGTTATAATATAATTATATTCTTTAACAATACAAGTCAAATGATATTGTTTTCGGTCTCTGAAGAGTCTCTGGAACGACTTAACGCATGGTCAAATCTCTACTTGTTCTCATGTCAATACATTTGAATATGAAAAGGCTTTTTGGCTCAGGGCTGATAAGATGTACATTCGCTGTTTCTCTTTTTTCTTTGCTAAGTTTCAAATACCCTTCTTCTCATTTAATCTTTTTAAATGGCCATTATAACGTTTGATTATTCTATTTACTCTTACTTTATATTTTTCCGTTTATAGATCAGGAAACTATATCGCTTCGAGTTCCTCACCAGGTCTCCAGCACAAGTGGTCAGTCCCGAAGATCAGAAGCTGAGGCAATTGGCTAAATATCTAGGATTTTGCCGTAATTCCCACGCACAACAATCAAAGATATATTCAATAGCCCCCTTGGATGCCCTTCAGGAACTTAATTCAATCGTTTTACTTTAATAGGTTTTGGCCACCATTAAAGACGCGAGTAGATCAACTTTACTTCTCTTTAATAGCTTTGCATTAGCCAAGCCCGCGATTCACGTACACTTATCTAAAGTAACATTAAATTAGAACAGAAGTCATCGGAAGCGTCCAAGCTAGATTGACCAACCAGCATCTTGCTGATGTAAGGCTGCTGCCAGTATGTCTGGTTGACCCCTCGATGGAACAAAAGGCCCCCCCTGGACATTAACACTTGAACTATCTCCTGCATATGCAACAGGGATTTTGAGGCGCTGCACACAGTGCAGTTCGCACTTCACACACACATCTCCCCTTCATCCCCCCTCCTCCTCACCTGAAATACACTGAAAACCTATGCAATGTAAAGTATGTACAAGAAGTATCTAGGCATGTTTGATATTATTTAAAGTGTCTCAGTGCGTCTGGTAAAATGGTCTCATTCTCCCAACCATAATGAAAAGCTAAAAGAAATTATAAAGTATTAGAAAGTGATGTGCCCCTTAAAGGTGTTTTTCCCTCCCCCAGATCTTCCATTCAGACTGTACCTCCGTATGTAAAACAAGAACCTATTCAAATACAAATTCTGATCTCCCAGTGTGAATCCCTGAATAGGGAACCAAAATCTAATTATAATGACAGACCACCATTTGGTAAGAATATTGAATTATCTGGGTATATAAGGAAAAGGTGTAGAAAAGTTCGAGGAGTCTGTAGGTTGACTGCCCACACAACCGCATGTGTGTAATTTTCGTTGCCAGGTAATAATCCTTACAAATCCTTCGATTCCCGAATTGTTGTTATGTTATGATTAACTGATGTTTCTATTCTTGCGAATGGGATTTTGAATTATTGCTTCATTACCTGGTCAATAAATTGTAAACGTTTGATTTTATTCTGAACGACTCTGAGACTTGTTTTTCCCAAATAAGATTAACGGATTCGTGTATTGCCATAAGGCTGCGTCAGAGATTAGCGACGGCTAAAAACTGATATCAGGGAGTGTGCGGGCGACTTGGATGAGAGGATGTGTTTGTCCGACTAGGATCAGCACGACGCTGTTTGGTTAACCTAGCTTGGACGCTTCCGACGACTTCTGTTCTAATTTAATGTTACTTTAGGTAAATGTTCGGGCTTGGCTAATCCAAGGCTATTAAAGAGCCAAAACTTACTAAAGTAAAAACGATTGAATTAAGTTCCTGAAGGGCATCCGAGGGGGCTATTGAATATATCTTTGATTGATGCGCGGGTACGGCATAATCCTAGATATTTAGCCAACTGCCCCAGCTTCTGATCTTCGGGGCTGACCACTTGTGTTGGAGACCTTGGTAAGGATCTCGAAGCGATATAGTTTTCCTGATCTAAGCGGGTAAAGTATAAACAGAGTTTAAGAGAATAATCAAATATTCGTTTACGTTTAATGATGCACAGATATCATTAAAACCTTTTCATTTATGGAGTCAGATGAAACGAGCTATTGCATGTGAGAAAATATATTGCATTTAATCTTGTTGTGTTGCGTAAAAGGAAAGACAGAAACACGCAGAGAAACCTTCCCCGTTTCATTGGAGACCTTCTTTGGACCAATAGACGGGCTTACACTGATTCTAGTCGAACTAACCCATCCTCTCATCCAAGTAGCCTGCACACTTCCTGATATCAGTTATTAGCCGTGGCTAATCTCTGACGCAACCTTGTGGTAATATGCGGATCCGTTAATCTATTTGGGAAAAACAAATCTCAGAGTAATTCAGAATAAATTCAAACGTAAGAATTTATGATTTGTTCAAAGTTCAGAGTTACTGCGTTCTCTGACGCCTTAAATATGAAAAGGTTTTTGTTTCAGGATTAATGAGATGCGTTCGCTGTTTCTGATTTTCAAATTCATTGTGAATCACATTATAGCCACCAAATTCAGCATAGACACACGTGTTTAATTCAGTTTACACAGGACACATGGCCTAGAATACAACATCTACAACCTTTGCCTAAGTGTTTCAAATACACTTACAGCAAAGCAATCCTGTGTTTAAAGAATAAACTCAATTAGTCTATGTGTAGGGTGACCATATTTTAGTTTTCAGAAAACAGGACGGGGGCGTGGTTTGGGAGGCGTGGTTAAGGGGTGGGGGCGTGGTTGGGGTGAATGCATCAAAAAATACTTGACAAATGCATTCACAACCTTGCAACTATGTTATTGTACTTTAATACATAAAGTAGCCTAATACATCCTTTCCATTCAATGTTTGGCCCGCAACAATAGAATAGCCTACTATTAAAAAAAAGTTTAGCTTTTAACACCTTTTACATGACACTATTTCTTTTCATGGCCATAGCATAGCTTAAAAATCTACCACTAAAATAAAAAAATCTACTACACTATTTCAGTAAAAAAACAATTTCAATCCTCCTGATGTTCTATTGTAGCCTTTACTTTCTTTATGTGGGCTTCTACTTCGCTAGCACCTTTATTTGACACTGCAAGTACGTTCCAGCTTTGCAGTTCATGCATTCTGCTTTACACGGATCCCGGCCGAAACGGAAAAAACTGGAATTTTCTCTGTAAATTATCTGTGAATTTACATTTGGGCTTTTTTTTTTTTTTTTTTACGCTGTTAGCTACTTACATCTTATCTCGCACTTGACCGTAAACTGAAGCATCGACCGTCGAGTCCTGGTCGAGTCACGCTGCTAAAATTGAAATTCTGTGTCTGTGAACGTAAAGTCCGCCTACTTTGATTTGATTGGTCATTTCAAATATTCTGACATTGAGGAGCAGTGTGACAGACCAATGAGGCTGAGATGAACACACACACACACACACACACAGTGGCCTCTGTATTCTGACGTGCTCTCTGCTTGCCGCTGCGGATTGAGGAACGCGCTGATTATAACAAGACGGGGCGAAGCCGGTTTCATATGTTTTGTGTGCAAAGGCAAGCATGTATTTAAAGTACACGCTTAATGGCCCAATGAAAAATAATGAAAACCAGGACATTTTCATCACTTTATAAAAAACAGACAGGACGGCCAGGACAGGACCTGAAAACAGGACATGTCCTGGGAAAACAGGACGTTTGGTCTGCCTATCTATGTGTATATATAACACAAACAACTATTGTGTGTTTTATGAAAACAACAATATGTTATGCACAATTACAATTTTGAAAATGCAGACAGGTTCAATGAATTTAGATGTTAAACTATTAAGCTATTTGCTATTGGGCTGCTACCCGGCCAAGATGGCGCCGCGGATGGCTGCCTCGGTGTTGAGCTCTCCAGTTGTTACACTGTTTTTGTTAGTTTGTCCTGTTTTATGTTTGTCATTCGCTATCAGTTATACCAGGGACGAACTGCTGAACATTCGGCAGTGCACACCAACTGATCACCAACCAGTTTTTGATTCTTCTGGCGTTTTGCGGAACATTGTCGTCGGTTGTGCCGCTGCACTGTGGAAACAGTATAAGACGCGCAGGCGTGGGAAGCGAGCCGGCACACTCGTTAAGCTCAGGCAGCGCGGATTCAGAACGGCGCTGCCTAGCATCCATCTGGCGAATGTCCGCTCTCTCCCTAACAAAATGGACGAACTACTTCTGCTCTCACGCAAAAACAAGGACTTTACCAACTCTGCTGCTCTGTGTTTCACGGAAACCTGGCTGAACGAAGCCATTCCGGACAGCGTGTTACATCTACCGGACTTTCAGCTGTTCAGAGCGGATCGCGATATGGAGTCAACGGGGAAAACGCGCGGTGGTGGGACATGCTTTTACATCAACAGAAGGTGGTGTACTGATGTAACTGTGTTAAGGAAGATGTGCTGTCCTGATGTGGAAGTGCTTTTCATTAACTGTAAGCCGTTCTACTCGCCGCGGGAGTTTTCCTCGCTCGTTCTCATCAGTGTTTACATTCCACCGCAAGCACACGTGAGTACGGCGCTGCAACAGCTGGCTGATCTGATCACAGAAACAGAACAACAACACCCGGACTCTGTTCTTATCATTCTCGGAGACTTTAATCAGGCAAAACTCACACGTGAACTGCCTAAATTCAAACAGCACATTACATGCCCCACCAGAGAGAATAATATTTGGGACCATTGCTACACCACAACAAAGGATGCATATCGCTCCGTCGCCAGAGCAGCTCTAGGACTTTCCGATCACTGCCTGGTTCATCTTCTACCAACTTACAGGCAAAAACTTAAAACTGCTAAGCCAGTAATAAGGACTGTAAAGAGATGGACCAACGACACAGAGCAGGTCTTACAAGCCTGTTTTGAATGCACTGACTGGAGTGTTTTTGAAGCTGCTGCCAGCGATCTGGACGAGCTCACAGAGACTGTAACATCATACATCAGTTTCTGTGAGGATTTATGCATCCCTACCAGGACTTACTTATCATTCAACAATGATAAACCATGGTTCACACCAAAACTCAGACAGCTTCGTCAGGTCAAAGAAGATGCCTACAGGAGTGGGGATAGGATCTTGTATAATCAGGCCAGGAACACATTGACAAAGGAGATTGAAGTGGCTAAGAAGAGCTATGCCAAAAAGCTGGAAAACCAGTTTTCCTCCAACGACCCTGCATCAGTGTGGAAAGGCCTGAAAGACATTACCAACTACAAGACACCATCCCCCAGCATCGACAGCAATAAGCATCTTGCGAACGAGCTGAATGTCTTTTACTGTAGATTTGAGACCCCCGATCAGACACCCCATACCCGCCCTGACCATCTCTCTACACAGCCATCAACACCTCCAGCCATCCCCCTCCCCTCCCCCCCTGCACTTCAGATCAGTGAGGATAATGTGCGTCAGATCTTCAGGAAACAGAAGAGAAGGAAAGCACCAGGCCCAGACGGTGTTTCACCAGCCTGTCTGAAAACCTGCGCTGACCAGCTGGCCTCTATCTTCTCACTGATCTTCAACAGATCACTGGAGCAGTGCAAAGTCCCTTTCTGCTTTAAACGCTCCACCATCATCCCAATCCCGAAGAAACCAAAGATCACAGGACTCAATGACTACAGACCTGTTGCCTTAACATCTGTGGCCATGAAGTCACTCGAAAGACTGGTGTTAGCATATCTGAAGGACATCACTGGACCCTTGCTGGACCCCCTGCAGTTTGCCTACAGAGCAAACCGGTCTGTGGATGATGTGGTCAATATGGGACTGCATTACACCCTACAACATCTGGACAAACCAGGGACCTATGCAAGGATTCTGTTCGTGGACTTTAGTTCTGCCTTCAACACCATCGTCCCATCACTGCTCCAGACCAAACTGACCCAGCTCTCTGTCCCTAGCTCCATCTGTCAATGGATCACCAGCTTTCTGACAGACAGACAACAGCTAGTCAGAATGGGCAAAATCACGTCCGACAGCCGCACCATCAGCACCGGTGCTCCACAGGGATGTGTTCTCTCACCACTGCTCTTCTCCCTGTACACAAATGACTGCACCTCTAAAGACACCTCTGTCAAGCTCCTGAAGTTTGCGGACGACACTACTGTTATCGGACTCATCCGGAACGGTGACAAGTCTGCGTACAGACAGGAGGTGGAGCAGCTGGCTCTTTGGTGCAGTTATAACAACCTGGAGCTGAACACGCTCAAAACAGTGGAGATGATCGTGGACTTCAGGAGAAACCCCCCTGCACTCCCTTCACTCACCATCATGGACAGCACTGTGACTGCAGTAGAGTCATTCAGGTTCCTGGGCACCACCATCTCTCAGGATCTGAAGTGGGACACTCACATAGACTCTATTGTGAAGAAAGCCCAACAGAGACTGTACTTCCTGCGTCAGCTGAGGAAATTCAACCTGCCACAGGAGCTGCTCGTACAGTTCTACTCAGCTGTCATCCAGTCCATCCTCTGCACTTCCATCACCGTCTGGTTCGGCTCTGCTACCAAAACCGACCTCCGTAGACTACAGCGGATAGTTCGGACTGCTGAGCGAATCACTGGCACTACCCTTCCCACACTCAAAGTACTGCACTCATCCAGAGTGAGTAAAAGGGCTCGCAAAATCACTCTGGACCCGTCACACCCAGCACACTTTCTGTTTGAACTGTTACCGTCTGGTCGACGCTACAGAGCACCGAGCACAAAAACAACCAGACACTGGAAAAGTTTCTTTCCCCAGGCCATCTACCTCATGAACACTTAAATGTTCCGCTACTGTGGAACAAACATGTGCAATACTTCCCTCAGACATTTCATTATAGCACCTTATAACTTTATATATATTTATAATTTATAATCTTTTTTTTTTTTTTTTATTTGAATTTTTTCTATTTTTTATTTATACCTATGTTACTTGTCTTGTCACTTTATATTGTATGTGTACTGGAAGCTACTGTCACCAAGACAAATTCCTCGTATGCGCAAGCATACTTGGCAATAAAGCTCTTTCTGATTCTGATTCTGATTCTGATAATAACTGAAGGCCTTGAGTGACCAAAGTTGTTAGGTCAGTAAGAGTTTTAGATGCATTTGAGCTTTGGTTACTTGCAGAGTGCTGGTTTGTGTCATTAGATTGTGATTGTCTGCGTTTTATGAAATAGGGTGGAGGTCTGCCTCTGCCCAGTGACCAACACTTTTCCTCTGTATGGCCTGTTTCGTAACAGGAATTACAGAATCTGTTCAGTTTGCCACAGTGTGGCTTTCTGAATTCTCCTGCAGATGGAGGATCTTCATGACATTCTAACACAGCTACCTCACCATGCATTTGTTTCCGTTACTCAATTCTTGTTGCCCAGCTAACAATACCTTCAAATGTATTTTGTGCTGGAGAAGCACCACACATGAGTGATTGCTGTACACGCGGCCCTACATTTGTAAGCAGGAATTCAAGGAGAATTACATTGTTGTGGTTAACACCTTCAATTCCAGAATACTCCTCAAAAAGTTCAAACATATTTTCTGCATATGTCTCAAACGATTCTTCAGTACTCTGTTTCCGATTGAAAATCAATTCCCATCCAACAGGACTACAACCACGCAGCTCGCGAAGGCATTGTTTTAGTCTATTCAAGATTTCGCTCTCAGGCTAATTTTGATGCATTGACTGCACAATGGTGCCTGTCATCAAAACCTGTGGTATCTTATAGATCAGAACATCTGGAATTGAGCTGATAACAATTTGCCAAATATCTTTTGGTTGGAGCTGAAATGCATGTTTTAGACAAAAAATGCGTCTCCACCATGTTTCGAATGGCCCTTTCAAAGGGAATGGTCCGATCTCTGCTTTAAACAAGCTACATTCAGTTACTGTTAAAGGACGCCGAATGGTTGACTCTGTGCCGTTTGGGTGCCGTATCACCTTAAGGGCAGAAACAGGCACTCTTTTCATAACTTTATCACATGCTTCATCTGTCTGAAAAGATACAAGATTATTAGAGCAGGCTGCCGCATCTAAGAAGTGTACATTTTTAGCCCAATCGCCGTTAAGCTTGTTGGGAGACTTGGACTTTTTAGCATTTAGCTTAGACTTAAGATCTGCAATGGTGTCTTTGTGATTTTTACACTTTTTAGTCAGGGCTAACAGCTCAACTAGTAATTTATCTAGCTGTGTTTGAAGATCTTGAATCTTTTCCTCAGACTTTTGTGCCTCTGCATTTTTAGAATGCACTTCTTCACATTTAGCATCCATAAGCGAAGATAGAAATTTTGTTAACTCATTTAGCTGTTTATAACTTATGAAGTTTAAAGCCTCAATTATTTCACCATGTTTTGATTTCTTCTGCTTACTACCCACTATTTTCCACCAAGTGAAAATTTCATTGTCAATAGCATCCATGTTAAGACCTTTTCTACTGAGTTTGTACAGTGTAGGCTCAACCTTTTCGGCCCCTAATGTAAACAGGACATGATCAGTACACATGATTTCACAATAATGGGACTACTTAGATTATTCTGATACTTCTAATCTCTGTTTCATACAATTCATATACTTGTATTACTCCAGCGTGTTACAATGTTTTAGAGTTTATTCTGCCATCGTTTTTATAGACTCGCCACATTTAACCGCTACTGTCAATCAAGTATCGCTTGTGTTTCACTTCCTCGTCTCCTTCTGAGAACGAATCTTCTGTGTGTTGGAAATATTTTAGAGATTACTCTGCCATCGTTTTTACAGTCTCGCCATATCCCCAACCACCTAACAGTGATAACCAATCAACATTTTCTAGCTTAACCGTCTTACAGCTAATTTTCCCGAATTCAATTTGACTAGATAGTCTTCTTTCTAAAAAAGATCTATCTCCATCCCAGCATATCAAATACTTTAGAGGTTTACTTTTCAGAGGAACTTAAATAAGCCAAATTAAATTGAATTACTTCATTTAATTCCATCGGTGTTAAAGTTTAAGCTTTTAAATGCAATATAGAGTTTGTCAAGATTAGTTTAGGTTTAGTATAGGATATTAAAGCTGCAGTCGGCAAGTCTGGCAGATTGGGTCGATTAGCCAAAATTTGGAATGTTTACAACTCTCATGCCCCTCCCCACTACCAGCGAGCACCCTCCCATCGAGGTCGTGCTCGTCAGTGCGTCACTGTGCGTGTGTACCTGATTTTCTGTGAACGCGTCCGTCTCTTCAGCATCTATCAACACCATGGACTCGGAGGTAGGCTGCCCTGGCTAATCTATCCATAGATAGCAATAACCGAGGAATTGGAAGCTTGTTAGTAGATTTTCTCTCCGCCATCACGCTTCATGCAATCTCCAGGCGAACTTCAGGCGTGGCGTGTGCATGTGATATTAACGTGCGCGAGTGAGGGGGGATCTGTGGCGTGTGCACGACCTGTGATTGACAGTCAGATCTCACACCCCCCTGCACTGATTGGACCCGATGATCCGGGAGCGGTGGATTTTTGCAAAACAAATAACACGCTCCAGGTGGAGTTAGAAGCTCGGGTTTTTTTCTAAAACCATCTTATTTATGTTGTTCTGTCGGATTATAGTGTCAATTTCACTGAATATGATCAAAAAAATTTTGCCGACGGCAGCTTTAACCCTCTGAGGTCTGAGCTGTTTTCTGGGCCTGGAGGTGTTCTGACATGCTCTGACATTTGTGTTTTTTTCTGTTACTAGTGACATTTTCATGGCTAAAGTCTAATTACACTGTATTCAGCACAAACTCTGCTACAATAATATATCAGCAGCATGTATGTAAAAGTTTGTAGTTTTGAGATAATGACATTTATGCGTGGTTTGTGAAAATACAAAAAAAAATTCTCACTGAAATAAGGCCATGAAACCCATACTGATTATTTCTTCACAAGACTTTTGAAAATTGTATGACGTAGCCTAGAATATTTGCTCCAAAACTATGTGAAAATCACCCTGACTGCTCATTCAGATAAGACAATGTATTGATTTAAAATTTCTAAGACGTGTTTTGTGTGACAAAGCCATATGCGAAGAGGCGTGATCATCTCATGAATATGTAAGGTTTTAACACCTGAGAAAGACAAAGACACTCCCCTAACTGCCCTATTAGGAGCGATCAGGCCCTGTCATTCAGAGCAACCTTGCACAAAGCATGAGGAGATTTAAAAAAGAATGGCTTTTAGATTGTTTGGATTTATTTACAACACAACACAATCCAAAAATACAAATGACAAAAGAGCACATTGAAAACAATGATCCAAAGACAGAGACCTTTGTGCCATTCCTAAAAACATTGTACATACATACCTTTCATTTCCAAGGTGTTTGATTTTCACTTTACCATGTTCATGTACAGAGACTCATGTGAATGTTGAAGTCAGCAGGACTCAGTTGCATCTGGTCCCTGAAAGAAAAAAAAAAAGAAAAAACTGTGAACATACTGATATCAAGAGAAACTATAGGGCTGCACGATTTTGGGAATAGATTTTAGATTTTTCTGGTTAAAATTTCTTTTTAAAATTCACAGAATACACACACACACACATGTTTCCAACAATATATAATGAACACCAGGTTTGTTGTGCCTTGTAGGCATAGGCTACGCAGTGCTGCATAAAATAATAATAACAATAAATTAAATCTTCCAAAAGATTTCAAGAACAACTACACTAGAGAAAAATATATTGATTATCATATGTTACTTCAAATGTTTCCATTCGTTATGATGATATGAAATGAGATAATAGTAAAAACATAAAGCCTAATGTTTGGTGCATTTTTCCTTTCAAACGCAATCGCGCTCCAAAATATGATACATTAAAACGCAATCGCGCTCCAAAATATGATACATTAAAACCCACAGCGCGCTCCAAAATATGATACATTCAAACGCCATCGCGCTCCAAAATATGATACATTAAAACCCACAGCGCGCTCCAAAATATGATACATTAAAACCCACAGCGCGCTCCAAAATATGATACATTAAAACCCACAGCGCGCTCCAAAATATGATACATTAAAACCCACAGCGCGCTCCAAAATATGATACATTAAAACGCAATCGTGCTCCAAAATATGATACATTAAAACCCACAGCGCGCTCCAAAATATGATACATTAAAACCCACAGCGCGCTCCAAAATATGATACATTCAAACGCCATCGCGCTCCAAAATATGAAACATTATGGTTATACATATCTATGTTTGAGCAGATATCCACAAACAGTATTTAACAGTAAACACGGGTCTAAATAGTATAATATTCACCATATATCTAGCAACAGTTCAACTGCAATGTGAAGTTTATGCAACAATACCATAAACTAATAAGTAAGAATTTCTTACCTTACATCTTTCTTGTCTTCAAATCGCGTTCTTCTTCTTCTGAGGTAAATCCATGTAAGCTCACAGCGTGTCTTCCAAACTCGACGAAAAGCAGAGACTTGTGAAGTGTTTTGGTGTTTTGTGTTTGAGGTAACGAGGCCGTTCGCGTTCCATGTGGAGGTTTGCATGTGAATCTCTTTTGCGCGAGTGGGCGTGTCGAATTAAAAAGTAATTAGCAAGCGTTTGAGATACTGGACATCCTGTTGGTTTTATACAAATTACTTAAACAGAGAATATTTGTTTTCAGTTTGAATCCGATCATTTAAAAGTACACACTTAAATGTGTATAAAGGTATATGGCTCATAAATGTGTGAGAAGTATTCGCTGAGTTTTGTTTCAGTTTATAGACATGCTCAAGAAAAAAAAGTTCACCGCGACGGAGAGGCAGAACGCACACCCTGTTTATTTTCTTTATTTTACAAAAGCACAATGTTTTGATTTGATTGTAAGTGGACACATACAAAAGTAGAAATATCACAGATTATTTTTTTATATTTCTTTTTTCTGTATAACCATAAATGACGGAGTCATTTAAGTTTATGTTGCTGCTATGTGAAAAAAATCCAGCAAAACGCGTCGGCGCGTTTCTCGACCTCAGAGGGTTAATGTTTTCAATGTGGCTTTTGGGCCTACCAGTCAGCCAGTGACACAAAAGGGTTAAGGGTTTTGGACGCAGCATGGCTTTAGCATTTAGCATTAGCCTTGAGCGTTTTGAAAGCAACATGGACAATAGCATTTAGCATTAGCCTTGGGCGCAGCATGGCTTTAGCATTTAGCATTAACCTTGGGCACAGCATGGCTTAGCATTAGCCTTGAGCGTTTTGAAAACAGCATGCCAATAGCATTTAGCATTATCCTTGATATTTGAGTTTTAGCCTGTAAATCATATCATCCTGTTTTCCCAAAATGTTCTTTTCATAAACAATGCATCGATCTGCCTTTTTATTTATAAAATCACTTGTTTTCCGATCATTTACAAACTTAGATTTTTCTTTCTCTGTTTTCTGTTAGTTTGCTCATTCTCTTCACGTGTTGCTGGTTTGTTTTAACAAGCCCAGATACAACAATGGCCGGAAAACATGCGGCTGATTTTAAAACTTTTTAGGCTTTACTTTTTCAGCTCTTCATCGAGTTATTAATTATTTGGAAGATGTTATTCTCACTTTAAAGGTGAACTAAGTAACTTTTTTACCTTAACCGAACAGCTTCGGAGTCATTGGAATAGTTATATGACTTTTTTCGGGTTGAATGGTGGTCGTCTCGCACCCCCCGAGCGCCTGTGAGCCGAAAAACCACCCTTGCAACTTTGAGCCGGCGGGCCGCCGGCCTCAGTGTCAGGAAGTATTGCGGTATATCAGGTCTCGCGATGTAACGAATTGCTTTACGTTATTTAGTCAGACTCTAATAAATATCGTTCTTGTTGATGGACTAGTAGACATCTTCAGAGGTTATCTGTGCCTGTTCGATGTCCGACGCTTTGAAGTTATTCAGTTACTCAGTTACTTAGATGAAGTTATTACAGAGGCCAGACAGACTCACGGAGGCGATTGGCATCTCACAACTTGCACTTTATTCCCCAATCGAACTCATGTAACTGTCTGTCACCCGTTCTACCATCCACAGCTTTACTTGATAAACAAAAGTAGGATAAGAATGAGCATCAAACTGAAATAACCCGCATACATGGGGTGTTCGAGGTGCACATACAATACAGACTGCCGACAGTTCAACAGGGCGCGCGCAGCTCTTAAAGGGGCCACACCTTATTTCCACTCATTACAGCTTCAATCCTACTGAACAGGTACCGGTATAGAGGGCGGAAGGGATCAGGCCGTGAGTGCAGAGACGGCTCTGCGCGAGTGGTATTTACAACAGTAATGTTAAATACAAGTACTCCACAGCGACTCTAGGGGTCCGCTGTTTGACAAAAACGGAAAGATGCATAGTGTGCCTTTAAGTTTTGTTTCTTGTTGCTTAGGCAAAACAAGGAGATCTTTAAAATCTAATACACAAGGTTTTTCATTCTTCATCTGGCTGCCGCATCATGTTCTAAACAAAGGGTTTTAATTCCGACACGTAAACAATGCAAACATTTCTTCAACACTTCTATAAAGGGCAGAAAAAGTTTACTTACCATAGCGGCGGAAGAAAGAGAAGATGTTCAAACCTCGTGCTGATTTTAGAATCCCAAATACTTGTTGGAAAGGACGTTTCTCGTGAAACTGTTTTGATCTGTTTTGAGATCACGTCGAGGTCACCATTTTGTAAGGCCCGCTATATTGGTCCAACGCCGGTTCGCCAATACACAGGGAAGGTTATCACGTGTTCTGTCCTCACTCATGCAAGGTATTGGTTGGTTAAATTTGCAATACATTAATCATATATTTTCTCGTTATTTCATCTGACTCCATAAATGAAAGGTTTTAATAATATCTGTGCCTCACTAAAAGTGAGCGAATGTTTAACTATTCCTTTTAACCATTAAATGAACAATGTCAAAATCAGTTAGAATAATCACATGTAACAATTTAATATTTCAGATATCAGAGATCAATTCCACAATCAATTCAAATATCTAGAACATGGTTATACATTGGTTACACCAAATAATCTTACCCAACTTGTAGCCTACCTGAGATAGAGAGAGAGAGAGAGAGAGAGAGAGAGAGAGAGAGAGAGAGAGAGAGAGAGAGAGAGAGAGAGAGAGAGAGAGAGAGAGAGAGAGAGAGAGAGAGACCACCTATTCAATCCACGTCCAGCCAAGAAGAGCCCAGAGAGAGCGAGATCACCTTCCTTTATTCTCTCTTGACCAGGTGACATGGGGGATAGGGGAGACCACCCTCAAATGGCTTCTATTCAACGAAAGGAGGGTTGCCTTATCTGGCCTTATCTCTAAACCAGTTTTCTCTAAACTTCTCTAAACCTTATTTCCTTTTATTTTATCTATCTGGATATGAGATATCTGTACCACTCACTTTGAGACATTTCAAATGACACCAAAAACATAAAAGTCAATGTTAAATATTCACATTAAACCATGTTCTTGTGTGAGTTCCTAGTTGTTTTCCGAGAGGAAGTGAGGCCGCATGGGGAGGTCCATAGACCGGGCCTCGACCAGTATTTTCAGTCTTACAGTTGTAACACATGGGGTCAGTTGTAACACTGTCAGTTTGACAAGTCAGAAAAGAGCTGTGGTGATGTCATCAATATCATACACTCGCATCACCCTTTTGAGCTCACTGGATAAGTAGCATGTTACTGTAAGCAACATTGTACATTTTTTTACCAAATAAGTATGAAGTAAAAAATCTTATCAAGATTATTATTTTTTTTTCTAGCAATCATTGTATTGTAGATACAGTTATTTGACTTGCATAATCTAAAACTGTTTCTCTAGTTTATTTTGATGCTTTGCATTCTTGCTAAATTCAAACCCACATGCTAAAACAGTTAGCTAAGTTATGGCTGTTTGGGGTGGGGATAGTTGAAACAGTTCATTAAAAATGTTACAACCAACCCCTTATGACATTTCCAAATATAAATCACATCCCTTGTTGAGACAAAATGTGAGTTTTTTGTTGCACTTTGAGGGATTTGCGGTAAATATGACTCCATTATAGTTTATGCTCATGTCTTATAGGATAAAAACATTATCCACATCAATTGAGCACGTATCATTTTTTTGTGCACATTTGTTGATTTATGTGCATCTCGGCATTTCCATCCAGAGTTTTTATGTGATATCCCAAAATTCACATAAAATAGGTGGATGGCAACATAACTAGTGACTGAACCTTTATGTGACAAGAATACAGTACAGACAAAAAAACACACACGGCACTCGTTTTTGTGCTAAATATCAAGTCCTTAAAGAAATACAATACAATATTTTTTTGTTACTTTAAATTGTTTACTTTATTCAAAACGGATTATTCTTTGTTCTTCAAAAATTTTTTGCATACATTTAGATTGTGTAGATCTTATTTCAGCAAATGACCTTTCATTGTTACATCTATCCCCAGCCTGTTGTAACAATGGAACTCTTTGTGTTTGACAACCACTGAGTTACCGATGCTCAAACAAAAGGTCTTACTTTCATTCCCGGTCTCCCCTAAATGTTTAGTAAAAGGGCTACATTAAGAGTAGTCTCAGCCTCAGACGTCACGCCCACGGAACGTTGGCTAAACGTCTGATGCATATGGTACACTTAACTGGAAACACTTCAGGAATGTCGAAGTCGTCATCTGATTGGTTGAATTTTATCGGATTTCCGGGGGGTGCGAGTGTCGCGTTTATTTTCGGTCCGCTGGGAAACAAATGTCATGACGCCAAAACCCCTCGTGGAAGAAGAAAGCCGTTGTTTTTACAACTGAGACAATGAGCGCTTACCACGATCAACTAAACGCTGAATTTTCAAAAGTATGTGAAGTTCGCGGTCTGTTATTGTAGGGACATCAACATTATATTGTCACGCCCCTAAATATGACGCAGTACAAAACAAACTGTGATTGGTTGTGTTACATGTCAGTCAAACGTCCTCTTGGGCGGTCCTTGGCCAAGAAATGCTGCGATAGAGTCCAGACCTTCTGCCGTCAGTCTGAAGGTCTGGCTATGCGAGACTACATTAAGAGTAAACGAAAGAACAGAAGAGAAAGAAATGTGTGAAAACCACAAACCAGAATGAACATCAAGAGGAAGATTGTTAGGGTGCATCATGGGCTGATGCACCAATGATAGGGTCATATAGGACAGAGTTCAAGAGACTTCCTGCAAAATGAGGTTTTGAGAGTGCAATTGACAATGGAGATAACCCTGCAAAAGTTGGTTTGAGTTGTTTTATTTAGCTTGGTGCTTAACTGTGTTGCTACTTTATTATTTTACTTTATCCACAATAAATTATTTACTGTGAATGTGCCAGACTTCAAATGCATTAGCTGCAATTGGTAAACAAATAGAAGATGAACAAAGTGCAGTAAACCCTAAAACTATTTGTGCAGAATTTATTGTACAGCATCATAGGTAATGTAGTATTTCAACACAAATTCCATTTTTAAATAAAGTTCTTTAAAAAAATAAGCTGAAATAATGCGAACAGATAACTTCAACAAAATCATATACCATCAATTAACAACTTCGGAGCTCACCAGAGGTCTGTAAAGGTTTATTTGTTATTGTTATAAAAATAAAACTTTTTTGCGTTTTTGCCTTATATTATGATAGGACAAGTAAGTAGACAGGAAGCAAAGTGGGAGAGAGAAAGAGAGGGAGACGGGATCAGGAAAAGTCCACAAGCAGAGACTCAAGCTGTGTCCCAATGTGAAGGCTGCATCCTTCGAAGGCCGCACCATGTAGCCTTCGTAGGATTTCCTAATTGCGCAACCAGGTGTTCCTGATCACCGCTCCTAGCGCCAAGCAACGGTGCGAGAGGACAGCTGCCTTCCTGATAATTCATTTGATGTAATTAAGTAAACTGCTATGGAGCCAGCATTGGCTATCGTCATTTTTATGTTTTACATTTTTACTGGAGGACATGTATTTTGGGCCGGATTACACTTTAAACTGTTCAAGTATTGGGTGTTAACTTACGTAATGTAATGATATATGAAAAGAAAACGTACATAGGCCTTTATATATTCAAAGGTTCAAATGTTCACTTATATCTTACCTTGATGCTATTTTTTTGGCAAGTGTATTATTTTTATTATGTACACAAATGGACCATGGTGAACATATTTACACAGATTTTCAACCCTGTTTGAATATAAAACCCAGTTGAATTAAAAAAGTGCAAGTGCAAACGTTACTCCTGCTCGTCATCAGCAGCTTTCAGTTGCCAGACGACAAGAATAATTAAGCCGTAGGCTAGACCGGTCCGAGCGCCTCAGATGCGCCCTTTGATATGGGACGCAGCTGTAGTTAGCAACAATTTGTTAATTTTGTGACAATGTCCAGAACAATTCATTCTCTTTTATTTACACATTTAAAGTTGCATAAAAATAAATAAATGTTCAGATTTTTTCTTTTCTTTTAAAAAATAAAAGTAAAAAAAGTTAAACAAGAATATGTAGAATTTTTTTTTATTTTTCAATCATTCCCTCAAGAAGAGAAAACAGTCTGTCCATCCTCTCCCTTCTTTCCTGTGCTCTCCTCGCCTCTGCCTCCCTCTCTAGTTGCATTTCTTCTCTGATCAAGTCCAAAAACTCGTCCTCTCTGTCTCGCCGCCTTCGTGCTGCTGGTGCTCCTGCTGGTGCTGGTGCTGGTGCTGGTGCTGGTGCTGGTGGTGCTGATGATGCTGGTGGTGCTGGTGGTGCTGCCCCTGGCTCTTCCTCACCGTGGGCACCCACTGCTGAACTCGGCCCTGGTGTGTCCTCAGGGATTGAGGCAATGAGGACAGGGGGTTGGTGCAATGCCCGACCCAACACCTCATCCATGAGGATAAACCAGGGCCAAGTTTCAGCAGTGGGTTTCCCACTCACACCCTCTCCTGTCCCAGGACACTTGCAATCATATGGCAGAGCAAATGAACCATGGCTTGTTAACAATAACAGCACAATACATTTCAGAAAAGATGTGTGTATTAACTTTCTTTGTATTTTTTTTTTTTTTTGAAGTTGTCCCATTATTATTATTATTATTATTTGCCTGTATGGGAGTTACCTTCCCCAGCAGACCCATTTTCTCCAGAATTGCTCTAAAAAAGCAGAAATGGGTACTTATGAAGAATATTAACACAAGGGTGCAATCTTAACATTAGTGCATTGTTAACACTGCAAAATATGACACATCAGGACATGTATACAAAATACTTCAGAAAACATATTTCTGGATACTCAAATTTGGTTAAAACCTTTGTAGACATAGCTTGCATGACAACACTACAAAAACACATAAAAGTGAAAACCCATTGCCTTATCTACTGCTTTTCTTATTGTTGTGGGCTTTATAGGGTGAGTGATATTTCTTATAATACACAAGTGAGATAGACTAGTGCAAATATTACAAATAGGTTGTTAAACTAATATTAGCACAAGTTTGCCTCAAACCACCTGACAAATGAAACCACGCAATGGTGACGAAGGAGTTAAGATGAAGTTTATAAGAAAGAAAAACTTGTTGCTTTTAACTCTGGTTTCGCTAGCTATTTGAGTAAAATCAGTAAATGAAAACATAATACTTACATTTAAATGTGAATTTTCTGTCCACCACCGAACTCTAGACTCGGCCGCCTTTAAACAACCGGCCTTCAAATACAGCCTTTGAAGGATGCAGCCTTCACATTGGGACACAGCTTCAAACTCAGGTCGGCCAAAGCACAACATTGTTGTACATCAGCAAGCTGACCACTAGGCCATTGGCACCATGAAGTTGGTGTCAGTTTTGTAAATGTTATATCCTCATTTTTTAAGAAACATGGGGGGAACAGAATCCGATGGCAAACCATCCAGCTTTCCGAATCAGTTCCCCCACCCACATGATGAGAGATTTTGATGTTGTGGCTTAAAAGATGCTGATTCTATTCTATGTGTGTATGGAGCTGAACCAGCATCAGTTTGATAAATATTAGAACATAATTGTGTAAGAAACATGGGGGAACAGCATCCAACAGCAATAATTCCAGCTGTCAGATTCCGTTCCCCCACCCCCATGACTTTCTTGATGTAGTGGCTTAAAATATGCTGATTCTATTCTGTGTGGGGATGGAGCTTAACCAGCATCAGTTTGAAAAATATTAGAACATTCTTGTGGAAGAAACGTAGTGGGAACAGAATCTGACTGCAAACAATCCAGCTGTCAGAATCCGTTCCCCCACCCCCAAGATGTTTATGTAGTGCCTTAAACGATTCTGATTCTATTCTGTGTAGGGATGGAGCTTAACCAGCGTCAGTTTAAGGGTTATTTTTTGCAGTTTTGCTTTATATTATGATAGGATAAGTATGTAGACAGGAAGCAAAGTGGAAGAGAGAAAGAGAAAAAGAAAGAGAGGGGGACAGGATCAGAAAAAGTCCACGAGCCAGGACTTGAAGTCAGGTCAGCCAAAGCACATTGGTGTTATATGTCAGCAAGCTGACCACTAGGCTATTGGGACGAACTAGCTGGTATCAGTGTTTTAAATGTTAGAACATAATTGTGTAAGAAGCATGGGGGGATCAGAATCCGACAGCAATAATTTCAGCTGTCAGATTCCGTTCCCCCACCCCCATGACTGTCTTGATGTAGTGGCTTAAACGATGCTGATTCTCTTCTGTTCCCCTCATGTTTCTTACACAATTATGTTATAATATTTATCAATCTGATGCTAGTTCAGCTCCATCCCCACACAGAATAGAATCAGCATATTTTAAGCCACTACATCAAAATCTCTTATCATGTGGGTGGGGGAACAGAATCTGACAGCAATCAATCCAGCTGTCAGAATCCATTCCCCCACCCCCAAGATGTTTATGTAGTGGCTTAAACGATAGTGATTCTATTCTGTGTGGGGATGGAGCTTAACCAGCGTCAGTTTAAATGTAAATTTTTGCCGTTTTTGCCTTATATTATGATAGGAAAAGTATGTAGACAGGAAGCAAAGTGGGAGAGAGAAAGAGATGGGGATTGGATCAGGAAAAATCCACAAGCCGGGACTCAAACTCAGGTCAGCTAATGCACAATGGTGTTATATGTCAGCAAGCTGACCACTAGGCTATTGGGATGAACTAGCGGGTATCAGTTTTTTAAATATTAGAACATAATTGTGTAAGAAACATGTGGTGAACCAGCCCGATCTCACGGGAAAACGTACAAATTCTACAAAGTGGCTTATTCGTACGAATTCATACGACCTGACTCGTACGAATTAGTACGATTTTTGCAAAATCGTACATATTTGACGAATTGGCCAATTCGTATGAATTCATACGAATGACCTACCCCTGACCCCGCCCCTAAACCTACCCATCACGTGGGTTTAGACAAATCGTACAAATTCGTACGAGTGAGGTCGTACGAATTAGTACGAATTAGCCAACTTTTTATCATTCGTACGAATTCGTACGAATTGGTCGTGAGATAGCGTTGGGTGAACAGAATCCGACAGCAAACAATCCAGCTGTCAGAATCCGTTCCCCCACCTCCAAGATGTTTATGTAGTGGCTTAAATGATGCTGATTCTATTCTCTGTGGGGATGGAGCTTTACCAACGTCAGTTTAAAGCAAAGTGGGAAAAGGAAAGAGAAAGAGAGGGGGGTGGGATCAAGAAAAGTCCACAAGCCTGGACTTCATCTCGGGTTGGCCAAATCACAACGGTGTTATACATCAGCAAGCTGACCACTAGGCTATTGGCACCATGAAGCTGTTGTCAGTTTTGTAAATGCTAGATCCTCAATTTTTAAGAAACATGGCTGGAACAGAATCCGATGGCAAACCATCTAGCTGTCGGAATCCGTTCTCCCACCCACATGATGAGAGATTTTGATGTAGTGGCTTAAACGATGCTGATTCTATTCTGTGTGGGGATGGAGCTTAACCAGCATCAGTTTTTTAAATATTAGAACATAATTGTGTAAGAAACCTAAGGGGGAACAGAATCCGACAGCAAAAATTTCAGCTGTCAGAATCCATTCCCCCACCCCCATGACTGTCTTTATGTAGTGGCTTAAAAGATGCTGATTCTGTGTGTGGATGGAGATCCACTTACCAGTATAAGTTTAAAGATTTATTTTTTTGTGTTATTGCCTTATATCATGATAGGACAAGTAAGCAAAGTGGGAGAGAGAAAGAGAGGGGGACGGAATCAGGAAAAGTCCACGAGCCAGGACTCGAGCTTGGCTCGCCCAAAGCACAACAGGGCTATATGGCCTCTTTTTCCAACCCATGTTCATGTCCATTTTTTCCTTTTTGGGGGGGATTAGGAACCATGGAAACTAATAATCACAGGGAACTCAGAGCAAAGCAGAATATGGAAAACAGAACCATACCATAATTAAACTAATCAGACATAGAAATACACGTTACAATAGAGAGTAAAATGGACTTTGCCCTTTGTGTTTTTGCAAGCGCTTTGCTTTTTGGGAAGATTGAGATGTGAGCAAAGCTGTGGCTTTGGTTTAGAGAAGTGTGAGGAGTCAGTATAGCCCCAACATAGCCCCTGTTCTTCAGCAATCATAGCTCAGATTCATTATTTTCCAGACAAGAAAATGTTATAATGGATCTAAGATTGGGCTTCAATTCAACATCTAACAACACTGCTGTGGGTTCAGAACAGATTACTCCTGCTGTAGTTCTGGGTTTGTGCTGTTTGGTGGGTTTGCCAAGCAATATTGCAGTAATCATCAGCATTGCTCGTGAGTGGAACAAAAACTTTAGCTTTACCTTAAGCCTAATGCTAAACCTTGCTGTCTCTGATGCTTTGACCCTTTGCTTGGCTCCTGTTGTGCTGTGTGGAATACTGTTTGGATGGAAACTTGGCCTTTGGTCTTGTAGGATCCTGTTCTTCTTGGGTCACTGGACTCTGTATGTTGCTGTCCTGACGGTCACCTCCATGAGTGTGCACCGCTATCACAATGTCATCAAGTCAAGGGTCACTAACAGGAAGCTACTGCACAGACTGGAAAGACGACACAGACGCCTTCATCTGACTGGCATCTGGATTCTAGCCTTTGTTTTTTCCCTACCAATATTTTTCACTCAAGGACTCAAAGACAAGGATGGATTGAAAAGATGTCAGAGGACAATGGAGTCGCAGTCTATAGTAGTGGCTGTTTTGCTTCTTGAGACCCTGTTTGGGTTCGTCATTCCATTTTTGATCATGTTAACATGTTATCTCTGGTTGCACAAAGGCTTGAGCCAAAAAGCCAAGAGCTCCAGTCTAACTAAAGCTCCACAGGACCAGAAACCCAGAAATCAGGGGACAAACGTTAAGACTTACAAGAAGAGACTTGTGGTCAGCATCGTTGTGGCTTTCTTTCTGTTTTGGACTCCTGTGTACATCATCAATGTGATTGATATAGTTACTACTCTGACAAAAACATCTCATCCAGATGTTTATGCCCGACTGAAGTCCTTCCGTAGAGTTTATGGTGATACAAGCAAGACTCTGGCTTTGCTAAACTGCTGTCTGGATCCTTTTCTCTATGTTTTCTTTTCAAGGAATGTCATAAAGTGTAGTAAGTAGAACCCCCATTGTTTTTCAGTCTGTAGAAAGATGTAGAACATTTATAAAAACAACCCTGTTATGAATTTTTGTAGCTGCAGTATTACTATATTATATTATTTTAATTAACAAATAGTATAGATAATCTCTACCATGCACATTTATCTACAGTTTACGGTTATGCACCCTGCTTCCATCCTCTCTCTTTACAGTAATACAAATCATTTAATTGCTGCTATAGTGTCTTATAAATGCTGTTCCTCTATGATACTGAAAGGCAGGTCTTGTGTCTCTGTACACACTGTGCATCCTTGCTTCATAATAACCCTGATGCTAAATGCTCTAACTCAGAACTTCAGCTGAACAATGAAACTATTTTCTTTTAGAACTGCTGTACAGCCACAGTTTGAATCACTGAATCATTTTCCTGTTATCACTGTAAAGTTGCTTTGAAACAATCTGTATTTTATAAAGCAATATATAAATGAAAGTTACTTGACTTGACAGAAACCATAAAGGAAACATGCATGGTGGTTTAAACACCTTGTTAAGTTCCACAGAAGAGTACCGGACATGTGGTTGGCATGATGATCAGCTTGCACTATCAGTGTACATCTGTATTAGGTGAATAACTGTTTGAATTAAAAATGTACAGATGTACGTTTTAAATACACTTGTATCACCAAAAACACGATTAATAGCAAGATAGACTGGAATTTATTTTTTTAATGAAAATATATTAAACATATATTTCCAGTTATGCAATTTACAGTAACATATATGTCAATATCATTTGAATCCTGGAACACAGATTTGAAAACAGAATAACAGTACAACATACATCAGGTCACCGTTTGGCTTAAATGCTTCTTTTTTCTTTATTTTTTATCAACTGGATAAGGATTTTGACTATATGCACAACAACATGTTGCAGTACTTAAAAAGTTTAATAAGTTTCATTAAACTACTTTTTCTGACATATTCTTAAATTTAGAATACAACCAACAGGGAGCTAGAAGACAAGGCGAGGGAGGTTGAGGCAGGTGGTTCAGGTCTCCATTCAGAAACAGATGCATTGGAGGAAGCTGGTTTTGGATATAGTACACTTGTGTACTGCACGCCTCAGTCTATGTTGGATGTGATGCGATATCTGAGATCTCAGAGACAGAAATGAAATCAGCAACTCTCGGGACGTTGTTGCCACGATGCACCTGTCCAGCAGGAAGTGGCACTACAGTCGAGGTCAAAAGAGGCTGAAGGACTGAATATTGACTCTTCTCTTGAACATAATCAGATCTCAAACAATAACATAAGGTTTCAAACTTCCCTAAAACATGCCAGAGAGGTACAGCCATGAGCAGGCATTCGTGGAGCTTACAGGCATGAAATTGTCAGAAAATTTTCCAGATTTTTCACTACGCTTGTTTTCTAAAGTGGTCCAAATTGGATGATGTGTTCTCCACTGCTTTTGTCGCTTTGCATTGATACATCTGGGTCATCTGAACTCTAGAAGAATGGCTGCGTTTAACTTTAGATATACACTTGCAAACTTCCCTATAAGCACTTCCCCTCTGGGCAATCCTCGCCACCATTTTGAAGTGCGTTCAACTTCGTCAAGTGGACGAGGGAAGATTATTTGGACAGACCCTCACCTCCTTGATTTTGACTGAGGGAGCGAGTCTACTCAATATGTTCACTTCAGGCAGATCCATAGACCACAATGCAACATGATTGTGATGTCACAGCACATCACGCTTAATTTACCCCCATCCCACACATTGGAGTTTTGTCATTTAACGGCATAATACTTGTAGCTAACTTAAGCTGACTGTTACACAGTTTATTGTATTATCATTTTTGTTTGAGTAATTTTGATATATTTTCTCCAACAGCCCAAGCATACATACAGGCCTATAGAATGGTCTGACAAACAAACTGATAAGGAAAAAACTGTAATTAATAAATCAGCTCCATAGCGGATTCCAGTGATCAAGGGCTTATGGCGTTTCATTTAAACACATTGCAAGGGTTCCGCCAGTAGTGGGCACTCGTGCAACGTAAGCAATGACGTGCATCCGAGTGAACAAGATGGAGGGAAGATATGGAGGGAAGGGCATAACAAAAAGGACTTAAACGCAGCCCGTCTGTCAATCGGCTCACTCCCAGCATGCTTTGCGTTCACACTGTCCCAGCCTCTTTGAACAACAGCAAGAGGATAAACATTAAACACCATTTTTGCTTCCAACAGGCACAATTCATTAAAAACAAATCTGAGCTTTGATGGAAATGGTTGTACTTCTACATACACGTTTAAAATTTTAAACACCTTTAGTCAGCATCTCATAATAATAATAATGATGACAATTATAATAATCAGAGCAATAATTACAGTTTAGCTATAATAATGCATAATGTCTTAAATCTACTCTTTAGATATGTTCCATCTCTTTCTCCTCCATTGTTCAAAAAGTTTCTCAAATGTTTGTGTTCGTCCCATTACATTGTCCCCGACATACAGCAACTTAAATATTTACAATGATTAATTTACAACCAATGGCTCTGCCCATTAAACATTTTGTCCTTTTTGGAGATAAAAAGCTCATGGCACAGGGTACGTTTGTCCAGTGAGTTTATAAAGAGGCTCTGTGGCCCGTTCACCCCTTGACTCACATGGCCAGTAGCTGATTGAGTGCCATGCGGAACTGTTGTGTGCAGCCCGCGAGCTCCCGCACCCTCTCGGTCATGTCTCTGGCGGACCCTGGCGAGGGGTACTGCAGGGCTGCGGTCTTGGTGCTCACCACAATGTCTTTGAGCTTGTCGCAGAGCGTGTTGCTGTGCTGGGCCACCCTGTTGCGCACCTCGGGAGATTTGGCTTGCCTGGAGAGCGTGTCTCCGATAAAGACGAGCTTGTGAGCGCTGAGGATGACGAATTTGCTGTGGGCAACAAAGATTTTGGGCGGCTGGTTGTTGTTGATGGAGGAGTAGAACGCGTCAATGGCGTTGGTGAGCGTGGTGATGTTGGCCTCGCACTGCTCCATGTAAAAGAGCAGCAGCTGCCGGTCGCCCATGCACAGCTTACTGCGCGGCGTCTGAGGGTACTGAGAGGGCGGAGTCCAGCCCGAAATGTCATTGTTGATTGGTCGAGAGACTTCCTGCTCCAGCCGCTCAAACTGCTTCAGCTGTTGTTGGTTAGGGACACGAGTGAATAATATTGCATTTAACAGATGAACAAAAAAGAACATTGTACATATATAAATAAATAGATGAATAATAAAATGTTTATTTATATAAAATGTAATATTTGTAAGTGTAGGTATAAGTAATGACATCTGTATAGTTAAAGGAATAATTCACAGGAATAATTCCCAAAAATCATTTACTCACCTTCAAGTTGTTTCAACCCTGTATGAATTACTTTCTTCTGCTGAACACAAAAGAAGATATTTTTAATGTCGGTAACCAAACAGTTGATGTACCCCATTGACTTTCATTACATATATATATATATATATATATATATATATATATATATATATATATATATATATATATATATATATATATATATATATTTCATACTATGGAAGTCAATGGGGCCCATTAACTGTTTGGCTACTCATATTCTTCAATATATCTTCTTTTGTGTTCAGCAGAAAATGAAATTCATCCAGGTGTGGAACAACTTGAGGGTGAGTAAATGATGACAGAATTTTCTTTTTTGGGTGCACTATCACATTAAATTATGTGTATGTCATAGAAAAAAAAAAGTGTATAATGTGGTTGGTATGTGATATAACAGGGCTCTTTCAACTCTTTAAATTATTGTGTGATCATACATTTATTTTTGTAAAATATACAGTATATGTATGTATGGAAATAAGTTTCTAAAATTCAAACAATGCTAATGTTAAAAAGCTGAAGCTCAGCTAAAGTATGATTACTAAAGTATGTAAATAAACGTGGTAACACTTTACAATAAGGTTCATTATTTAACATTAGTTAATGTATTAACTAACATGAACTAACCATGAGCAATACATTTGTTACTGTATTTGTTAATCTTTGTTAACATTAGTTGATAAAAATACAGCTGTTCATTATTTGTTCGTGTTAGTTCAAAATGCATTAACTAATGTTAACAAGATTTTAATAAAGTATTTTTAAATGCTGAAATGAACATGAACAAATATTAATAAATGCTGTATAAATCCAGTTCATTATTAGTTCATGCTAACTAATGTTGTTAACTAATGAACCTTATTGTAAAGTGTTACCATAAATGTATTCAATACTATAGCAACTATAGTCTCATATACCTGTTGTTGTTCCAGCACTGTCTTATTGTGTTTGATGCTCCCTTTTTCCATCAGCTGTCTTTGGTTCTTTTCAAACTCTTCTTTACCCTGTAATAGAAAGTAAAAAAAAAAAAAATGGATGGGTGAATTAATGTTTGTAATGCATGTTCAAAAATGTGTCAACTTGATTTGATTAAAAAAGAACAAGATCATGTTAAATTATTTGTGCATAACCAAATTCCTATTCATAAGATAAGCCTTTGCTATTACATGAAGTCACAACCGGCATGCAAATGTTCCCACCATTCTTTAAAAAACAAAACAAAAGTGCATGTGCATCCCATCCATCCATTCTTTGACTTCAAACAATGTGCACTGAAAAGTTTCCATTCAATCCATTGGGTGGCAGTATAATATCACAGTGAAACTCAGCCATTTTCAGTTGTGGAAATTACAGAAGTCATATGTGCCCCCTCTAATTTTTCAGCCAACTGCATTTTCAAATGCGACTTGCAAAAAACCCCTCCATATATACTGTATTTATATCTTGAATAGTTAAATTGCACAATTATTGTAGGTAAAAAAATAAAAAATGTAGCAGAAATGTGCCAATATGGTCCATCCAGTTAAGTCATAGTGTTCACATACTATTTTTCAATATATTAAATAAAAAAAAATATAACATATTACAGTTGTACATTGTTTTTAAAATACTAAATTATCATAAAGTTCATAATAAAAATTATCATTTGCATGACATCTGAAAGACGAAGAGATATCTGTGTGACTGAACAGAATTAATCTTATCTGCACAGTTTCAGCAAAACTTTTGACAGAACACACAGCAGACGCATAACAGCTGGTGCTAAAGAAAGATGTATGTGGGCTTTGAGGAAAAGCAGGTCTGCACATGCAATCACAGTGATTGATGAAAAGGTCTGAGGCTCGACACAGTGGGGATTACAGGTAGAGCCCACATAGGGTCGACACGCAGATCATTGATCATATTGCTGGCTGAGAACATACACCTGGATCTTGTTCTCAAAAGGAAACAAATTAACATTTTGGGATGATTTAATTTTTAGCGTACCTGTAAATGGACATAATCGTAGTCCTCCATCCACCCTTCCTCTGTCGTCTCGTGCGGCCTGTCTGGAGTCTCTTCCTCAGCTGAGAATTTGGGAGGGGAGGGTAACGGGCGGGACTGGATGTTGCCCCGTTCAGGTGTGCCTGACTGATAGGCTGAGATGTTGTTATTGTTGGTCAGCATGTCTGGAGTATGGGGAACGGGTGGTAATGGTAGCTGCTGCTGTTTGTTTGTCCGTTTGAAGAGCAAAGAGGCATTACCATGGAGAAACGATGCTAACTGCTTGGTGTCATCGGGCACGCCGCGGGCACACATGACCAGCCGGTCTAGGTCGTCCCCACCGGTGCCTGTAGATGGTGCCATCAAGGCTGCGGGGGACCAGCCCAGAGAGTCCAGTGCCTGACTGTACCTCACCAGACCTTGGAAGGCCTCTTCCATCTTCTGCACCTGCTTGCCAAGCTTGGTCTGCAGCGTGCGGTCAGTGGCCTGGGTGGCGTTGGCCACGGCACCTCTAGCGAACTCCAGCAGGTCCCGGACAGCCACGCGGATGCGGTCCACGGCCTGTCGGATGGCAGGGAGGTTGGACTCCATCGGAGTGGGGCTGCGCCAGTTCCCACTGATGAATGACATTAGGAGGGACACGGAGCTCTCTACGGCCTGTTGATGACGGGTCAGCCGCTCCATGGCCTGGTCCAGATCCAAGAGCAGCAGGCGGCCCGGCCCAGAAGATTCACGCACCGGCACCATGTCCAGAGAGGACGTGGAGTGGTTACTTCGGGTGCTTCCTGTGCTGGACGCCGATAGGCGTTTGAAGCTGACCGTAAGCTCCTCTGTGGCCGCGGCGTCACGCACCACCTGAGGAGGCACATCATAGATGTAGTCGCCTGATTCTTCTACTGCCGGCCGCTCGCGGGGGAAGTCATACACATCTGCAGGGTGGTGGTCCTGTAGGCCACTCTTTCGCAGGCTGGCAGGGATGTCATAGATCTCCTGGCCCTCAGCCTGCCGTTTTGCTACTAGCTGAGGTGGAGGAACATCATACACGTCCTCTGGTATGGGAGGCTCGGGACCGCCAGGGATCTGAGACATAAAGGCCTGGTTCTGATTCTCTAGGCTCTTCATCTTGGCAAAGTGAGGAGGAACGTCGTACGTCTCCTCCCTGATTGGACCATCTGGAACATCTTTGCTGACAGATGGAGGAATGTCATATACCTGTAAAGAAGAATAATGTGTTTACCAAAACTAGCCTGGTATAATCATAACCAAACTCATTACTAGGGATGTACTGATATTAACATTCTGTCCGATACTGTTGATTATTAGTCAATCATTTTAAATGTTACAAGTGAATTTAGGCACCACAAACAGTACAGTATGAAAATTAAAGGTTTTTTTTTTTGTGGATTTGCTAAAGATTACATTTAACTTAATAAACGATTAGTGTTTTTAAAGATCAAGTGCAAGTATGCATAAGATTATAGAAAAGGTTATCTAAATGTAAAAATAGCGGAAAGGAGCATAAACAATTAAATATCCAATATGTCCAAAATCGACCTTTAATATTTCAAAAATTGGTCAATAACCCAAATGGTAATGAGATGGCTAGAACTAATTTAAGTTATACACAGCATTTGCTAAATAAACACTTGTTTGAAGGGGCTCGAAGTGCTTTTTTTTTTTTGGGGAACAGTTTGCATTAAATATTCCTCTTACCTAACCCGATCAGAAATTATTTCTGCTTGTGAATTAATTTACACTCTAGTTTTAACTTTCATTGGGTTAGCTGAGATGTCAGTAGTGGGCAGAGTTTTGGAGGGGCAACATGTGTTTGAAGTGAGTGGAAAAATCATTTGCTAAGTCTGACTAAAGCTAGCAAAATGACTGAAATGCTTACAGAGCCTAATCCGAATGCATTCTGTCATTTTTTTTTCTTTTTTTTTTTTCTGGGAATTCAGATCTCACCTTATGAAAAAGAAGTTTATTCAAGTGTGCTATTATTATACTTCTTTTAAACAAAAAAATAAGAAAGTATACTTTCAGTCAGTCTGCTTTTTATGTACTTCTCAGAAATATACTTTATGCATTTGGCTTATACTTGTACTTAATCTTTTGATCGAAATATACTTAAAAGTATAATTAAGTATTCTAAGTATACTTGGCTTGTAGTTGTGTTAACTCTTTTGATTGAGAAGCCCATTAAATATTTCTTTTTTCATACTGTCTTATAAACTTACATTGTTTGAAAATATTGATTTATAAAGAAAACAGATATGTTCCTAATTCTGAGTATCTGAATTTCTGTGTAGTCATAGGAATTTTCTTCAAATCTACTTAACTTTGGACTATTTTGACCACTGACAGAATTTTCAGGCTATCCATGTTTCACTGTTATACAGTAGGGGGCGCTATTACGCATCTTCTAATACAGAATCTCCTGATCAAAACACAGGTGAAAAAGAAGCAGAAACAAGTGATTTTACACGTTATGTAAAATAACGTGGTCATAAAACATTAATCAGCATAAAAGTTAAAAACTGCCTAACGTTACCAAATGAAATGTCGAACCCATGGAGAGGAAACGACTGTGAAGCTTTGGGGTGTTGATGGACTCGATCTACTCCATCTATGTTTTGATCATCATTCTGAATCCGATGTGGTCGTAGTCTTTGACAAAAATGCTATTTTCTCTGCTTTTTGTTTAAAATGTAGCACTTTTTTTTTTATATGAAACTTACCCCCATTCAAGTGTTGATAAAAAAGGATGCATGAAGCTAGAATAAAATGTTTTTAAAATGGAAAGAGTTAAAGTACAGTTAAAGGTATATTTCAAATATAAATATTTATACCTAAATAGGAACATAATAGTGTACTTAAAGTGCAAAAATAAGTATGCTTAAAAGTAGTGTTGTTTTTGGCAGCCTGTTTTAATTTTAGTTTTAGTCTAGTCTTTGTGTCAAGCTGTCATTTTAGTTTTTATTAGTTTTAATCACGTTCATACTCTTTTTAGTCTAGTCAAGTTTTAGTCGACGAAAACTGATGACATTTTAGTCCAGTTTTAGTCGACGAAAACTGATGACATTTTAGTCTAGTTTTAGTCAATGAAAATTGTATTTTAGTCTCTTTTTAGTAATGCAATTCTATTTAACCCAGTCAATATAGAATTTCAAACAAGGTTATCTTATTATATTTAGTATATTTAGCTTTGGCTGTGACGGTGGCATTTTTTTTTTTTTTTTTTTACCACCGCGGTAATGGACCAACTACCGGCGGTGGTTGGGGGGTTAAAAAAATAAAAATAATAAAAACTCGTTTTATATTTCCACACAAAGACGCGTGATATAGCCTACCACTCTGCGCTTTGAGAGGGATGTGGGACACGAGCAGGAAAGAGACCATCGATCTCTTTATGATATCTTCGTGTTTTCTACTTGATGTAAATTGGTCTAAAGAGCGAATTTTATCCTCCACAAGGGCAAGATATTTAGGCTATGTTTGAGATTGCGCTGCCAGAGAAAGTGAAACTAAAAATCACCCGCGCGTGTGAAGCGCGCTTTACAACTAAACTTGACGCGCCCTATGTCTAATATAGGCCTAACAAGCACAAACTGTGTTAAAAAGAATTTGACATGCAAGTACAAATGTAGGCTATCTGTCCTACAGCGTTTTTCTACTTTACCACAGTAAAGAATACGAATATAATAGGCCTAATTAAAAGCGAACCAATGAAGAAACGTTTATAATCCTTTTAGAAAATGGAACAGTGAAGATTTGGGAAAAGAAACAAGAGATTCCATGCAGGGATGAGTCACGATTTTGGGATATTCGATTAGTTTATTTAATTATAGAATACCGAATAGGTTGTGCGATTATTCTCTAAAATAAAATCTCCATGTTCTGGTGCTGATGCGGTGACGCGTTCATGTAACCGCGGGTGACGCTGCCAATAATATAGCCTACAGCTGTCACAAAGAACCGGCAAAAGTAATGATTATGAATGTGTCAAATATCAATGAGACATTTTAATAGAATAACTAATGGAGTAATATTCTTAAATTCGCTGATAATCGGGTGACCAGATCGCAAACCAGAATTTAAAGCCGACATGCTATAGGTTCACGCACAACTCTCTCATTCGTCGTGACGTTATAACATTTCGTCTCGTCTCGTTTTGGTCAACGAAAATGAAGAGACATTTTAGCACAGTTTTTATTTTGTAAACCACATTTAGTCTCGTTTTTATTCGTCAACGATATTGCATTATACATGTATTTTAGTCATCGTCACATGACCAGCATTTACGTCTCGTCTCGTCTCGTTTTCGTCAGGTGATAACGGTTCGTTGACGACAATATTTCGTCATAATTTTCGTTGACGAAAGCAACACTACTTAAAAGTATACTTTTATTCACTAAAAGTAGGTTAATTTAGTTCTAAGTAGTTTGAAACAGTACACTTACTAGAATACTTCAAGTACATTGATATTAGTATACTTACTACATAAAGTATACTTAAAATATACTTGAACTTTACTTAATAAAATTAACTTGAAGTATACTTATTTTTTGTAAGTGTCTGGAACCCCCATTAATGTCCAAATCAAAGGTGTACATAAAACTAGAGTGTAACTGATTTGTGTCAGTCATGCATGGAGACAAAGAATAATTGTTACCGTTTGTTGGTAGTGCAGCTGGCTCTTGTCCACACTAGGTGGAGTGTCATAGATCTCCTGACCATCTCTACTGGGTGGGCCTTTCATTGCCATTGGAGGAGTATCATAAACCTGTGGCCCAGACAAAAAGGAACAGGGTCAAAAAGACATAAAACTAATTTACTAGTTAAATAAATTAATTTCACAGAATTCGGCACTACACTGGCACCCGCCATTTTAAAAAAGCCACGTACATACAGTTTACATATACTTACTCCACGAATGAACTCTATGAACATGGAAGACAACGATAGATAGCATTTACCTGTCGCCTTTGTCTGTGGCATTGTGTTCTTTTCTCAGTCTCAATGATATGTAGCACTGTACGTTATCGTAGGAGATTTAATCTCTTAGCCCTCCTTTTTGCTCTTTTTTAAATGCATAACTTATATGTCTACATTCAATCCCTGTTATCACGAAACTCATGACACACAACAAAATCTGATCACAAAGTCCTTCAACCTCCAGTTGTTGACATTGTTGAATACCGTGCTTAAATGACTTTGGCCGGGCTAAAGTCACTTCAGAGTTCCTACTGGCAGTGCAAATGCAACCAGGAAAATTGCCCATGGGGAAAATTTTGTTCTGGTGGCTAGTTCCTATAACTGAGTTCCTATAACCCAGTGCGAAAGCCCCATTTGTCTTTTTCTCCCTCTTCCTTCTGTCCATAGTTTTTTGTGCATGTCAGAGAGAACACAGGTATACACAATAGAGGACACACTCCCACTGATGTGGAGAGATTACAGGAGCACAATCTCAGACAGGAACAGCTGGAGGAAATCAGCAGTGCTGCAGAGATGCTGACCTCCACCTTCACCCACCATCGCTCTCTTTCTGCTACCTGTTCAGTGGCTCTGTGGTCAGGCTGAGTCTGATATATATCATCTAAATAAAGGCATATCATTAATTAACTTTTTATTTTATTTTATGTAAAGCTAATCATAAATACATATCAAGAACTGATAGGAATGTAAAATGTGTACCTTGAAATGCAATGTAAGTCGCTCTGGATAAAAGCGCCTGCCAAATGCATAAATGTAAATGTAAATACTAGTAACTACCCCAAACTTAACCCTACCGCTTCCCCTAAAAAAAAAAAAGTAGATATATATTTTTTTATAATATATATTTTTAATGATAATAGGATTTATTTAACTAAATCAGTCTATATTAGTGGATGTCATCAGATAGCTCTAACAAGAGGTTTTGTCAGATTTAGCTAATTTCTGAGCACAAATTTGCCCCCAAACTATAGTTAAAGCTGCAGTCCGTAGCTTTTTTGGGTTAAAAATTATCCAAAATAATTTTTTGAGCAAGTACATAACCAGCCAGTGTTCAAAACTATCTGCTTGCCGTAGCTCGATTCAAAATGGTAAGCTCGTAATAATGTTTTTAATTCCAGTGGTACTGGTGGATTTCCGCGGGAAATTCGAGCATGTCTTTGCGTCATTACGTCACATCTGTACACATAAAGAAGGAGTATCGGCTAGTAGGCTATATTGCGTGTGTGAGGATGTTGGTGGTGGAGATTTATAGCCTTTTCTCACAGCACTTGATATAATTAAACTTATTAATTTGATGGCGGTTCCAGAAAGGTTCAAACGACAATCACCAGTGACAAAATTCACCCGTTGTAAAATGCAAAAGACTTCGTTCGGACTTCGGAGTGGCTACAGAAAAAAAGAGACTGCAACTGGGCCCATGTGAAAACAAGGACAAATATCGGAAGGGCATTAAATGTAGTCACGCAATGCTGATGTTGTTAACATTAACAATTTGAGAACAAAGTATAATTTGCACGGTTTGACGTGATATGATAAGCGATCGTTAGATTTAATTTGCGCGATTTACTGCAATGCTTTTTCCCCTTAGTTGGTCAGAACAAAAGTGGATGTTACTTAACTTACTTGATCAGACAACATTTTCTGGTGAAAATTCTTATGTTGGTCATACTTCCAAAAAGTAGAATCTGTGATTCCGAATGACAGTATCCACACACCGGCGCGGTGATTGACAGATGCACATTCTCCTCAAAACATTGGATTCATCTGCACTGTGCCATGCCGAGGCACAACGCACGTAGAGTTAATCATTCTGCAAATAACTGCAATTGCAAATTTCGAACAGAGATGGCGACAAAGAGGAAAAACTGTGGACTGCAGCTTTAAATAAACCTCCCGACATTTAGCTATTACAGATTTTATCGTTTTTTTAAATTTTTATGACACAGCTACACATGCGATCTCATCAATACAAAAACAGTACTGACTCGAGTTTCAGAATGTGCTATAAATGAAGTGTGACTTCCTGTCCCAATGTTCTGTCAAACCTGTGGCGACTGATATAAATATCATATAATGCCTGCAGCTCAACTGGTACAAACAAGAAAAAATAACCACACACACACACACACACACACACACACACACACACACACACACACACACACACACACACACACACACACACACACACACACACACACACACACACACACACACAAAGGCCCACAGAATGTTAGTAAAGGATTAAAACCCAATAAATGTTTTATAGTGCTAGCAGTTAAAGTTGGATTTTTCCACTACTGCATTTGATATGGGTGAAATGAGGTCAAGGGAATTTGGATTAAAGTCTAATCTTGTCAGAGATAGAGTTAGTGTCACACACACTTTGGTGAATTTCTTCTGGTAAATTTCAATAGTACATTTTATTTTATACTTATATGCATTAATAATTTAAACCAGCGGTTCACAAACTGCCCTCTAAGGGCTGTAATGGCATAAACATTTTCAGAAAAAAGATTTGAAGATCTGAAGTCATGTACACTCTATACTTCTATCAATACTGCTCCAATCACACACATACACACACATCCTTACACAAACGCCATTAGCATTTATAATGCTGGCCAAACAATGGCTCTCAATCTGTTTGTCGCCCCCAGGAGAGCCTGCAGCCAGAGACTGAGGCAGGAGAAACCATGAATACCAAAACCTCTCACTGAGCATCCAGCAGCGCTCTGCCAGCTCCATTTGATTAAACGATTGTATTTTTTGCTCTGTATCTGAGAGACGTTGATTTGTTACAATGAATATTTGGAGCAATTTTGGGAAGAAAGTGTTTTGGCTTGCAGCGTTTTTTGTCGGCATGAAAAATTGAGATATTTGACCGCACTGACACTATTGGATGAGAACAAAACTTGAACTGAATTGAGCTACAGTAAATTATGTTTTGCTTTATAACTGAATTGACTTTGTTTCATAATTTTGAAGACGAATTTTGCATCATTGACACTGGTATTGAACTGACTAAACTAAATTATGACACGGTCTTCAGTAGAGCTGTTTATAGCAGAATTTAACTCATTTCATGATTGATTAACTTTACACTGTTATTGAACTGAACTGAATTTACACTGAACTGACTTGAGCTGAATAAGGACACTACTGTCTTCTGTAGAGCTGCTCTATACATAGACTGTAAAAAAAGATGGACAGCGCGTCTCCGCTTCCTTTCACTGTAGAAAAATTAAGCCAAAATATTCCAGTAACTGTCGTTGCCGATTACGCCGTTCGGAGCCAGAGTTTGCGCAGCAGTGATCCTGAGCTGGAGCCATGGCATCAAGGTCCCGCACACACTCCCGTTCCTGCTGACTCAATCGCAAACACATTACACCCCGTTTTATAGCATGAAAAAAACTAAAACGTCAGACGTAAGACTTCGTACTTCCGCTCAATTTCAGTTCGCTTCTGTACTCAGTCTGAGATAGCGACCTTTCTCCCAGTTTTCCTCCGGCCTGAAAACAGCCGGCCAATCAACGAACAGAGGGCGGGCTGAGAGCCGTGACGTAGACGCTGATTGTACCGTGGATGCGTAGATTTACTTCACATAATCTGCAAAAGTCGTTCACAGCCATGTTCACTCCGGTATTTCGCTCGATGGTTTTGTTTTCGCATCATACATGTGTTTACAGTGGAAGTTCGATGCGGCTGAAACCTTTAACTTAAACTTTTAAACTTAAGACAAGCGCCCCCCGCGAGAAAGAAAATGCTTTTCAATTACGCCCTTCCAGACTCTGTCTACGAAGCAAAGCGAAGTAGCAGAGTTTGGTATTACCAGGCTAGGCACACTTGCCTTTAAATCAGAATTTGAATTTATCATATTTGATGAAGTTTGCATCGTTGATCATTATTTTCCAGTTTATTACTGTAACGCTGAATTGAAACAATCTGTATTGTACAAAGCGCAATATACATAAAGGTGATTTGACTTGATGCAATAGTTGAGATTAGCGAATTAGATGATTTTAATGAATACACATTAATTCAACGTTATTATCAGCCACAGTTCAATCTAAGTTTATGTTTGTTTTATACCATTTGTGTTTTTACATTACTTCTAATGTTGTGTTTTGGCCACAAAATGACGAGTGATGTGCCTCATCTTATCTGCCCTGTTTAATCCACTGCTCTGTCATTTACAGCATGTGCTCTGGTCTTTGCCTTCATCCATGTTTCTCTCATTCTATGTGTATGGCTGTGCTGAAGGCTGCGTGTGCTGGAATTATGTGGTCTGGGTATTCATGGCCTTTGCCGTGAGCCAGGCTTTGTCTGTCTCTTTCTCCCCCAGGGTTGTGTACTGTGTGTGTGTGTGTGTTTGTGTGTGTGTGTGTGTGTGTGTGCTGCATTGAAGGACTGATCTCGCTGACAGCACATTCTCTCTCATATACACACAATGCACACATATGTGTGCGCACACAGCGGTCTCAGGATATTCTGCTTCACACACTCACAATGCTGACCTTCTTTTTGAAATGCCTCCAGACACTGAAATATCTACTTCCACTGCAAGTAATGCATGACCTCATCTAAAAATAGGCATGCAATCATCGAGCCAACAGAAATATAAAGATGCAGGAAAAAAGAGCGAGCAAAAGAGTGAAAATGAAAGAAAGAGAGAGAAAAGACAGCAAGAACTGAAAGCAAGAACAATAAAGGAAAGAACAAATTAAAGTGAAAGAGTGAAAGCAAGAGTGCAAGAAATAGAAAATTTGTAAGTCAAAAAAGAGAATGAAAAAAAGACAAACAAACGTGTGAAAGAAACCAAAATAACATGTAAAAAGGCATAGAAAAGTGAAGAGAAAACTAAAAAGAGTGACAAAAACAAAGCAAAATAGTTAAAATAAGAAAATGCAAAACCTGAACAAAAGAGCAAGATAAATAAAACAAAAGAGAGAGCATGTTAAAAAAAAAAGGAGCTAAAGAAAGAAAGAATATTCTCATTGCTTGTATTATTAAACATCTCTCACACACACACACACACACACTGCAGACATCTGAGATACACTTAAAGGCTATTATCATCAATAACAATCTTCAACTGGCTCATCCACAAATTACTATATCAAATAACCTACAGCGTAAGGATCTTCACAAGCACATTAAAGTAAATATGAACCTCAACACATTGACATAATCAGTGCACACAGAGTCATGTGATGTTTCTCTTCCGAGTTTGATCAGGTGAACTCTTTACCTGTTGATTATACTGGGTGCGGGTGGGCGGGACATCATAGATATCCTGGGAGGGTGGAAGGTGTCTGGGGACGTCATACTCATCCTGTTCACTTTTCCCCATGTCATACACGTACATTTGACCAACCCGCGTGGGAACAACTACCTAAAACAGAGAAAAAACAATTGCATGAGACTGTGGAATGGCTGGGCACATGAAGGAGGATAAAGATGCTGCCCTGATGGTGCCGTTCACACCAGGTTAACACAGACTCTACGACAACAAATCTGGGGTCTCAGAGGTCACCGTGGGAACAGGGGCCACCCTTTTGTCTGCATGTTTACCTTCTGTCTTACGCTTCGAGGACTGTGTCGACCGCGTGAGCCTGGGAAAAGAAAACAAGCTACGACCCCGTATTTGTACAATGCCTGAGACATAATACCAATCACAACACAGACTCAGATGAGCTGGTCAGGATGCCAAACTCCTTCACAAGGATTGTAGCATAATGCAGCTAACGCATGTCAAGTCAAATTTATTTGTACAGCACTTTTCACAATACACAGAGCTTTCAAAACAGCTTTACAGAAAATGATGATGTTAATATTTATATTTTCTGTTAAGTTTGTTGGATGATATTAGATTTTATTTTATTATTATTAACAATCGGATTAGTTTATAATGGATATTAAATTGTGCATTTCTTTCATTTTTTTATGTAGATTACCTTTGCAGTCATATAAAGCTGACTTGAAGTTAATATTTATAAACACAAATAGACTAAAAACACTTTGAAATGCAATCTTTAGCAAATCTCAAAATGAATATCCATTGTTCATACTTTACATTATAATGCTGTAATGCCTAAATTCACTTGCAGCATTTAAAATATTAGTTTTAATAAAAAAAAAATTTAAAAAATAGTCCAGAATTTTAATATGGTGCATCCGTATGTTTTATAAAACAGATATTTCTGACTCTGAGTGATTATACCGCCGTCAAGAGGTTTTGTTCAGCATGAAGCAGAAGAAAATCACCGTAACAAATGGCCTTACAAGGTTTACTGCTTGAGTATGTTAGTAATGCACTCTGGCCTCTTTAAAAACGAGAATTTGCTCCTTATATAAAACATGTATGGACGGGGCGGTATTGGTTTGTGTGCACAGGTGAGGTGTGTACTGTAATGATCTGGGTGGAATGAGCTTTATGTAGTTTTCATGATTCCCCCGCAGGCCAGTTATACATGATTGCTGGCCTTCACTCGTAACACTGAGTCTCTTTCCTCCCTTTATCAGTTCACACCAGCCAGTCTATAGGAACGCACTGTGCAAGCCTTGGGTATTGCCGTCACTACTCGCATATAATAACAGTTACTCACATGCATCATGGATACAGACAAAGATTGGTAGAGGTCACTCAAGAATCCCAGTACGGGGTGAATCTCACATGACCAGGTCATATTCCACACCCCAAAAAATTTAATAAAAAAATAATGTTTTTAATCATTGATACCGGTTGAAATTTGATATTTAATTGTCATTTCCTCTAGTTTTACATTTAGATCAATACTGTAAAGCTTGTCAGCTGATATAAGATTTTATTTTATTATTATTAACAATCAAATCAGTTTATATTGCATATTTAATTGTGCATTATTTAAAAAAATGTATGTATATTACCTTTGCATTCATATATATCTCATTTGAAGTTATGTAGATTACCTTTGCAGATATAAAAAAATATATATACATTTTTCTTGCATTACACTAATGAGAATCAACACAGAAATTACAAAAACATTAAAAAGTTAACTGCGTGGAAGCATTACATAATGAATATAGAAGGAAGAAATGTGGTAAATTTACATTTGAAAATAGAAAAAAAATTCTTGATGGTCCTTTAAATATGCTTAATATTTTGTGCATAATATAATTTCTCATTTTTGATAAGCAAGCGTCTTCACTTATAGTCAGGGAGGACAGAGCAGTGCTGATTAACCACACAGACTCAATGAAGCTTTTCTTTGTGAGGCGTTCATGCTTTGTTAGATTAAATCTAGTGACTATGGTAACCAGGCACGAGCGACGACAAGGCGAGCACAATGGAAAGCACATGTGCACACATGTAAAATGCATTTAAAAGAACTATACTGTCTATCCAGCACTTTGCAGTGTTGCTTGTCATGTACGGAAAGTGCAACATAAATAAAGAAGACAGTAGGCAAATGAAAATCCCAGAGATCTTGTATTTATATTTACTCTCCCACTCACACAGACTGTCACTTTAGATCCCTGCTAACCATCCAATTAAGCCGTTCTCATTAAAGAAAGCTGGCAATCTGTCACTGTTAATTCTCATCCTTCTCACTCTCACTCTCTCTTCACCCATCTCACCCCTCTGCCTGATTCTTGCCCTATTTTTCCAAATGGCATTGCAAAATCGATGATAAATTCCTTCGGATTTTTTTGTTGGTGAGGTAAAAACGCGTTATTGGTGTGATTTATTGGATAAACCCTGTGACCCGTGGACCACCCTGTCCCTATATCCAGAACATCCACATATTCACGACCTCTCTCTCCGACACTGCTGTGGTAAATGGCAGCATTCTCCACGGTGCTGTACACACTTTCACACACATTAAGATGAACTGCAGGTGTTTCATCTGACACTTCCACACACACATACACGACCTCCGGTGCCGTCACACTGCATTTTCACTTAGCCTGATAGAGGTGAGTTTAGTTAGAATCTATCAATTCAGTTATTTACATATCTATCCATACATTAATATATCTAGTTGAGTTCTATCTATCTATCTATCTATCTATCTATCTATCTATCTATCTATCTATCTATCTATCTATCTATCTATCTATCTATCTATCTATCTATCTATCTATCTATCTATCTTATAGTTCATACAGTAGTCACAGTCCTGAATATTGATTGGTCGATACATCGTTACAACCATGCAAAAATGCACGATACACTAACAGTTATAATGTGAAACGCCTGTTCACAAACTGTGTATATCACTGTGCGACAATCATAGAATTACATTCTGTTATTGCTTACAGGTCACTGTCAGAGACTACATATATACATCAATATTGCTCACACAGTGGTCCTTTAGTACAGTACACCCTGTGTTTAATTTCAATACCCTCTCAGACCTGTGCTTAGCTTTAAGTAATAGTCATTCCATCCCGCTGAGAGCCTCTGAAGGGCCGACCGTAATGACCATCGATCAATAATGTGAATTATCAATGAGTGCTGCTCTGGGGAGTGAAGATGGCACATATGGTGGACCGCCATCATCCATCCCTCATCAATATAGCTGAAAGGGTCTGGTCATAGAGAGTGGGTGTGTTCAGGCCTCCAGCTGTCACAACAATCTCTGGGGGGGAGGGGTGAAGTGCCTGTAATGATGATGTCACAAAGAGACAAACACTCCCTGGTGTGGAAGGAAACAATAGGGGAGCGGTGACCGTCTGACTGTATTGCCCTGCGCCATGACAGCTGGCCAAGAGTCACAATCACAGCAGCTACATGGCCATTAAGTTCAGCCCTGAAGAGAGGGACAGATTGCAAAGGCTGCTTTACAAAAGCCCCCGTACCCCCTGCTGCATCGACGAGCTGTGACCTCCTTACCCCAGCTGACACAATGACACATGCCACCACTCTAAAGAAGGCAGCCAGGTCTGCTGAAGACATTCCAGCCAGGCCTGGCTCCTTGGACCATGGATGCACTAAATTTAATCTATGCCTGCAAACCGAATACCTGATGCTGAGGATCCTGGGAGATCTCGGAGGGATCTCATTATAAATGCATACTTGAAACAAAACACCAACTTTTAACGGTGAAAAAATACAGATATCTTAATGATAATTCTGTATTGTTCTGCTTTTTCTCAAATATCTTTGTCACTCAGATGTTCACGTTTTTGCACTCTTGCTCTAAAACACATCATGCTAAGATTTTCTTTCAAAGCTCTTCAAATGTATGCTATTTTTATTTCAGTCTTTTAAATATCGGAGGTCAGCAAATATCCTCAACTCTCAGAAACAAGAATAATTGTTTTAATTCAATAACCATATCCATTAAAAAGACAAATATAACCGCAAACTCACTAAGCTTATTTTTAACATTTCAGCAACAAACCCTTGTCAAGGTACAACATCATAAGTAAGGTCAGTAATTACTCACAGATGATAATGGTAACATCACAATCTGTGTTCAATAATTGGTTAACAAGCCTGTCTTGAGAAATTAAAACAATTAAGGTCACAAATTCATCTGTATATGACATTACATCTCCTAGACAAACTTAACAATGAGGTATAAATAAGTTCTGAAAGACCACTACAACATGAAACAATATTCCATTTACCAACCACATACACACACCCAACACATACACAACTATAAGTATTCCCATATCTTCATACACATACTATACATTTACACATATAACTTCAATTTTAAACACGTGTCTTACAAAAACAACTCAATTCAGAATCCATATTCAAACCATGTCATTTTTTAATTTAATAACACCAAACAGAAAACGAAAAACGGTTGTGAATGGAGTAATCTGATAAATGTAATTAAAGCCAGTCTCACATTCCACACAAGCCATTCATTTCAGTTTACCTTTTCAAAAGAGTTTCCCAACCTATCCTAAAAACCCATTCACGGAGTCCAATATTATCCCCAAAATATTTCTGATTCAAGGTTGCAATAGTTTAGTAAAGTAAGATTTATCAAAGTTTACCCAAAGCTTGGCTTTGATTCAACGCAGTGCCACAAATAACTGCGTCCAGAGGCCTGGAACATAATGAGGGGTCAAAGTCCAAACGCTGAAGGGCTTCCACATACCTTCACATACGCTATATTCTCACACACTCTTTCTCTATATAAGTGGCTGTGCATAAGAATTTCCCCCGTAGCCCCCTAACACCTCTCTCGTCTTGGCCATCTGTGGAGCAAGCTGTCCTCTATACTGTGTGCGAAGCGGGGGGTGCAGGTCAGGGTTCTGTGCGTGTTGGCATAATATACACTTCAGTTTTACCATAATTTTGCACCAGTCTTGGGATTTATTTTGTTTATTTAAGCCTCGTTACGGCTGTCAGTCCAAAAAAGATTTTTGTGCATATCCGATTGAAATCCATTCAGATTTAGCAAGTGTGAACAGCAAAAAATCACATGAATTTTTTACAAATCAGTTTCGAGTTACATTCATATGTGGTTTGAAATCATATTCAAATCTCTAGAAATCCGCTTCAGTCTGACTGCTCTGATCGGATTTCGCGTGGTTAATCAATGACATGTTTGGTGACTGAGCTGCATTACACGCGGGATTGAAATGGTGGCTACAAAAAAAATCTCTAACATTAATTTTGGTCATGGCAAACAAAGACAATTTGACGGCCGTTGTAGGATGTCACACTGCAGGACTGTGAGTCAAACCTTCTGACACTGCCAGAATTTTGTCGAATTTGATCTCAATGGTCATTAATTGGCTATCGGTGAACATGTCAAACTAACAATCAAAGACTTGTGATTTTAGTCTAGGATCAGACGGCCAAATCGTGGCCAAAATCGTACCGCGTGTCCCCGGCTTTAGCCTTTCCAGTAGCAAACATTTTCCTTAATGATTCATTGTTTGATCATCTGTTTCACCTGATGGTAATTTCGTTAATTGTTCTTTAAAGGGTTAGTTCACCCAAAAATGAAAATTCTGTCAGTAATTACTCACCCTCATGTTGTTCCAACCGCGTAAGACCTTCGTTCATCTTCGGAACACAAATTAAGATATTTTTGATGAAATCTGAGAGCTGATCACTTCTCCATAGGCTGCTAGGTGGCCCAAACTTGCTGGCCCAGAAAAGTTATTAAAGAGATCGTTAATATAGTCCAAGTGACTCCAGTGGCTCAATCTTAAGTATATCAAGCGACGAGAATACTTTTTGTGCGCAAAAACAAACAAAAACAACGACTTTATTCCACTATTCATTTCCTTCTCTCTGGGCCTCTAGTTGGTTCACGTAGTGTTTTTGCGCTGCGCGTCACACACATGACCAGCGTCGGCCAATAGTGAGCCTACGTGGTGACGTGTAACACAGACGCGCTGCGCAAAAACACTACGAGGCCCAGAGAGAAGGAAATGAATAGTGGAATAAAGTCGTTATTTTTGTTTGTTTTTGCGCACAAAAAGTATTCTCGTCGCTTGATATACTTAAGATTGAGCCACTGTAGTCACTTGGACTATATTAACGATCTCTTTAATAACTTTTCTGGGCCAGCAAGTTTGGGCCACCTAGCAGTCTATGGAGAAGTGATCAGCTCTCAGATTTCATCAAAAATATCTTAATTTGTGTTCCGAAGATGAACGAAGGTCTTACGCGGTTGGAACAACATGAGGGTGAGTAATTACCGACAGAATTTTCATTTTTGGATGAACTAACCCTTTAAATAAAACTGCTGCGTTTAGATCCATTTCTCCTTGTTTTTGCAGCCCAGCCGTGAAACTTTTCATGTATAGGATTTTTAATATTGAAGGAATTTTCAGAGTCCAGTACATGTTCAATCGACAGCATTTGTGGCACAAAGTTGATTAAAGTTTAATTATTTCGACTTGTTCCTTTTTATTTCCTTTATTTTTATTTTTTGAGGCTACAGAGAACCACTAGGAAGTGAATGGGAGCCAATTTCTGGAGGATTTACAAAAAATCTGGAGAAATGTGAAGTAAAAAACATTTTTTTACATTTTTAAAAATGTTAAAGCACAAACTGAACATTGTATTCTTCTGTTGTGTATTATTAAGCTGTTAAATATATATATATATATATATATATATATATATATATATATTCACACATATAAATATATATATATAAAAAAAAAAAAAAAATATATATATATATATATATATATATATATATATATATATATATATATATATATATATATATACTTAATTAGGGTTTATGGCATTACATTGTTGTGGTAACAAAGTTTTAACATTGAATATAACTACAGGAGTATTTTTTTGTTAAATTTCTCAAATATTCTAAGCATATCTAGCGGCTATCCAGTTAAAACTGATTGAAAATAAATGATTTTGAGTATTTTAATGTTCACAGATTGGCTCCATTGACTTTGTTGACTCCATAGTTTTTTTTAAACAAAAGAAGGGACAAGTGCAATTTATTGAAAGACGTTTGCAATAATGATTTTAACTAGAGGTGGTATCATGTTCTAGTGAAAGATGTCCTTCACTGGGTTGAGGCGTCTCCAGCTGTGGGCATGTGAGCACGGGCTGTGGAGAGCTCAGCTGGGCTCTGTGACTCGTTGTGATGTGGGTGCCAGTGGGGCCTCATCTGGACCATGAACACACACACATATGCCATCCCCCAGAGAACAGCTTCCCTCTGCCACATCTGCAGATGTACTGGATGAATTTTTGCCCAAATCCCTTTGAGTTGGGTTTGAAAGTCCACTTCTGAGTTTTATATTAACCTGAGTGAGTCAACGTTTGACTTTGGTTGTTTTTAAGTTTTTTTTTGCAGAAGTTTAATGTGGGGAGTCTTTCAAAGTAGTGTTTCACTGGAATGCAGTGACAAGAAACAGACAACACATCCATCTGTTGTATTGTCTTCACCATTACTGCATGCAAAAACAAACACAACGCATAACCAGTGTTGTCAGATTCATAAACATATGAATCTTAAGAGCAGGTTCTGTAGTGAATCAGTCAAGTCATTGGTTTGAATCACCGAATCCTTTCGAATTAACATCTGACTCACTGACCAGATGTTTATATGACAGTGCAGTTAAAGACCATTTTAAAATAAAGTTGTACTGTAATTAATAGTATTTTAGATGACAAAAACATGAAAATAAATTACAAAAATAATATTGTTTAGTTTATTATATAGTTTTAAACGATTATGTGGAAAGGGTTTCCCTGCTGCAAAAAAAACATGATTCAGTTGGAAGCATTTGAATATGCAGCTAACCCTTCCAACTGGGCCAGTTAAAACTCGAAACTTAAATGGTTTAAGTAAAGATGGCTGCCGGGTGACCCAGATCAGAAGCTTCATCCCTAAAACATTAACAGCCATGGCAGCAAAAGTGCCAAAAACCAGAATGGAGAGAAAAAGCAGGGTAGTAGTGAGGATTTATAGCCCATATACCCAACCTCATACTCGGTTGTGGAATTAATCAGTGGCTAATTAGCTCCACACTTGTGAATATGTGCTTTGCTTGAGGCCAGTACCATGTGGCATGTGCCACATGTGAGGGTGTGTTACGGGACGGCTGGTGGGGATGGAGACCGGAGGGACTCCTGGAGACAGCGAGCCCCCCGGTACTAATCCACACAGATCTCCAGTAACAGCTCCCCAAAGCTCCCTGACACATGACCCACATTACTGCCATGACCACGCTGGGTGTGAAACGTCCCTTCAAGATATGTTTTAACCATCACTTATTAGTGCTGCTTGCTAGGACACTACGAAATCTGGCAAAGCAATCCCTTACACTTAAACCACCTAGCAACTACCTACTAAATCATTGTGGCAGCAAATTCTGCACAAACAAGCACCACTTACATTTTCTCACATTACATTTTATTATAAAGATTATGGAGGACAGGAATTAGATCAGACATAAAACCTGTAAAAACATAATTCTTTCTCCTCAGTTTGCTTATTTGTTTCTTTCAGAGCATATTCGTCCTTTCAGTCAATCTTTCTCTTTCTTTCACAAACAATCTACCTGTGGTGCGCCTGCATGGCATTTATTCAAACCAGCTCAGCAAATTGTCTTTCTATCTTTCTGTTTTCGCATTTCCTTTCTCGGTTTCATGTCGTTGCTCTTCCTCTCTTTTACTCTAGTTTATTTACGATGCTGGTTGCAATAGTGCATTTAACTGAGACAGCATATGTGCAGACCTCCGTATACACACACACACACACACACTTCCTCTCCTCCTGCTCTCCTGGCAACACAACACTCAGGCCTGTCCGCAGCACCTATTAATAAGACCGAGATGAGTATGTCTCCTTGGAGACCACACCGTCCCTATGGCCAGTGATCAAAGGTTGGTCAGTTCCTGAGACCATTGTGCGTGTTTGAGGAAGTGAAAGACGCTCAAAAGAGATATCATTCAGGATATTTAGCGTGAAAGTACATTTAAAGTGACCGTTCAGGCCAAAAAATTTTATTCTCTTATCATTTACTCACCCTCATGTGGTTCCAAACCTTTAGGGAACACAAAAGATTTGTTTTGTTTGTCTATTTTTGTATACATTAAATATAAATGTTAGATGAAAAATTTGAAATGTTGCCTTGGCAACTAACTGAAACAGAATAAGCTGAAATAAAAACAAATTAAAGCTAAATATAAATATAAATATAAAAAAATTAAAAATGAGAAAAGCACATAACAAAATAACTAAAACTTAACCTGAAATAAAAAATAAAAAAATAAAATAAAAGCTAATTCAAAATATAAAAAAATACTAGTAATAGTATATAAATAATAGTTTTTTAAAAGCTGCTTGGACCCTATTGACTTTCATTATATTTTGTGTCATTTATCAACACACGGTTGATTAAATGATAAAAGAACTTTTTTTTTAACAAAAGTGACAATAAATATTGGCTGTTTACATAAGTCAACATTTGGTCTCGATTTCAGAACTAGCTGTAATTTCCTGTATCCTTTGACCTTCAGGGAAAGATGTAAAACATCACAGAGATTGTTTAAATGGTGACCACTGAGTTTAGCCCGTGGTGCTGAAGTTAGCTTTTCACGAGCCAATTAAAATCTGACACCAACTCTCCTTTAAACCTACTAGTACGCACCTATATGAACATAAATAAAAAATTATGAACAACACACAGGGAGCAAAGGTTGTGTGTACTCTTCAGCAGAAGACATACAGCGTGTGTGAAGACGCAGTAAATGAGTTTGCGGCTCCATTAGGCCCCCTGTTCTTCTCTCTGATCTGTGTTTTTTCAGTCCTTTCAACTCCCTGCAGTACAAAGTGAACCCTGTGGCCTCCTGTGATATTCCAGCCCTTTGATGAAGGCCACTGGAGCACAAATAAAGGCTCGCAGTGGTCTGCTGTTTACGCTGAGGGGCCCGCGTTGGGCCCCATCTCCCCTCCCCTTCTCCCTCGATCTGCTGCTGGCTATGTGGGGACGTTAATGACAGGACACTGCGCAAGAGAAGCAAAACCTGCTCCCGCGGCTCCACCCGCCATCGCCGCTCAGACTGCTAATTCTGTCCCACTGATCTCGCCGTTTTCCTCTGCTCCCTTCAGCTGTCAATCTCCCGTCCCCTCTCTCGGAACTCGCTGTCAGAGCAGAAAATGAGGCCACAGCAGGTAATGGAGGAGATCCTGCTAGGAAGATTCATATTTTGTCTTTCTTCAGACACACACATGCTGTCTTTTTCACTCTCTCTGTTGGACATGACCTGTGGCTGTGTGGCTGTGTTAACTGATAAAGTGGTGTGCTCAAGGTTACAAACTCAAAAGACCCCCTCACTGGTCCTGACTGACCTAACAAAGATCTCTCGGGGCCCTGAAGGTTAAAGCCAAATGGACACATGATGTATCCAACAGCGATGTGTCCTCGAAGACAGTCACTTTGTAGCTGTAGTTTCTCAAGCTTAAAGCTACTCCAACTAAACTACAAGCTACTAAAAAGTGTTATTTTTATTTTATGTTACAGTAATAATAGATTAATAGAACTGGAGTGACACCATTAAACTTGAACATATACATACACTAAATACAAGTAAGAAAACAAATACACTAATTTATAGCAGCATTTAATGAAATATTTCGCTACATACATTAAAGGAAATGCATATGGTTATGTATTATGCCGATAACATATAAATACACAGAATACATAAAATTCGGCAGAAGTAAGAAGCCACGTGCATGACATGCAGAAGAAAATAAATAAGATATTGTGGCCACAAATGAATAATTAAATCCCACAACATTCATTTTTGGCCCTGTTTTATTAATTTGTTCCATCATTTCAGTTCAATTTGTTCCCTAATTTGTTTCCTTGTTTTAATGTAGTTCAATCATGGCCACGTTTTAACTAAAAATAGGGAAAAAAATTATAAGTTGGAAATTAATTCTTGGGAATACATTATTAATTCAAGTCCCACAATATCATGATGTTTCCCCCACATCATATGCGGGGCTCTGTAAACTGGAATTGGTTAATAATTTTTGAACCAGATCATTAACAGGAAAGAATGAACTGATTCACTTAAATTGATTAGACTTCATTACATATGAGAGAGTGTTTGATTATGGTCTCAGGGTATGTTTACACGTCAATGTACTAAAAACTGAAAAGTTTTTTCTTCGTCAAAACGATCCCCATTCACACTGATCTGCGAAAACGACTAAACCACTGTATTATGCTGCCAGGCCAGTAGTTGGCGATGTCACTTTGTAAAGAAACACTAGCGCACCAATAGACTGAACATGTAATACGCATGCATATGATGTCACTGTTTTGGATCAGTTGGAGTTAATTCTGCTGTATTTCTGGTCTTAGCTGGTTATAAAAAGTAAAAGCTGCCCAAACCCCTCTAAACCAGCCTGTGAGACCAGCTTAGACCAGAAAACCGGCTTAGGCTGGTGTAACTTTTTTTCAGCAGGGAGTTGGGCTATTCTCAAGCTGAAAAATAGTCTCTTTTTTTTTTAGCTTCTTACTCCCCAACACTGGTCATGAGGATACAATGAGATTTCAACTGAGCTCTGAAGCTCAGGGAATATAAATAAAGCGCACATCGGTGGACCAGATACACACCGTGTTCAGAACTGCCCAGTCATCACGATACTTCCTGCATCTCCTCCAGCTGTAAAGGAAACATGGCATCAGCACTAGCTTTCTCCTTTAGTCGCTCTCTCTTTCCTAATCTTCTGCCTGAGCCACATCACTGGAAACCTGCAGCCGCCACACTGAGCCCAGACACGCTGCTTGTAATGGATGCCGTGTTGTCTTCAGACACACTCTCTGCATCACATTACTATGTACAGGAGACTGCTGGTGGATATGTGCTGATTCAGAGTCAGCGTGTGCAGTCTGAGGAGAGAGTAATGAGGCTACGTGAGGCACAGTGCCCTGGAGCAGCCAATGCTTCACTCGTGTGCTGTGATGTGAGGCCAATATCAAAGTCCCTCTTTAAAAGCCCACAATGCACTGCAGTGAGGCCCAGAGATACAAACCTAAAATCACACACAGGCCCCTGAGGGGAACTGAGACTATTTAAACAACCATTAAGGGCTCTCTATTCAATATCTGAAGTACTTACAGAGAAGAAAAGAATCAAAAGGAGAAACAGAAAGAAAGAGAGGGATAGGAAAGATTGCCTATGGCAGTGGTGTCCACATCCCAAATGAATCCTGTATATCTCTATATTAATTAATTTGAAGGGTTCTCAAGTGAATGTAATGTACATTCAAGTATGTAAGAATCATAAATCATAAAAAATGAAACATTTGACACAATCTATGTAACTTGAAAAACAGTGATGATCCATTTGAATATGAGATTTTCCAATTGGCCATTGACATTGAACAATTTTTTCCTTTGAAAATTGCATAACACGATGAGTGGAAAATAAAAAAAACGTAAGGTTTCAAGATGTGTTTTTTCAAACGTTTGATTTTTGAATGAAACACTGCAAAAGACGCAAGCACAATGGTCAAAGACATCCATCTAGTACATGTATATATTGAAAAATAATGTAAGGCCCTGTTTACACTTGGTATTAAGATATATTTTGGTCGATTCGATCACAAGTAGATGAGGGAGACAGATTCCCGTTTACATCTGGTGTTTTAATCCGTCTCTTTTGTCCACTTTCGACCACTTCTGTCCTGATTTCTTCAAGGGGAGGGTTTACTGTATGTGTAGGTAAATCTATGAGCTTTTTCATGGATGAAATAAGATAACACACATTACATACAGTATGAACGCGACCGGAGACGAAGGAAAAACATACAGAGCAGCAGTTTTTGTTTCTGCACTGATAGCCGCAAGATCATGCCAAACGAGGTGAGTGCGTGTTAGAAATTAGGAATGGTGAGAGGGCCTTTACTTGGGTCTTCAACCGACATAGTTTAAATCCCATCTAGCTAGCGCGCTTCCCATAATGTTTACGAATTAGGCGGAGAGTTTATGAACTGATTCCCTAAAATGAAGTGGAGAGCATGATGCCTTGAAGGCCATCTAAAGGCAGGGAGGAGTAGCTCTGGTTTTCAGGAATGTGAGGGGAGAGAGGAGCAGTAGATTACAGATGTGCCAGCCAGTGAGGGAAATTCCCACAAGACACACACTATTCCCATTCCCTGTACACACTTTGCCATGAGATAATAGTGAAGAATAAAGCAAAAAGCAAAATGACATGAGAGGCAAACAACAAAAAACAAAACAAAAAATTTTTGTTATCTCGCATAACTTCTGGAGAGAAATAACACAGACAGTGGACAAGGTAAATAGTGTGGCTTGGTAGATTCCTTAAAAATATTTCTGTTTATTTGAGCATCCTAACCATCCCAAAACAGTCGCTGTGACCGAAATCACATACTGTCTAGTAGGTACTACATTTGGTTTGAAAGTTCCTTTGTAACCATTAAAAAAGTATGTTGACTATTTTCTATATAGTATTAATATGTGTAGTATGAATGAAAATCATGCATTATATTGTCACTGTCACGTTAGCTACCAGATTCAGTTGCGTCGTTTCATTGCCATTCACAAATCCTCTCCCGTGGCATCATGGTTAAATGACGTTTAGTGTCCATTGGCTGAGAACCTCAGATTCTTGGTGGAAATAGCAGGTCAATCTGAGTGCTTTTCGCCTGCCGTTTTATAAATATTATGAATTCGGACATACTCACATTCTATAATTTTTTTGCCTACTAAATAGTAAGGAAGTAGGCATATTCTGACACAGGGGGTGCCATTGGCTCAACCAATGCGTGAGTTTGGGGCAAAACTACCAGTTGGTCAACCAATGGCAAACAAAGGTAGCCTGGTTAAAACCAGACCATTCTCAGTAGTAACTGAGTTATGGTCTGGCAAAGCTTCATTAATAACTCATTTCAAAAGGGGCGTCACCAACGGACGGTCGCTCAAATGCCTCTGGGCACAATTGGATAGACCTAAAACCAATCAGAGCGATCGTCATCGTGTAAAGCCATATGCTGCGTCCAAATTCGCCAAAGTTACACTACGCCATAAAAGTATGTACTGTTTTTGTGAAGAAAAGGTATTTACTTTTGAATGTGTAGCAAAAAAGTAGGCAAGCTTTGGGACATACTACTTTGTCATCTTTATCGGACGGATCTGTCGCGTGCATCCTGTCACATAAACTGCCCTGTCAATCATCTTGTCACAGTTAAAATCATTTATTTTCTACAGTTTCATTTCCTACCGTTTCGGAGAGAAATGTAGTAGCACGTTCATCTGCCAGTGGGTCTTTCATGGAGACTGTCCTCATGTGTTTGCAATTTTAATATAATAATGCATTTAAAAGTTGCTGCGCCTGGCCTGCGCAATTGGATAGACCTAAAACCAATCAGAGCGATCGTCATCGTGTAAAGCCCGCCCCAACATTTCTGATTGGTGCCGCGATTTCGAGGGATTAGAAATGGGCTTGAATGAGCTCTTTGCCAGACCACTTGCAGAGCAAATCTAAATTTGCCGGAAGTTGTCTGGGTTTTCCCAGGCTAAAACAAAGGGGAATATTCAAGAAATTGATGATACTTCTTGAGTGCACAAGAGCAAGAGATGCAAATAACCACAGGCTTCAGTGAGGAAATGTCATCATCTAACTCTTTGCTAATGTGACTAGGTGACAGCATTCCATGGCTCACTTTTGCTGGAATGGCCCGGTTATAGCATTCCTTCTCAGCAGTGCCCTTCAGTGCTGTAAAAATGATGCTTGAAATTCACTCATAACATTGCTTAACACATTGATAACATTATGATAGCAGATGTTAAACTAACGTGTTTCTCCATACCGATGTAGCTCCGTGAATGTGTCAGTGGAGTTTGGATCTACGATCCCTCTGGTCTTCCTTTATTCTCTCTCCTCACAATGTTCTCCCCTCCCTCTCCTCTAAACGCTGCCTGCCTGGTCCTGCAGATAAGCCAAGCCAGCACCTCCTCCCTCTCCCTCCTCTCCCCTGCCTGATCAGGTGAGCAGCCTCAACTAAGTCTCCAAAGATTACACATTTACTTTCAGAACAGGCAGTGCGGCAAACTAACAGCAGAATCTCAATCTAGCCTTTGCCATCACCCCCTTCCTGTTTCCCAGTACACCTTGCCTTAATAAACCCCAGCTATCTCTCCAGCATAGCGAACGGCTATAGCAGGGGCTATTAAAGAGATAAGACCAGACTCTTTCTCCACCTCTGCTGCCCCTCTTCACTGTCCATTCAACTGCATCCATAATAGAACTAAATACCTCACCCACAAACCCTCTTTGTGACACGCTCACATGGCCCTAAACCGGACGAACAAGCTTACGCTCAAATCTTTCTTCATCCGTCAGTTTTATTTACTCTAATGGTCAATGTGCAACTTGAGTTGATAGTGTAAGCTCACTTTGGTTAATGTGTAAGCAGGACACCAGGGCGAGTCTTAGGAGCGGTGAGTCACAAACATGTACAAATCTTATTTTTGCAACTGAAGGTCACATCCGGTATTACGGTCATATTTCGTAAGAATTTTTTGATTGAAGCATGCCATAATGTTTAGTGTTAATTCTTATCAAAAATGTTATTGATGTGAGTCACTGAGTTTAGCTTTTTAGCAAATGCAAATGGTTATGGAAGCTCGATTCCACCTGGTAGTAAACAAAACATATGGTAATTGTGACTGTGTTTCTCATAATTGCTACTTTACGAGACTTTATTTCTCTCAATTATGGCTATTATTTGTCATTTCTTGCAATCTAACGCACAATGTGAAATGACTTCCATAAATAAGAGTCCATGATGATTTATTCAGACAGGGGAAAGTAAGGGAGGAATTAAACTCCTGCCCGTTGGAGAAGCGTGCGAGGGCTTTGTGGGTCGCGTGCTGACACACCCTGCCTGCGCATGTCTTTGATGTGACACACAGCGCTGTTGTTCCAGCTGCTTTATCACAATTCCTCACTCCTAACCCTGACCCCTTCCACAATGATCATATAACTCCTTACTGCTGCCACAGTATCCACATATCCACAGTATACACAGTATGAGTGAGTCTGTCCATACAGTAGGATTTATAACAACATTTCTAAAAACTACACTACCTATGGTCCCAAAGAGAGATATGAGAAGTTGCTGTTACAAAGAAAACAGGAATCACTGGAAAAGAGTTCAACAGTGACCATCCACTCCCACAATCAATAATTAAGTCTATCTCTTTCAAACAACTTAAATATCTGAAAATATTTGAACACTACTGTTTTAAAGATTAGGAGTAGGTAGAATTTTACACCGTTTCAATAAATTTTTCTGCTCACCAAAGGCTGCATTTATTTGATCAAAAATAGAATAGTAATATAAGCATAACACACACACACACACACACACACACACACACACACACACACACACACACACTGCTGCCAGTTATTTAGTTATGCATGAGCCTTGAGAGAATTAACTGACTGGAGTATTTCTGCCTTGAAATACATTCCTTTATTAAGCAGAGCAAAAGTATAAAGGGTTTTTTAGCGCTCTGCTGTGTGTGTGTGTGTGTGTGTGTGTGTGTGTGTGTGTGTGTGTGTGTGTGTATCCATCCTCTTCTCTCTCACTCTTATCACATAATGAAAAGCTGCCAGTGATGGAGGGACTGTGGGCACAAGGACAAGTAATCATAATAGAGGACGTTAAGAAAACACATCAAAATCTCCCCTCATAAAACTCACGAAAGGAAAACCTCAAGACAAGCATTGCAAACAGAAACTAATGCTTCTGAGAATGATCACGGAAGGACATGATAATAGAGGTCTAGTTTCCTTGTTCCTAGTTCTCTTTTCAGGCCCGGTTCTGCAGGGGGGGCGAGAGAATAAAAGCAAGAACTCCCTCAGTTCATACTGTAATAATATATTGGCGAAACAGATTTGGCAAATGCTCCAGTGCCAAAGAGAACGTTAATATTGCATCTATTTACAATGTGTTTTTGCAGCGGTGAGCAATGTAGCCAATCACAAACATAGTTGTTGATGTCTTGAACGCAATGGCCAATCAGTGGTAGCCTATTTAAGTTAGTCAGAATCCACTCACTGCTCAAAACACCAGAGTTTTATTCAGTGCTGAGTTATGCAGGCTCGCAAAACCCCCATTAACAAACAAAGTTTAGACACAAAGCAAGTAAGAGATTTATTGAGCATTGTTGGCAGCTTTATTGCTTATAATGGAACTTTGTGAGATTGCGTTGAAGTGACGTCAACTATCAACTGCTCTAGCAAAGATGGAAAACTGCAATGACAGAATATTCTGGAAGCAGTGATACTGCAATATATTTGGCTTCAATGCAGCACCAAATCCTGAAGAACGTAAGCACTGCGCTCCTCACTGGAATCCACTCTGGCTTTGACTTCTGATCCACACCATCTCTTCCCCCTCACTGCAGTATTCAGGGTGTTTAGTAAGTTTACATTTACATTTATTCATTTAGCTGACGCTTTTATCCAAAGCGACTTACAATTGCTATATATGTCAGAGGTCGCACGCCTCTGGAGCAACTAGGGGTTAAGTGTCTTGCTCAGGGACACATTGGTGTCTCACAGTGGATTCGAACCCGGGTCTCTCACACCAAAGGCATGTGTCTTATCCATTGCGCCACCACCACCCCAAGTTCCTGGGTCACTGCCATCAGTATCAATCCTTTAGCCGTTGGGTTTGCAGCACAGACTCTACCAACATTCAACTGACTGTCAACTACTTACAAAATGTGAAGAATCAGAAATCTTCTAAGAATTCACATCTTGTTGAGGTATTAAACTTTTATTGTTTTCAGTTTCAAGGGCAGGATGGTTTTTCATTTACTTTTCCACCAGTGTCATATTGATTCAAATTCCTGGCTGACAGAACCATTTTACCAACGACAACAAAAACCATGCCAACTATTTTACAAAAACTAAAACATGCCAAAAATTGCCATGGTTTGGAATGGTAAGAATGGTATTCTTTGAGATACCTTGGAATATCATGTAAATACCATGGCACATGGTACATTTCCATGATTTTTCCAAAACTGTTCCTGAAATGTATGACTATATAAGGATTTTTAAAATCACTTTGTAGATATTGCACTCACAAAGAGCCAAATAGTGTAATCCGAAACATTTACCAGTGACACTGAGTCATTTCTCTATCTTTATGGCTGTAGGTAGAGCAGATTTGACAGGTGGCTAACAGCGAGCAGGTCTGCAGCTGAACCTCTCCTCACTTCAACCTTCCATCTTTACACTTCATTTCCCCTGCCACTGCGGCAGCTGTGGCATATGGCTCAGTGCCCTAAGAGTGGCCTGCAACACTCTCTCAAGGGACCGTCACTGCCCACAGCTTCAACCTGTAGTTACCACTCGAAAAAAAGTGCTTACTCACTCTGTACTGCCCAGTCACCAGCATTAAAAACTCTGCATTATTTATGACACTCTCCTCCCTCAAACACCCCTGTCTATATTTCTCTAGGTAGTCTTTCTGTATGCTTTCCAGGCTATCTCTCATCACATGTCCTTGTGTATAAATATGGTCAACATTAAATGCTGTTCCTATTTTATTTACTAAATATGTATTATGGAGTGAAACAGTAGTGGAGAAAGCTATGTATTATATGTTTTTTATAATATGACCCAATGAATTGTTCATAATTGGATATGGAGTACGTTTTTAAAAAGTATATAGGAAAACATTTGAGTTATTATGAATAGTTTATGAGGTAAAATCATGTTTCCACAAAACCAATCTTTTTGAATAAATAAAATTCAACTCAATTCAATTAAAATTCTTCTTCTTTCAAGTTTTCTGTTTGTTATGAAAGTAAATGTCTGAAAATATGTTACATATATGTGAATACAAGACAATCTTTTCCTACCTTTCCCATGGGTTTGGGAGAGTCCCAGCTCCTCTCTATTGATGGTGGAATCTGGTAAATGTCCTGTGTCTGGTTCATAGAGGGTGGCACCTGGTAGACGTCCTGCCCGGGACACGGCCCTCCTGCAGTGGGTGGCACCTGGTAGATGTCCTGGCTTGGAACATTAATGGAGGGGGGCACCTGGTAGACATCCTGCGGGGAGGGAGGGTACTGTGCCTGGCTTTGCTTTTGTGCCACAGCGGGGGCTTTAGGTTGGGGCTGTGGAGGTTGGGGGCCGGTGGGCACCTGGTAGAGGTTGGAGGAGGCGGGCAGGCCATGGCTGGGGGGGAGCATGTAGACTCCATCTGGGTTGGTCGAGTTGGCGGAGCTGGAGGAGGTGAAGGCGGGGTGCATGGCTGTGTACTGGGATGAGGGGGGAAGCTTGTTGTAGGCACTCTGAGGCAGGTTGAGAAGGCTCTGGGTTGGGCTGGGTTGGCTCGACAATTGCTGTAACTGCTGCTGTTGCTGTTTATCATACATGCCCACAAGAATCTTCAACCGGTTGCCAGGAACAATGCCTTGACGGCCGTGCAGCGAGCAGAGCCACCAGCCGTCCAGGCCTTGCGTGTCCCGCTCCAGGACGGTCATGATGTCGCCCTTCCGAAAGGACAATTCGTCCGGAGACTCCGCCACATTGTCGTACAGGGCCTTTGCCAACACATTCTGCAAGAGAGGAAAGAGAAAAGGGTTGAGTTTATATTCACAAATGATCACATATTACACCTGGATCCATTCTTGGCAATGTGATCACAAGTGGACAGCACTAAATTCATGCTGATTAATTTTAACATTCTGCCATGACATGCAGTAAAACACTAACATAAGTGATGTTTGTAGTCACCACTTGTGATCAGATCACCAGAGATCTTACCAGGTGTAAACAAGGCTTGTTACTATAGTGTAATGCTACATTGCTTTTTACATTTTGTCTCTTTGCTTCAAACCCCTTCCCGGCACATTTACACAACATGGACTCCATCTGTCCTCTCGTTTACAAAGCCACCCACAAGTGCGGCTGGTCTTTGACAGTTAAACAAATATTTGCAGGTCGGCCCCCTGGACCAGTCCCACCCACCCTTTCTCTGGCAAAAACCCACTTTTGCCTGGCACTGTGCCAATAGACACGTGTATCACCCATCTTAATAAAGCCACAGTCAACCAACAGCACTCTATAACTGTCCTCTCAACAAATTCACAGTGCTTGATTGGCTGATTGTGATCAGTCATTGTTACTGCAGAAACCCTCTAGAACTGTTCAACGAAAAAAAGAAAGAGGGGAGTTTAGCTTCAATCAAGACACTCCACTATTCTGCTGTAACCCTCCCCTCTCTTATTGAGTGATTCAGCAGAGGGCCATTGTGCAGTAGGACAGGAAGGAATGGCTAATTTCCAACACAGTGCGCTCCATGTCCCCCACATACCCCCATCTACAGCTCTCCAACCGTGAGTTCACTGTTTTGCGCTCAAGCTAACAGGTGATTGATGCAGTGCAGCAGATAGCCAGCAGGTGCTTGATTACTAACAGACCTCCCCTGTCAGGACACATGCTGCCTTCGAGTCATGTAGGAATGATCGTATTTACGAGATGAGCTCCGCATGAACGCCATCACAAAGTTGTGATTATCAGTGGGAAACTCACTTCGGACTGGAGGCATCAATTCATGGATCATGGAGGAAGCAATTTAGTATTTGTTGCGCAGTTGTCATTGTGAAGTTATGTTGACCTTGCAGGTACAGGTATATTGATGCAATATCAATAAAGCTTGTTCGAAAATTCAACTCAATTAGCTGGTTTATGAGGTGGTTTGTATAGCATAATTCTCTGTGGCGGCATGAAAAAGATCAAATTCACAAGTGAATTATCATTTTTGGTCTAGTGCACAATGTGTGGTCTTCATCCTCTTGTACTAGTGCTTAAAAGCTTCCTGTGTTTGTCATGGAAGTTTTAAAGAGAGAAAGAAATAAGAAAATGCTGGACGTTTTTTTCGGGAAAAATCACTTCACATCATAATTATGACTTTCAGACTCATGAGTAGGAACTTACTAGGAGGTAAGCATCTTTCTTTCCTTCTCTCCATTACTTACTAGACAATTCACACAGCCTGATTCTCAATTTGCACACTTATGTTGCAGACTAAAGTACATAAACTACTGTTCAATAGTTTGGGGTCAGTAATAAAAAAATTAATAAAAAAATTACTATAAATAATACTTTTATTCAGCAAAAATCTAAAAAACCTTACCACCTCAAATTTTCATGTACTTCCCTGTTAATGTAAAAGTGTATTTTTGAGAATGTTGTCAGAGAGTATGCCATCGGCACATCACAAGACCTGATTCACAAATTTTGAGCACTTTGTTTTTAACATAATATCTAGGATAGTAGGTGATGTGAAACGGGATGCAGCCAAAAACTGCAGTTACATCTTCCTTTCGGATCCCTGTGGTATAACGCTAATTCTGCACCTCTGTACACACACAGAAACTCCTCACTGCCCACAATATCTAGAAATGTGCCATACAAATTGCGCAGGGTCTCGTTTGCGTCGTTCTGTGCCAAAACAACGCAGACAGCAAAGAAACGACGCTATCAGTGAGCACAATTCATTCCGCGTGAATCCCTCCCTGTGTGTTTTAAAGGTCTGTGTGGAGAGTGGCAGTGCTCTGATGAATGGTGTCCCTGTGCTCGGAGCTGGAGGAGAGAGAGGAGAGGCTCACGGAGGGCATATCTGACAGATGAATGCCCTGCCTGTGCTGCCCGGGTGAGGGACAGTCCCTGTAGTGTCTCCCTTAAAGCCGGAGGACACCGAGGCTGGACACAATAGCGCCCGAGAGGCTTTACTGCCTGTGAGCAGCTGGTTGAGATGTCACCATGTAGTGCTGGCACACGCATACACACACAGAGCACTGATGCACGCATAGATGAGGAATGCGTGAACGTACATGCACAAATGCTTGCATGCATACCTCCACAGCCTCCTCTATCCATTCATACACACAATACCAAAATAATGAGAAGCACTCAGACCAGCTGAGAGAGCTCTTTAATACCATTTTTCCCATTCAGGCAGTTTAAGCCATTCTTTGGCAGTCTTTGCAAAGGAATGAGACATTCTGACCAGGGCTGAGCAGTCTGAGAATGTTTTCTGTTCTAATACAACAGCAAAAATATATTACAGTATGTTAATAGAATATATTGTAATATATGGATGGCTTATGCTGCACTATGCAGATTTTTGTACAATCAAATACACTCTAAAACAAGTATGACAATCCCCATAATACCAGCTAACTAAAGCCTAAAATGTCCAAGCTTCCTGTTTTAACAGGAAATATGTCAATTCAGCAAAGAACAATGCAGGGTGTTGCTAGGCACAACGCAAAGCAGAGTTTAGTTGTTTACAGGTTGACAAGCAATGTCACAATTTACCACATTAATATTAAAATCATTTTGTCACAAATATATCAAGTAGGTATGAATAATCTTGTCACTTGGCTTGCATCCGTAAGGTCCAAAGAAAATCAGGAAATTCTAACTAAATTATCCAAAAATAGTGCCACATAGATAAAAAATAAAATGAATATGTACTAACAAAAATGCTGAGGGTTGATGCAGTTCCTCCTTCTAAAATGGGATAGAGTTACATCTTTCCTGATTTGGGCTGACAATAAAGAATAAATTAATTAGGTGATTGACGTTGCCGTTGCAGCAATTGGATAAAAAACCTTCAGAAAAGAATTTTCTGTGACTTGATGTCTCTGTCTTTCTTCTCCCGTCTTATCTGACTTGCCTGCTCTGCCTTTAAAAAGCAGAAGCAAATTGCAGTAGAAAAGGAGTGCTGTATGCTTTCTGGGCTATTCGCCTCTCTTTTTTCACGAGAATATTTTCCTGCCAAGCAAAAAGACTCTGGAGGACTGATGACATCATGAGCTGTTGAACTTTGCCTCCATTATAGAAAGTATGCCAAGCCTCTTTGTCTGTCTCTTTCTGTTTCTCTCCCACTTCTCCAAAATTCGCTGTCTCTCTCTCTCTCTCTCTCTCCGTCTGTCGATCAGGACACTGGATGTTTAGCGAGTGATTCACAGGGGTTTATATGTAAGGGCGAGTCGATGACTCTGTGACAGTGAATGTTTTCTCATTTGTTGAAAATGCACACAGGAGAACACAAGCACATGAGCATTAAAGCAACAGCAGGAGAATAAATGAAGGAAAATAACAGAGATGGGGATATTTGACTATTGATCAATGGATCTATTAGCGCCTTCACAGCCCAGGATAAATCACACCTTCCATCTCCATCAATTATAAAGTAAAACGTTAAAGTACTGTGCATTAAACAACAACAGAAAATTAGTTGGTTCCTCAAGGGTGTTTTCTGGTGTACATCGTCATTTATCAAGCTGTAATTGGAAGCCGCTTTGAAAATACTTGGAGCTATTCATCGCTAAATGCAGTTAAGCTACAGTCAAACTAAACTTTTGAAGAAAAAAAGGGCCCAAACTTCATGAGTCTTTCTGACTGATTCATTCAAAGAACCTGCTCATAAGAGTCAATGATTGCTGAATTGAACTCTCTATGTTGTCCAATGTTGTCTTTGTATTAGCAATTAGCACTGTAGTAACTTAAGGAGTGATGGCTTCTTAAATATCTATAAATACCTACAGTATATTATGTAAATATATATAAATAGATATTATTTCGTTTTATAATTTAATTTAATCATGGAGACAGAAAATTTTAAATAAATCTACTGTTGAGACTAGAAACACTAATTTATATAACCAAGTCAAAAACATAGTGACGAACAGCGTTACAAATTACTTTTTGAAAGTAATGCGTTACAATACTTCATAAAAAAAATTCAATTGAGTTAAATAATGCATTACGCTACTTTTGTGTTACTTTTTCTCACCTGGGCTGGGCTTGCTTGTTTGTTTTTTAATAACAAAAAAAAGTTCTATTTTTGACAAATGTAAAAGACCTTTCATACCAAAAGTGAAATGAATAAGCCTCAGGCCGAAGGAAATGCAAATTCACGCCTGTACAGTAGAGGGCGCAGCTCAAACAAACTGTTAGCTGTACTGCCATTCTGGATCACAAAAGTATAGTATGCAGAAAAATAAAGTTCAATCAATGAATGGGAAAACAAAGTACTGTAACTTGCGTTACTTATTTGAAGAAGTAAAGCCGATAAATTTAGTTATACATGCGTAATGCGTAACTTTACTAGTTACTTGAAAAAAGTAATCTGATTATGTAACTCACGTTACTTGCAATACATTACCCCTAACACTGGTGATGAAATATAGCATTTAGCAATTTTGCCACATAAAATATGACATGAAAGGACTAAAATGAATCATTGAATCATTTATGAACATACCTTAGAATGAGTATACTTTATTACGAGTTTATGACTCATACTAAAACGATTAACTTCCCAGTGGTTCCTAAGAAAGATATATTTTAGGAGAGAGCAGTTTGTGCTGTTAACTATAAATCTGTGTGTAAATTGTAAATATAAACATAACATTAAAGAAAATATAACATTTCAAAACACTACAAGGCAGCTTTTTTTACTGGATAAGCTTTATTGTTTTGACTAAAAGCTGAGTTACTGTCACACTACTGTAGGCTAGTTACTGGCCAACATTTAAGTACTGTTTCAGGAAAAGATGCTTATATAAGATGAGTGGAAGACGAGAGATTCGCTTCATTTCTCGCTGGCAATCATCACCATGGAAATGTCCAGGTCAAACACTTTCCCTGTGGCAAGAGCAGACAGAGACTGATGCTAAACTTTATTATCTCTGGAGAAAGACAGAGAGAATGGATGAAAGAGATAGAGGAAGAGAATGGAGAATAAAAGGAAACTCGTCATCCAAAGGAAGAAACGTTCATCCATTTGCATTTAAAAGGGTCATGAGTGCGAGAGCGTTTTGCAGGCCACATGTTAAAGTGATTGCTCACTCTTTCAAAAGTGAATTTTTGAAGAATATCCTAATCACTCTTTTCAATATAATGAAAGTGAATGAAGATTGGGGGTGTCAAATTACTAAAAAGCACAATAAAAGTAAAGCACAAAATGGTCCATGTGACTTTTGCAATACTTAGACTGACATGAAGGTGAGTAAATGATAACAGAAATTAAATTTTTGGGAGAACTATTTCTTTAACAATGGGGATAAAAATGACTGAGAAAGAGGAAGAAATCTTTTGAATGAAAGAGAATTCCACAGGATGGAGGGGAGAGGAAAGAGGGATGTGGACCTGTGAGAGAGGGAAGGAAGGAAGGGGCTGAGCGCTTCATTCAGACAGAGCCACTGAACAAGAGGTAATGTGGCAGCTGCTGGAGCGCGCTCTGTACAGACAGGTCAATGAGTGTGTGTGTGTGTGTTTGTATTGCTGTGTGTGTTGAGGGGGTGCTTTTGTCTGATGCCTCTGCATGACCCCATGGGACAAACACTAGTAAAGTTAGCAAGGTGGGGGCAGGTAGTGTTTTTTTGTTTGTTATTGTGAGTGTGTGTGTGAGCTCATTAGCTTCAAGGACACAGAGATAGTCTACGAACACCTCTACAACACAGCTATAGATCATCTCATGAACATGAGTTGTTGTAAACTAGAAAATGTACAATATATCCATAACGGTTGTCACAGTGTTGTTATTGTCAACTAAAACTAAAACTAGTAAAACTATTAAAAAAAATGTTTGGTCATTGAAATAAAGTTGAAATAAAACAAAATATACATATTAGATGAAAAACTTAAACATAAAATAAAAAATTTGGCTATTTTGCTATTAACTGCTACTGGAATGAATAAGCTGAAGTACTACAACTAATACTAAAACAGATTTCTTTTAAGTTATTTAGAGTTATATGAAACATGAAAACTAAACATATGAAAATAAAAGCTAATTCAAAATATACTACAATAGTATTTACATAATACTAGAATAATGCTGGATTGTCAGCTATATAACGTATCGATATTGGATCTTTTATTGTGCATGTCCACGCTCACATAAAGTTAATCTTTAATGTTAATGCAATTTAATCTTTTAATATAATAACACTTTTAAATGTAATCTTTAGCAAATCTCAAAATTAATATAATTTTTTTTATACTGAACATCATAATGTTGTGATGCTTAATTTCACTTTAGTTTACATTTATTTTTATTTTTTTATTACAAAGTAGTATCGAATTTTTATATCAGACATTATAAGTTATCGGCCATAATATGACAACAATTAAATATGTAAAAAAATACATAAATATCACCTAAACTATAAACAAAAATGAATTGCCAGAATTTTTATATCAGTGCAGACGGCCCGATCATGAACGAAAGGTAAGCTGTGCACCTGAGTGATGATTGTTCAACTGAAACACTAAAATTCTTCCCACGTTTTACTGATCGACATTCGGGTACAGTCTGACATATTGAACAGGCTGTACTTCTGTCCCTCATGGCATGGTTTTCGCTGGCACCAAATTGAAGATAGAGTCTCATCTGTCTCGGGTCTATTCTCATCACACATACACCTCCTGAGCTCTGGGAGGGAACGCTCCCTACCTCATCAAAAGTTTTCATTGGTTTAAAAACAGATGGGCGCTGCAGACAAAACAAGGCCGTCTCTGTCACTTTGTTCACATAAGACACCTGAGCCTGACCAAACAAGAACAAAAGCTAGACATTTTATCTGAACTGAGTAGCCAGAACATATGCACAACTCAGTAAGAGGTCTCTCAATTTTCCCATCTATATAGCGTCTCAGTCTTGGGTGATATTTTGCGGTCTGGTTGTTATTTTGAGGGCCTTACTGGTTGCGTAAATAGCAGGTTGGATGAAGTAATTATAAGGCAGGTGAAGTTAAGAACGGTAAGCTGTTGTAGACACATTTTCAGACATATACACAAGGAGCAGACGCTGTATCAGACAGTAGCGATAGTCATCAGAGCTGAGATTCAGAGATGTGACTCAGACAGCCAGACGCGTGTTTGGACGTTTGCCGCTATCAGCTGTGTCAGTCATGTATGACACACAGATACACACATGGAAAGAAAGTCACAAAGAAATAGACCAACTAGTAATTTTGTCATAATTTATTAACGCTTATGCTGTTACAAAAATGTATGATTTAGGTATAAACATCTCAATTTCTGTCCACAGAAACTGGTGAGTAAATGACCCCAGAATGTTCATTTTTAGATGAAATGGAAGCTTTAGCTAAGTTCTGCTAGGAAGACTCAATCACTACGTCACTTATTACCTTCATCTCTATCCAATCACGTCTTCATACTTTCTGTATAAAAGATGGTACTTACTCATGTTTGAGTTCGCAGATGCCGACGCGACATCAACCTCCATCCTCCCCACCACCACCAGGATGGTCCTGTCCATACCTTCTAGGGGGGTCGGCTGCGCCCCTGCCTTCGTCTCCAGGCAGGAGATGCAGATCCGCTACCCTCGGATTACGAGCTATGGACGGGGCCTACGCCAAAGAACTTTACAATGCTTGCCGGGCTGCCAATAAATATATGCTTTGTTACATCACTTTATCTTCCGAGTCTTTCTGGTAGAACTATCCCTTTAAGATCATAAAAAGGTGTCTGTTTCTCTTAAACAGATTTCTCTGATGTATATGAACTGGATGAATGCCTCGTCTAAAAGATTAAATCATGCTGGAAGTATACAATGTAAGTGGGGCACAATCCCGCTCTATTCGCAGGAAGGGACATAAAATCTCAACAGAAGAGAAGACAATAACAGAAGGTTGATGGCAGAGACAAACAGTGGGCCAGTGGCCTGCTCTATTTTCACTATATAGGTGAGTTTACAACAGACAAGACCAGACTTGAGTATTAACAACAGGCCTGCCGAGGAAAAGAGCAAAGGCTTGGAGGCACATAATTAATCCTTAGTTTGAGATGTACAAACCTAAGCAAAAAAAAGGACAATAACAGATGATACAGTCGCAGTTTACTACATAAATTTGGAGAAATATGGATTTATTTGTCCAAGCATTTTTGGAATACTTTATTATATATATATATATATATATATATATATATAAAGTGTGTGCTTTTCAATTGTGTTCGGCAAGATTTTTTATTTTTTATGTTTTGTTACGTCTCTTATGCTCACCAAGGCTACATTTATTTTATTAAAAATACAGTAAAAACAATAATATTGTGAAATATGATTACAATTTAAAATATAAAATTTTCATATATTTTAAAATGCCATTTATTCCCTTGATGGCAAATTTTCAGCATCATTACTCATTACTCCAGTCTTCAATGTCACATGATCCTTCAGAAATCATTCTAATATGTTGATTTGGTGCTCGCAAAACATTTCTTATAATGAATGTTAAAAAAGTTCAAAAGAACAGCATTTATTTGAAATAGAAATCGTTTATAATGTAATTGTTTGTTTTTCTTTACAAAAAAAATTGCCATACCATACTATAAAAGAAATCTATGGTATGTCACATTAAGGGTGTGATCACACTTGGCATGTTTGGTTTGATAAAAATTTTGATTGCTCTGTTAGTGCAGTCATTTGAATAAGTGTGAACGCTGCCACGTTCCACTTCCAAATAAACTCTGGTGCGGTTCGAATGATATATGAACACAACACGGACCAAAGACATGTAAACGAACCAAAAACCGGACATGATGTCACCAGATGCAAGCCTAAAAGGGACAGAAAGCTCAAGCATACCTGTTTTTTCTCGCCATAGTCACGATGTTGCCCATCACAGTTTGGTAAAGGCCTCAGAACCGTGTCTCATCACAGATCTTCGTTTGAGTGTGACGGAGGGATTCCTGACACTATTTTGACTCCTTTACACATTTGATAAGCTCTTCACGAGTTCTCAGCTGGTCAAAATACCACCATATGCAGGCTACGCACATACAACGAGTGCATTTAGCCCAGCACACAGCATTGTTCTAGATGTTCGGTAAGTTCCGTCACGAAATATACTTAATAAAAGCCGACCAATCAGGTTGTGAACATATCCATATGCCTTTAGGTTCGGTATATTTAGGTTTGGTGATAATGCAAATGTGAACACTAAGCGGACCAGGACTAAAAGGTTTTTTTTTTTTTTGGTCCGGACCAAGCGAACCGAAGTGTGAACACACCCTTAGATAGCTCTATCAATGTGTTTGTAACATTCTCAATGCAAGACTAGACCCATCCTTTCATTCCTGAAACATTCCACAGCTTCAACTTAACACAGATATTAGCCCACATTCCATTCCTTCTGCCCACCTCACAACACACAGTCACACTTCCATATTGTCTACCTTTTTCATTTCATGTCCTCAGTACAGTTAACACTCAGACACACATGCAGACACCACTGTTGAATGGTGCATCACGCACTACAGACATACTCTGTGATTCACAGCCAGACAAAAATCACACCATCGCATCTAAATCCTAAAAACACACAGCTCATCACAGAAACACAACTACACACCTACCTGAACTTAACATTCACCATCCATTTCACTCATGTTGACTGAAAAAAAGACACCTCCTCTGCCCCTCCTTTCCTGGCAGGGTGAGGTTGCAACACCCTCTTTAAAAAACAGCTTCTTGTAGCTACAGGCTACGACTGAGTGTTGGTTTACTGCCAATGTTTTTCCACGGCAACACAATGCCGATGTGCTGATCTTTACGCCGTGATTTACAGACCTGGGACGGTCAAAAAAAGATAAACGTGAGTGTAACAAGGACAAAGGGAATTTTCATAAGGACTACAGCATGTGCTATAAACACTTTCATCTTCACCCTGAGCGAAAGGACCTTCATCACTGTACAAACATGTCCAGAATCCTGCCTACGCCAAACAATAAATCCAAAAATGACAGGCTTCAGTAGAACACGATTATTCCTTTCCAGCACAGAGCGTCACTGCGACCACAAACAGTCATTCCATAAGTTCAATAACAGTGACAAGGCCATAAACTCCTGGAGGCTTGAGATACAAAGACAGGAAGAGGAGCTCTGACATGGAATGTGTACGACTACACACAGTGTGAAGCTATTGGAAAAATGATGATCATCTCACAATTGTATTGGAAACTCTTGACTCTTTATTGTCTCTTTGAAGAGTTCTCAGTCTTTGAAATACGCTATTGTAGGTTATTTCTCATGCTCAGGGGAGAAACACAGAATCATATTCACTTTAAACTCTGGCAGCTAAATAACATCTGCTGCCTATGTTCAAAGAGATGACGGTCAGGGGTATAGCAAGACCCACATGAAAGAAAAATCACAAATAAGTTATCTTAAATGTCTCAACTGTTTCTCTAGGTAGGAAACAGTTAGGTTAAACCCTGCTGGAGAAAAAAAAAAAACATAATAAACCAGCCTGAACTGGTTTGCTAGTCTCAGGGCGCTTTCACACTGGCAGTTTAGTGCGGACCGGGGCACGGTTCGCATGAAAAATCGCTAATGTGAACGCTGTCATCGGACCCGGGTGCGCACTAGAGTACCGAACCCGAGACTACCTGGAGGAGGTGGTCTGAGCTCGGTTGCTCCCGAACCGTGGCGCGGTTCGCGTTAATGTGCAAGCAACACGGACTCGGGTGCGTGCTTGTTCAGGAAGTATAGTATCCCGCGCATGCGTATCACTGTCGCATTAGTGAAAAATCTTCTGCGAGCAGCAGAAACACGGCGTCCCCAGGATATGTGCTGAATTACACCATAGTAATGAACATAAACGTAGTTGTCTCTCACTATGTTGTGCATAATAGCACCAAAAAAACAGACAAATTACAGCTATGCTCAGTCGAGTTGTATTCTCCATGCGTTTTCCGTGTGCGTTTGCGATGACGTAAGATCACTGCAAACGCACCTAGGTTCGATACAACTAATTGAGTGTGAAACCAGACCAACGCTGCGGGGGGCGCCGGGAACGAGCGCACTCGGGTTCGGACCGCAGCAAACGAACCCAGTGGAAAAACGCCCTTAGATTGTGATGGTCTGTTGCCTGGTTTTAGGAACTTTCCCAGCTAAACACCAGCTTGGCCAGACTGGAAGACCAGCTTAAACCAGCTAATACTATCTTAAACCATCTAAGACAAGCAAAGCAGCTGGTTTAAGTGGATCATTTTCAGAAGGAAGATCACATTATAGAAGTTCTAAAAGAACCCAGAAATAATAACAACTGTGCTCAGATTTATGAAAAGTCTGAGATTTTAACATACTCTAATACAGGGGTTCTCAACCCTGGTCCTCGAGGGCCACTTTCCACAATCCAAACTCACCTGCCTGTAGCTTTCTAGTAATCCTAAAGATCTTAATTAGCTGGTTCAGGTGTGTTTGATTAGGGTTGGAGCTAAACTCTGCAAGACAGTGGCCCTACAGGACCAGGGTTGAGAAAGCCTGCTGTAATACTGAATATTTCTCATCAAACTCTTCCTTGACCAAATTATTAAGCTTTGTTATGCAAATTTTATAGCTTTATACTGTACAACAGCAGCTGTCTCAGTTATTTCAAAAGACATTTAGGAGAAACATCTGAGACATTAAATGAATCAGATGTTCCTTTGAAGAGATTCTATGACTGTTTTAGGCATAAATTTCATCATATTTGATTTAAAATGCTGTCATTCTCTTTTTAAGATGGTTTAATCTGTGTCAAACAAACTGGCCCAGATAGTTAAATGAAGAGCAGCTGGAAACCATTACTAACCTAAGAGCAATTACTATGCTAATATTCGGTTGGTAACACAGGCTATATTAATATGAATATAGCCAAATGTCATGCCTCAAAATTTAGGAATCAAAGCACTTCTTCGTTCTGGTATTGATTAAAGGTCAAACCAGGAAACCTGTTTTGTTCTGATCCCACCTTGGTTAAATGTCTGTTAATGTTTTCCTGTAGTGCTTGAATTACTTTGGACCACAATACTTCTGCATCACATGCGTGATGTTACCAAAGGGGTTAAATTTGGTCAGATCAGTGTTACTTCTACACAGCCTGATGCTGACATTCATGTGTGTATGATTATGAGGATAATGAGGATGAGGAGCAGGTCCTGTCCGTCAGACCCGCAGGAGAGGGTGTGGGGTTCAGGCCAGCGGTGGGGAATTCCTCCCTCTCAAACCCAAGAGCCGGAGGGTGAGTAAAGGTTGAGTCAGAGAGGCAATACAGGGGAGAGATGGACTCAGGTTACTCAGCTATCTTCTGAAGAAGGGGTCTTTCTTTTATTAGAAGATCCCTAACACAACATGACTCAACATTCTTAACTTAGCAACTGATTCAGCCTGGTTACCTAAATTAAAGAGTGATTTCAATAAGCCAACAGCCCACTCACAAGAGTACGTAACTCCCCACCTTCATCACGGACCACCTCAGGAGGAACCAATATAATACTGACTCTGGTTTCAACCGATTAAAAAATGCAATATGATAAAATTTATACTCCTCATTCTTCTTAAAAACCCAGTTATCATCTGTTTTCAATTCACATTCTGATATTCAGTGCACTAATAATTTACCATAACCATTTCAAGGTCCATTTCTATGGCCGGGGAAAATCCCAGCCTGTGCAGGGGGTGAATCCCAGTGTCCAGATTCCTCACAGACGGAAATACAGTACAGCCCAACTCTCACGTTCAAATACCAAAGCACTTTGTCATTCCCAACCCTTACAAGCTGAACGAGCGCCAGTGCTTTCAAACAATGGCAAGGAACGGATGCTTCGGCCAGTCGCTTCATGCTGTTCTTCTCTCCCTCTCTTTTTTCTCTCTCTCCCTCCTTCTTTCCCCTGCTCCTTTCCATAAAACCTTAATCTTTCAGCTTTCTCCTGAGTCAGCAGAGAAGCTCACAGCGGCAGGGCTCCTTTTCCTTCCCTTCTTTCTCCCGTTATGCCTGCTTTCTCACACTCTCTCCTAAGCTTTCAAAACTCACTGCTCCTCAAGAAAAGCCATTTTTAAAAACCTCAGATGGAGCCGATATATTCTGATGGCCTCTTTGTGAATTGTTACAGCAATTATTATTGCCTCTTTTAAGAGCTTTTTAAGCTGATAGCCAACTTGTTCTGATCTTATGCTACTTAAAAATGATAAAAAGTTAAATAAGACAAAAAGTATTAGATTGAAGTAAAAAAAGAAAAAAAAAGTTAAAAGTGTCTCTTGTGTTTCTTCTGTCCACCATGACTACACTTTCCCATTCACTCCAGATACATTACCCGAGGGCATTTAGCATAACCAACTTAAAGCGTTCACACAACAACGAGAACAGCAAACACACTCACCAGATAATTCATTTTCAGCCCCGCTGTGTGAGTCTCTGGGACTCCAGACAGCACTAAACTGCCTGAGATTTGACCCCCGATGAAAACTCCCTCGGACTGTCCAGGTCTTTGTCAAATCTCTCTGCGTCTCCGACGGGCAGAAAATCCGGGCAGCTCCTAACACATACTCCAATTCCGTGATGTCAGAGGGCAAGAATGAGACTGTCCCATATACTTCTCTGTCTTGAACTCGCTCGTTCTCTCGGTGTCCGTCCTGTGCTCTTTCTCTCCCTCCCTCTCTGGCAAAAGGAGGAGGGAAGAATGCATAGGGTAACCTGACACCCTCCCAGTTCCTTCTCAGACCTGACATTCCCTCTCCCTGCGGCTGATTGGCTGAGGACTCTGTTCTTATGTTAATGAGCCTTACCCTCTTCCTCCCCCTGCCTGTGAGGAATGTTTAGTGAACCTCTCTGTAGACCTGAGAAAGACACAGAGATTTGTTTTTTTGGCCATCCGCTGTACCCCTCACACACAAACACACAGCTTTGTCTAGACCTTTTCCTTCAGCCTCAAACGTTCTGTTTTCCCTTTGCTGCTGATTTTGTTGCTCATCCTTTTGTTCTAGAAGTAAATCGCCTCACACAACTATTCTCTACTTCCTCAGGAGACAAAAAGCTAAACTCCATTGACATTTGAAGTGTTTTAAAATGTTTAACCTCTTATTTTCAGTATATATCCGACCTGAATTATTAAAGAACCATCGATTAAAAAAAGGAAGGACTGGGTAAATGGATCCTGACTGAGGGGATATATTGTTTTTTACTCTGAAGCAAAACTCTGTTCTCTATTTATTTTCTATCTTCATTTCAAATTAAATTAATTTGAGGAGGGGGGGGGGGGGGCTTGACTATTTTTCACATAAAAAAAAGACAAAATAAAATAAAAATGTTAAACTATAATAATAATAATACATAAATAAATTATAAAAAAATATACAAATATATTTATTTAAAAATGAAATGACTCATGATAGTTAATTAAATAAACTACGCTAATCCACTCCTGTCTGCTTTTGTGTTCACAATTCACTAGTAATTTCAAAGCATGACATCATTCTCCAGTGAGGCAGTGACCAGGTCAGGGGGTCAAATTGGGATCCACATTTAAATCAATGTGGTAAATAGGCAAAAGCTGCATGTCCTACTGGACTGTCTTCTGCAATTTACAAATAACAGATAGAAATTCCAGTCCTCAGATGAAAGCAAGGCACAAAGTAATACACCATTCCTTCCTAAAAGCTGGAATGTAAGAGAGGTGACAGAAGAGAGCCGCACTGTCCTGAAACTGCCATGACATCGTCGGCTGGTGCTGAGGTCAGGAGAGAGGTCAGTGAGGTAGGTGAATCCCGCCTCACTGGAAACCTCCAAAACCTGATCTGTCCTGCCAGAGAATATTCTCTCATTTTGACCTGAAGCCAGTTTTGTAGTATCACATGTTGATAGAGGCTACCATTTCAATTTGGGATATATGCTTAAAAATCCTACGGTGTGTCTTTTTTCTGTTTGGAGGATAAAAAAACAGTTATACGGTTTGGAACGACATGAGGATAGGAGTAAATGATGATTCATTTTTGATGAACTATCTCTTAAGAGCTAGGCAATGAGACATTTCTGCAGTTATCCCATTGTCAAAATCATTCCAGTCCACTTAAAATGTTCACTAGAATGCACTATAAAAGTCATAAAAGCAGCAAAAAAGACGTTATTCAGACAGTAACGAAAGCAAGGTTGTGAGGGAAAGACTTGCCATGTTTTCAATAGCATATAAAAAGCTCTAACAGCTTTTCAACAGCTGATGTAGTTTTTTGTCTACTGACATTTCTTAGAAATATATTTTTGCAGTGTTTCATCAGCAAAACAATCATAAAACACATTAAATAACAGTACAACCCACTGAAGAAATCAAACATGTCACTGCTGTGAACAAGATCTATGCTCACAATTTCGATTTACTGGAAATAATAATGTTAATATACATAAGACAGTTGTTGTGTTTTCTGTCTTTAAAGGGATAATTCACCCAAAATTTACATTCTGTAATCATTTTCTTTTGTAAATGTTGTTCCATGTTGTTCCAAACCTGTATGACTTTCTTTCTTCTATGAAACACAAAAGAAAATATTTGGGAAAAACCTTTTTTGCCCAAACAATAAAATTTGGTCCAAAGCCATATTGGGCCACATTAACTTTCATTATTAATGTATGGGTAAAAAATACTGATCTATTATTTATTTATGATTATTTTTTTGTCATACATTATTACATTTTCTTTAATGTCGATTATATACACTACTGTTCAAAAGATTGAGGTCAGTAAGATTTTTAAATGTTTCTGAAAGAAGTCTCTTAAAAAATACAGTAAAAACTGTAATATTGTGAAATATTATTACAATTTAAAATAATGCAAAAAATATAATGAATACAAATTTTTCTATTTTAATATATTTAAAAATGCAGTTTATTCCTGTGATGATAAAACTGAATTTTTTAGCATCATTTCTCCAGTCTTCAGTGTCACATGATGCTTCAGAAATTATTCGAATATGCTAATTTGGTGTTCAAGAAACATTTCTTATTATTATAAATGTTGAAAACAGTTGTGCTGCTTAGTATTTTTGTGGGAAAACATGATAAATATTTCCAGGATTCTTTGATGGATAGAAAGTTCAAAAGGACAGCATTTATTGAAATTCAGCTAATCATTTATAACAGAATATTTTGTTTTGTAATTGTATTGTATTGTATTGATCAATTGTGATCAATCAAATGTATCCTTGCTGAATAAAAGCATTAATTTATTTTCTTCTTTTTTATCTTACTGACCTCAAAGTTTTGAACGGTAGTGTATGTATATTATCTTGCTTAAAAATGAAACAATGCAAGACAAGCACATATTTCATAATGGCACTGTAGTTTTTAATAGCTACAACAAAGATGTGTTACACAGCGATGATATCAAACACCAGTGCTTTTAATGCCTGGTAATTGAGTCATCAGTGTCCCAATGTTTAGCGTATCAAAGCCCTTTTAGTACCCAAATTCATGTTCACACCAATTCACATTTTAGAGAGGAAGAGTAGGAATTGAGACACAGTTCCCCCCACCCCCATACCTAAACGACTACAATCCCCTGAAGCCCATGAATCTGAGGCCATGAATTACACTGCACAACTGGTGTCAAACCAGCAAGATTCTCCCTAATTGAAAGTGCCGTATGAATTTGAAGCCCTTATCTTCACGCAGTGGCTGTCTTCTCAGGCCACAAGGTGCCGTGTCTGGTCTCCATGACAATTGAGCAGCACTTCATCTCGCACTGCGGCGTGTCTGCTACGCAAGATGGATTTCGATGGTTGAGACGACATTCGCTCCTTCTAACGTTCTCTGGGATGTTTGTTATTTATTTCCGTCAGCTAAGCCTGACTGACATCAGAGCTGTCATTGAAATTAGCAAGTGTGCATGGATTTTGTCATCATAGAGATTAGGCTATCACATCAGACATCATTTCAATTAGCGCCCCAACCCCTCTCGCTCTTCAGCTAATAAGCCCCCTCCGTCAGCGCCCACTAATCACAATCCTGTTATATATTAGAAAGAGGCGGGTGTTGGGCGATGCTCGTCTGGAGGTGAGAGGTCTAACTGCCTGTCACAAAGCACTAGAGTGGTGAAAATGAGACAATCTTTGCTGTTTGTAACAGCCCGCTGCACCCTTTCGTTAAAAGATTGAAATCGTTCTGTATTAAATATTCAATGACTAGAAAATGCGTGACATCTTCCACACCTTAGCCTCTGTTGGATAGTAATACGGCTCAGTGAGTGTGGAACAGTAGGTCCATTGTGTCCTGGCGGCCCGGTCTCGGTTTGGTCAGGCTGTCACACCTACGCACAATGTTGTTCAGCTGGCAGTGTTTCGGCTCTGGAACTGTGACCGCTGCCCCGTGGCCTCTGTAACCCCCCACATGCCGCGCGTGTCATGAGATTCAGGGCAATCTGGCAAGAAAGGCTCAGCCCAAGGATCGGACACAGGCACCCCAGAACAGACCAAGCATTTAGAGATACAGATGAGGGTCAGATAATGTGAATATGGAAATCCCATTTCCCTCTGAGCCAGCATGGTAATGTTTCTTTCTTTTTTTTTCTTCTCTCCAACACTGAACCATTCCTAACATCTCTGTTAGGGTTTTCTCTACATCAGTGCTCTAAATTCCAGATGAATCTGCTGGAAAATTCTGGTGGGAATGTGAACTAGGATATATCTCCAAATAACAGGATGATTTATTTAATAAAGCCAAGCTTCAAGAATGAGTAGAATTTCAAACACTATAGGTCTGTAGGAATAGCACAGTATATGACCTTAGGTTATACTACGCGGCTGTTGAATGCTTGATTCTGATTGGTTGGCGAACGTTCTATGGTGTGCCATTATTTTCAGGGAAACGCACGGCTTCAGTAGTTCCAGGCAGGTATTGACCGCATTACAGTTCTATCTCACCTTGCCAAATGATTTCAGTTATTTCAAAGGTCTTTACAGCCAACAGAACCAAAACCCACAATGACACTGACCAAGCAAATAAATATGGGAAACAATAGGATAAAAACAACAAATTATTTCCAAATTGTTAGCAACAGAGGCTTGGGATGAGATGCATAAGAAATTAGTCCCACACACAAAAGCGTTTTAAGGACAAAAACCTGACAAACATCTTGAAATACATCATCTGAACAATGTTTTGAGGTGTGGTAACCGTAGTATAAGCGAAATAAATGACTATTATTAGAAAAATAATGTACACCTAAGGTGTAACGGCCATTACCACCTCGGATGTGCATTAGTTTTATAATAATTCAATGGCTCGTCGTCAATTATTCCAATACTTTTTTTACTATTATTATAAATATGAAATTATATAACATACAAATGTATAACATTTAACTTTTTGGTTTTGTATTCAATGTTCCTCATTGTTCATCACAAATTGTCAGACATTCGTTGGAATTTTACCTTTACCGTTTTTAATTGGTAGATGTCACACATTCCCATCTATTTGAATTAACCAACTGGTTGATTTGAAACGAACGTGGTTTTAATTTTGTTTTTAAAGTAGAAATGCACCGACACTGGCCAATACAATAAGCCAATAAGGTTACACTTTATTTTAAGGTGTCATTGTTACAGTGTAATTATATATTTAAGTACTGAGTAATATTAGTCAACTACATGTACTTACTATAGGGATAGGGTAGGATTAGGATTTGGTTGAGGGTTAGTTGCATGTAATTATGCATAATTTACTGTTATTACTAAAGTAAGTACATGTAACAAGGACACTAAAATAAATTGTTACCGCCAATAATTATAAGTTACGAACGATAACTGATAAATGTTCAATAAATTGTATACAATCGTTTTCTAAATGAATGAAAAAATTAAAACCCCCCCAAAAAAAATTTAATAAAAACAATGATTTTAAATGCTAAGTGAATTTAGACATCACAACATTATAATGTACAGTCTGAAAAATAAATATTAATTTTGAGTTTTTAAAGAAAAGTGTTCGATTATGGCAAAGGTTACTTTAGTTTGTAAAAAAGTATATAAAAGTACATTAAACATTAAACATAAAAAATGTATATTGTCCTATTAACAATATGATACTGAAAAATTGTGCATTCCTCATTTATAGAATAAACTCTCCAATCAACAAGTGTGGCTTCCATTCTCCAATAATCTGAACCCATCGATATCGTGACATGACCACAATATGGCAGTGACATTTGACATCTTTATGGCTTGTTATGATGAATGCTTTGAAAAGTCTGGCTAAAATAATCCCCAAGATCACTGTCAAAGTCAAGAGAAACATTCAAAGCATTTCCTGAGTCTGAATGAAGGCTGTATTGGGAGCGTAATTCTTTGGTGCCACATCATCAAGAATTACTAATGCAGCTCCTGAAAACAACAGCAGCGACATCAGCATCCAGCCCATGATGCACTGCTCTAGTCTCTGCTCTGAGAAAAAAACAATGCACATCCTTGTATTGAGACATCCGGCCCCCTAGCCAACAGCAATATTCATGCAGCTTTGAAGGACAAAGGAATAAAGAGTTCCTTTCTTTGTTGGGACTGTCAGGCCCACTGCGCAGTCTGTCACCGAGGTCTTTTAACTTCTTATGACGAAGGAGAGAGAAAATCCTCAGCCACACACTGTGTTTTCACATGAAAACACACACACTTGCTTAAAAGCAGAGGTCTAAATAAACACACTAACATGTACTACACAAAAATGACAATGATTTGTCCTACAGGACACTGCAGCAGATGCAGTAACCGGCAGACAGGCAGCTTTCCAACCCTCTCTGGAGGGTTTTTGGTCTTCCCTTATCCACAAACGGAGGATGAGCGTCTATATTTGTACCAAACAGGAAAAAACAAGACCTAGCCCCTATGAAAATCAATCCCAATCTCAATCACGGCCTGATTTTACACACTTAACACACAGCAGGAGTAACAGGGTTGATCAGACCACTAACGAAATTTAATTTCCATAGATAATTATATTTGTTTATTTTCAGATTTGGGTTCTCATTATTATTTGTCCTCTTATCAGTCATGGTAATACTTTAAGATGATTAAAAACCACAAAGTGAATCAGTCTTCCTCTCTTTTAATCTAAAGTTGCAAGGATGAGACTTATGGCGTGTGCAAAGCAAGCAAAATAAGCACACACACACACAGAACAACATCAGCAATAGACGACTAGCTCACTTTTCTCAGCCTCACTGCAATTGAAAGATTAGCATTAATGTGGCAGGAAGTAAATTGCATTATGTAGAGTTGAGCATAATCAAGGAGTGCTGGGGATATTACTCACAATCTGTGTGTGTGTGTGTACGCATGTGTTTGCTTCACACAGTCTCAAAAATCCAGAGAGCCTTCCAATCATCACCTCCTCCTTTATTCTCCCAACACACACACACACACACACACACATAAAAGGAGGAAAGAGATGGAGGAGAGCAATAAATGAACCTGGGCACCCCGCTGGTTAATTAGATAGTGCTGATTTGATTTTTCATTTTAATCTGTTTTTTATTTTTTTATTTTTTTTATGCTCTCTGGTTTCTGGATCCCATTGAAAAGTGTGCTCTCTCCCAAATCCCTCTCTAAACAGAGCTTTATTGGCATGATTGGTAACATTTACAATATTACTGAAGCGTATAAGTACGTACAGTAACAAAATAGACAGCACAGAAAATAAATATGGTGCAGTAAACAAAGAGATAAAGGAAATAAAGGGGAAAATGGGGAAAGGTAAAAAAATATATATAATGAAATAAGAAAAAAGTAAATAAATAAAAAATTTTATAATAATAATAATAATAATATTGTGTTAACCTTTACAATATAGCTGAATTGTATACATTATGTACAGTAACAAAACAGACAGCACAGAAAAACAATATTATGTAGTACATAAATACAGATAAAGAAATGAAGGGGAAAAGGTCTAAAAAATAAGACGAAACAAAATATAAGAAAAAAAAAGAAAAAGAAAATGATAGATATATATATATATTTTTAGGTATATATATATAGGTCTTATTTTTTAGACCTTTTCCCCTTTTCAAGACTTTCCCCTTCATTTCTTTATCTGTATTTATTTACTACATTATATATATATAAATCAGTAATAAATCACCCAATAAAATAATAATGTTCATCACACGTGTCTATTGACAAGCTGAAACATAGCTGTCTCCCTTTCCTCTGAATATTATTCATTTCTCTGGAAACAGGTTGTTGTTTTTTTAGGGGGGGGGATGTGACTGCTCTCTGATGTTTTGAATTTTTTTTCCCATTTTAGGAGAAAATGTACTTTTGTTTCGACTTCAGAATCTTTCATCCTTTGGTATTCGGGATGTTTAGCACTGTTTTGTGTCTACATTTACCCAGCGATCTAAATGAGAACATACCATTGGCTTCTACTGGTTTTACATAAAGCTAACAGACTAACCCTAATCTGAACCTTTACAATACTCCAAAAAATAATTTTAAGAACATTATGTCCTTTGTGAATAATTTTTGCCTTTGAGGGCTGCTTTAAGGGAGTTTATGTGAGACTTAGCAAACTTAGTCAACTCACACACACTAATCCATAAATCTGGTGAGAACTGCAGCATTCTCAGCCGCTACAGAGTGACTAAACTCTAAAACAACTCTGAAAAGAGAGACCCATCTGATATGCATGGACACAGACATTCAAACACCAAAGTGAGACACCAAAGAACTCCAAACAATCCTTCGAGTCTCCTTCAGACGGACACAGACGCAGTATTAGCCGGCCTCCCCTCCCCCTCTCAGTGGAATGCAGGAATGTAGTGCTAACCCTAGCAGAACGCCACTCTCTCCGACCATCACTTCCAGGAAGGAGACCGTTTTTCCCATGGGCTGGCTTTCTCCAAGTAGCCCATTCTGCTTGAACCTCACCTCAACAATACAACCGAAGTGAATGAGGGTCTCCACAACAACATCTTTAATTATGTTCCTCCCGTTAAACTATCTGTCTGGAGGATTGTGAGGTAATACCCTTCCCAGACATTAACAGTGTTATTACGCTCTCTTACAAATAGCTTCACTGTCTAGAAAGGTTAATTATGAATCACTGCGATTTCCCACTTTCGGAAATGTGCTTCCAACAATAAAAAGCGCAGTTGTAATCAGAACGCGGCAGCTGTTTGAAGCTATCTGTGGGGAATGAGAAACGTTTGATATAAACTCAATTGCCTGATACACTGCATCATTCGTTTATTTCTAGTCTACTGCATTTCACTGCATGTGTGTGAGTGTGTGTATGCATAGCCCAGTGTATCCAAGCTTTGCTCTCTGCCCTTGAAAATGAACGAGTCAGTGTGAGAAACAGAGTCTCTGGGTCCCAGGTGTCTGGATAAGGCAATAAGCGGAGGTCTCGAGGAAATGTTGAGATAAGACCACCACATCCAGAGCTGACAGGCCATCAGTAACTGCCATCTAATGTAATATCATTACCAGTCTCTCTGCCATCCGACTCCTGTCTTATTTCATCTGATTAGTCTTCATGCCACTCTTTACTGTCAAATATAGATTTTCAATGATACATTGAGGTGTACTAGGGTGAAAAAGTCATGATATGAAAAGGGTGGCCTTTTTTTAAGAACATTTTTCATTAAGATTATAAATACTCTATCACACAAAGAATGTCTTTCAGTTTGAATAAATCAAGCTAAATTCATATGTTGAGATATTTGTGATGGAGATTAAGATGTTTTGCAAGAAGTCTCTTTCTCTGCTCACCAAGTCTGCAGTTCTCTGATCAAAAACACAGTAAAAACAGCAATAATTTGAAATATAATTACAATTTAAAAGAAGTTTTCAATTTTTAATATATTTTAAATTTGATTTATTTTTGTGACGGCAAAGCTGAATTTTTAGCATCATTACTCCAGTCTTCAGTGTCACATGATCCTTCAGAAATCATTCTAATTTGGTGCTCAAGAAATATTTCTTATTATTTTCAATATTGAAAACGGTTGTGCTGCTTAATATTTTTGTGGAAACTGTTATACATTTTTTTCAGGATTCTTTGATTAATAAAAAGTTCAAAAGAACAGTGTTTATTTAAAATAGAAACCATTTGTAAAATTATAAATGTCTACTGTCACTTTGGATGAATTTAATGTACACTTGCTAAATAAAATATCAATTTATTTTAAAACAAATCTTACTGGTCCTAAACTTTTGAACCGTAATGTGTATAAATATTTCTAAATAAATGTGACCCTGGACCCCAAACCAGTCTTATGGGTTTTTTTTTTTTTTTTTTTTTTTTTGAGATTTCTACATCATCTGAAAGCTGAATACATATTTCCATTGATGTTTGGTTTGTTAAGATAGGACAATATTTGGCCAAGATACAACTATTTAAAAATCTGGAATCTGAGGGTGCAGAAAAAAATAAAAAATAAAAAAATAATAATAATAATAATAATAATAATAAAATAAAAAAATCGCCTTTAAAGTTCAATTCAATTCAATTCAAATTAATTTGTATAGCGCTTTTCACAATACATATTGTTTCAAAGCAGCTTTACAGAAAGTGCATTTCAGAAATGTACATAGAAAAATACAGTTAGTTAATCATGTATTAATTTAGGGCATAACATATCGTCGGCGTCGAGTCGTCTCTTCACGGGCGTGGAGAGAATGGAAAAGTTGTCCATTTCTATTGGCGATTGTGCTGCATCCACTCACAAAAATATTTTTTTTATATATTTAAGGTGGGAAATTTACAAAATATCTTCATGGAACATGATCTTTACTTAATATCCTAATGATTTTTGGCATAAAAGAAAAATGTATAATTTTGACGTATACAATGTTTAGTTGGCTATTGCCACAAATATACCCGTGCGACTTAAAGGTATAGCGGAGGATCTTTCCAAATTTTAGATAAGACCCGCCCTCTCCACTTTTTGAAAAGTTTGATTGATTCACCAGAATGATTGACAATTAGGAGGACCAATAGTTTAGACTACCCACCAGGAAGTAAAACATCCTCCGCTATACCTTTAAGACTGGTTTTGTGATCCAGGGTCACAAATTATGTAGTTAATAAGTTTGCAATCATTAAAAATCATTCAAAAATAAATCACTTCATTAAATAATATGGACAAAAAAATTAACTTTTTTATGGCATGACTTTTGTTCAAATGTATCCTTATATTTTCTAGTTTGTATTCATTTGTATTCGTGTAACTTTGTTTTGTATTCTGAGGGAAAAGATTGCTTGACATGCTGAAAAAACTGATGGCTGAGCGAAACCACAGCAGCAAATAACTAATAATGAAAATAGCTTGAGATGAAGGGGGAGAGGTCAGAGTTCAGTTATGAGGTCTTAAACGCAGTCTCTGGTTTCTCTCAACTCTGAGTCCCGCAGTCCCTTCCATTCCATTCGCTGCCACATTCACTCAAATCTCAGATCCACAGCCTTTTTATAATCTACGTTATAGCTTTTGAGTGACACACTGAGAAAAAGTTACATTACTAGTAAGTACAGTAGTGTACTTAATACACTAGTAAGTACCAAAAATGATGTCCAGCCTAGAAATGTTAACCCTTTATTAAAATTATAAACAATTTGTCAAAGAATATTGCACAGTTGTGCTTTGAGTCAATAGTTTTATTTGCGATAAAGCTATGAAACATGCAATTGTGTGGACTTTTTTTTTTGTTCTTTTTTTGTTTTTTTTTGCCAAGCTGTAATTCCAACACATGCAAAACAAAAGAGAACCAACAAAATATAAATAACTGATGATTATGTTGTAGTCAATGTGCTCTTTCCTGTGAGATTTATTTTTCTAATAATTTTTTGCATGGTAAAATAAAACCTGTAGTCGTAGTTAACCTGTAGCTGTAGCTGTAGAAGTGTTTTGTTCTTCCTCATATTCAAAATATAATATATATATATATATATATATATATATATATATATATATATATATATATATATATATATATATATTTCCCCCATATTTTGATGGTTTAATCGAATTTTGGCTCATTAAAAACAAATCAATCCAAATCAATCACCTCAGTACTTCACTTTTGGCCACTACTATTTTTATAGTGATAGATATCAGTAAAATGATTAACCCAATAAAATGTTTAGCTCATCTTGCTTTTTTATTTTTTATTTTATGTGTGCATCTCATTTGCTATAATTAAATTGTGTAAGCCTATATAATATACATAGTGATATCGACCATCAGCTCTCTAATTATTGGTATCATATCTATTGAAAACCTATACTGGTCATTTATCTGACAGGACAAAGCTACTCACCGAACTGGGCAATTCCCCATGAACATCCTGTGATTAAGTGCTTTGAACTTCAAGGGAACAATGGTAGCTCATGGAACACCCCTATTGCAGAGTTTGGTCCTCCAACCTCCTTGTTATCAACCCTGAGCTTTAACCGGTACACCACCCAATAACTTACACAAAGTAGACACTGATGAGGCTCCAGCGAGAACAGAGCCATGCATGAGCGCATTTAAAGATCACGCCTGGATCTCATTTCTCAGAACATGAATCAGTGTGTCAGTGTCTTTAAAACAGAGATTATGAAAGTGTTTCATGCTTCAAACGCCATTAGACAGCAGCATCATGTAATACATGGACAGTCATGTCAGTCCCGCTGCAGTGCAGTGGTGCTTATAGAGTTCGGGTGGGTCAGATGAAATTATTAACTCCACTGACCCACAGATAAACATCACATTGATTTGTGTGAGAGACTGGACAACAAGGTTCTCGGCCTCCACCACAGCATATAATCTAACACACCTCATTTGACCCACAGGAGGAGAGGGCAAACGTTCACGGAGACGGACAGATTTTTTTGAGACACCGTGATGTCTGGGTCTCAAGGGTTGCAGTATTGTCGGTGAGTTAGGGCAGTGCCAGGGGGCACATCCATTACCCCAGCTGAAGTACAGTGCAGTGTGGGGTCGCTGACCCCTGTTTACGCTGGTGAAATACAACACCCATTTATCAAGGGGTCTGGAATGTGACTGAGAAATTAGAGGGGACAGTGGGTGACGGGGCAAAGCCAAATATCGCCCAAATACTAGGCATTTTACAACAGAGCAAGCAATTTTGCATGAGAGAAAGAGAACTGTTGGATAACAGGGTGCGCTGTTGTTCTCTCATGACGACATCGTGCAGAGGGGTCAGAGGTCACAACGCGCTCTTGTGTGTTTGAGCTGGCTCAGTGTCGGCGTATTAGGCACATGCATTCTAAAGCAGCATTTACCCCAACAGACCCATCAGTAAAAAGTTGTAATTTCTGTTTTATGTTCACAAAATAAAAAGCTTTCCAAGTACTCCCAGGGTACACAAACCTCTGGTTGTAAATCACTCCAAAATGTGTGTGGGTATGTCGAAGTGTAGATATAATGGCCTTTAATGAGCAGATCAGTGTCTGTGTTGCGCTGCAAAGCTCTGTGTGCCATTGACGCCTCTTATAGAGATCATTTCAGAGACCCATCACTTCCTGATTTGGCTCCTATTCTAATACTGCCTGTAGCGCTGGAAATAAAGGCCTGACCAGTGGCTAATAACTCATTACAGACCCACTGAGCTGGTGGTTAGATAAATGGAGAGGGGAAACAAACATGTCATTCAGCTTTGTGCCAAAGCATGCATACACATAAACACACACTCTGCTCTCTAATTTAGTACAGTTATGCCTCCGTTTGACCTTGAGAGCGCCTGGGCTTCAGTCTAAAAATAGAAGAGGCCAAATAAACATATTTCATACAGCTTTCACGCCCTGTTTAGACATGAGATCAGGCTGTGAAGAGCAGCGATCATGCAGGCACGATTGCTGATTGTGTTGTTCATGAGTTATGTGCGACGTGCCAATACTGTGCATTCACCGGTCAGCAGGAGGCGCCACTGCTGCCTTGAGTTTCACTCCTTACCAGCGGCTCTGCAGGAAGTAGGTGATGCTCTAGATGAGTTCCAGATCCTGCAGATGAGGGCTTCAGCGTTCTAGATCCTATCTATCAAAGAGCAGTGAAACAGACATAAATGATCGCACTGATCTGGAGGAACAAGGACACTATAATGGGCTAGTGAACTTACTTTGACATGGAGATTTGCTTTGCTTTGCATTTGCAGATACACACACACACACAGACACGCAAATTAATAATTCTTCTTATTCATGCATCTCATTCCAAACCTTGTTTAAAGCAACAACAAAAAAAGATCAGAAAATCTGGAAATAAAAACTTGCGAACTTAATGTCTTATGAGGGTATGAACTACAGCCCTATGAAGCATGTGAATTAGCCTATAGTAGCATACAAATATTAAATTATTGATTTGTAGTCATTTATAATATTCAAGTGCAAAAATACACAAAATTACTGAATAAAAAACATTATATATATATATATATACTACAGTTCAAAAGTTTGGATAAGACAGTAATATTGTGAAATATTACTACTATTTAAAATAGTTGTTTTCTGTTTTAATATATTTAAAAATATATATTTATTCCTATGATGGCAAAGCTAATATTAGCCATTACTCCAGTCTTCAGTGTCACATGCTCCTTCAGAAATCATTATAATATGCAGATTTGGAAACATCCCTTTTATTATCAATGTTGTGCTGCTTAATATTTGTTTGGCAACTTTGATAATGCACGTTTTCCAGAATTATTCGATGAATAAAGAGTTCAAAAGAACAGCATTAATTTACAAAAGAAATCTTTCAAAACTTTATAAATATATTTTGATCAATTTAATGCAAATTCTTACTGACCCCAAACTTTTGAATGGCAGCATACACATATATAAGTTTAAGAGAGTATAGGGAGATCGACTAATATTCACACTATTCTCAGATCATGTTCTCTGATGAACTAAATCATAAGATACCCATGCAAAAAATGCCGCTGTAACCACAAATCTTTACAATATATGTAGTTGTTACTGAATTTTGATCAGTGTTAAAGGTTTTCATAAACAGTATATTTACAGTATGTATAATCAAGTCACATAATTAGTATGTTTTATGATTGATTATTTCTGTCACTTGTGGGTACTCATGCCCATCCTTAATACACACACAAATGCAAATGCATGCATACATATAGTATACACTACTAGCTGCCGACAGTGCAAAAGCACATCAAGACTTCATGGAGAATGAAGATCTGTTTAAGCAGTGAAGAATGCCCTGCTGATGGGCTTCTAATTCCCGTTTCATTTAGAGAGGGAGTTTTCTTTCAGCCAGGGCCTCGATTAGAGGGGTAACGGCCCGTAAACAGAGAGAGAATGAAAACCAGAGAGAGAAAGGAATGGGAAATTAAGAGAAATCAGCTGGAAAGAACACCGTTCAGAAAGAGGAGAAGGCTCAGAAGATGTCACTGGTGGTTAATTGTCAAGTATCTATATTCATCAATATAAAAACAGCACCGTCATGCACCACTCTCTGAGAGACTTCACTGCAAACAAAAGCAAACAGATCCACAGCAGCCAGGTGCAACCAGCAGCTGTTAGATCCATCTCTCTCACTATCCCAAACTCCATGCTGCACCTACCTCGGCTGAAGCCCCCTGCAGACAGTCAAACATTTTACAGAACACCTGGAACGGGAGGGGAGGAGATGAGATGTCCGCTCAGACAAACAACACATCAACCTTAATATGACAGCTAGCAACACAGAACAACAGACTTCATCACAGGCTCGAGATAACCATGTAGTTTGGAGGTGTATCTCACACATACAAAATATTAAGGTATGAGAGGCTATGCTATAATGCGCTCACATTTTATTTACAATGTAGTACGGCCTCAAGTGCCATAGTACTTTTATACAGTTAATAAATAATACAAATCATGCCTAGTGGAAAAACCTGATCATTTCGAATCTCGTGTAAATGTGTCATCCTTTTTTTTTTTTTTTTTTTTTTTTTTTTTTTTTTTCATAACTTGATCTTCCAGTAAAATGACTGACTTCTCTCTGGTGACATTTGTCGGACTCAATCATTTAGTCCGCCCCTCCACATTCGACCTCAAGCTTGCATTCAGATCTGCCTCCATTTTTGAGAGCAGCATCTACATCTCAAAACCCAATCAACAACCGATGGATAGAATTAAGTCCCCGCTCTATATTTTTCCTTTCCCAATAATCTGTTATACTCGGATGTTCATGGTTGTACATCTATTTTTTGCAACTCCCACTTCATTGGGACTATTGACATTTACATTTCTAAACAAACCTTTCTTTTTATTTGCATTTTTATCCTTTCTATCAACTGTCAAAATCTTTGCACAGGATTGTGGGTTATCACAGACAGCGAAGAATACATCAATGCTGCATTGACTGCAGGAACTGAAGTTACACAAACATCAGATTCGGACATGCCAGCTATTGGAAACTATATTGTGTACTCTAGTGCAACTGAGACACTGCATCCAGGACTTAAAGTTTACAGAATTGTGGTTATGCATGGCTAGTTCTACTAAACCTTATGCATAACTCTAACACTACTAAACTAGGAGAACGTATATGTGTGGCATGTGATGCTGTAAATCTAACTCAATCTGCTGTGGAGTAATAATAAGGATGCTCTCGTAAAACGGCATTCATATGCAAATATATTCGGCGCGTGTCCACGTACGCGTGCAAAGCGTGCGCTCAGAGGCTTCCCTGCCACCGTGGCTCATTCCTGACCTGTTGAATCCTGTTCTGGCCCACTGGAGACACGCTTTGCTCAATCTAATAATTACTATGTGTTTCTATGACAAAACACTCCACATTCCACTTCTTTTTTTCTCTGCTGATGTTATCGTACTTGGGAAATACAAGTTTGCATGAAACATACACCCTATAGCAATAGGGTAGTAGTCATAGATGTACTGTAAGTGCTGCTCAGGGTGGTTCCTGTGCTTTCCATGTTTTCATGCCTGCACTGAGTACTCGTCTCTGATTGGTGTCGCCGTGGAAACAGGGCAATGGTCCAATGTAGCTCCTGTCCGCACAGGTAAAACACGCGATGTGGCTTTGATGAATCAACCTGTTGTTGACACAGCTGCACATTCTTTCTCTCGCTCTTTCCTCGATAACTCCAAACAATGTAATCACACAGATCGTGTTCATTTTAAAAGTTTGCCAAATGACAACATTAGGAGTACAAGCACACTGAAATTTCGGCTGCCAAAAATTGTCTAGATACGTCGTCATTTTTTTGTTTTGTCAGTGAAATAGAGAAAAGAGGCTAAAACATTGACAACTGAAGATATCAATGCTTTTAATGCCAAAACCAAGGCCCTGGTACACCTGGTATTTTTGGTCGATCGGATCACAAGTAGATGAGGGAGACACATTCCCGTTTACACCTGGTGTTTTAATCCATCTCTTTTATCCACTTTCAACCACTTCTGTCCTGCTTTCTTTGAGGGGAGGTTCTATGGGTGTGTAAATGTATGTTTGTTTGTTTTTTTCAGATCTTTCGATCTAATGGACTAAATAAGCTCACGCAATTTACATATGCACGTGACCGGAGACGACGGAAAGAGTTCCGGAGTGATTTCACTGTTTTATATGATTTGGCTGAAACCACATACATGAATAATAATAAAATGATGTGTGGAAAAGAAACTGACTGCAGTCTTAGTGAGTTTGATTCATACATTGATAGTTTGTGTGTTGTTAATTATCTGATGCAGTGACCAGTTTAGCACTGCGGCAGTTCCTACAGTTTCCCCTGCATGTTGATTATTAGGGACAAGAAAATTGATTAATTGTTCAATTCGAATTATGTTTTAGTAATTTTTGACAGTATGAGTTAGTTTAATTTGTTGATAGATCGATCTTTAATCTAGTTAAAGATTTAATGCACTGAGCACTGCTGTGGTTATTATAACAACACTCTCCAACAGCATAATGTTACTTTTAATTCTTTTAATATATCACTTGTGATTGTATTTTCTATAGATATGGCCAGACGTGCAGTCTACCAATAACATTAGAGAGACAGTACTGGGAACACCCACAAGCAACATCACAGTACAGAGACTAGCGACATACAGCGACAAAGTCCACGAAAGTGGACAAGCTCAAAACGGTTTAGACCCCGTTTACACCTACATATAGTGTAATCCACTTGTGATCCGATGGACCCAAATGCATCTTAATACCAGGTGTAAACAGGGCCTAACTTAAAAATATGATGTAAAATAATATAACAAATATATTGAAATATATAAAATACATATATTGAATAATGTAAATAAAATCATAAAACATGTATATAATAATAAAAAAAAAATAAAAAAAAATAATACAATTAAATATAGTTATTCCAAACGACGGCTATTTCAGTGAAAGTTTCAGTGATATTACTGTAAAGTATGATGTGGCGAGCAGGATGAGAATGGCCGGTGGCCAGATTGATGATGAGCGACACCTGCGCGACGCACCGGTCTCGTATCTCTCACGGAGGAGCAGAAGCATAAAAGGAGGAGTGACGACCGTGAAGGACGAGAGAGGACCAGGCCTGGACTTTTACGTTATGTTTTGTTTATATGTGGTGGCAGTCGTCCACGGAAACGTTTCATTTTGTTGTTGGTTTATTTTATGATTATAAAAGAGTTGAATGTTTGCCGGTTCCAGGCTCCTTCTTCCCATAACAACTAACCTTGTTACATATGATAAAAATATGTTTTAAAACTTATAAAATTTATTTATAAAAAAGACAAAATTTTTACAGGTATACAAGACTAACACAAACAGCTGCCATTTTGAGCTTTATCCTGAGGGTTAAGAGCATAAAAGTCCAGATGATGGCCACTATATGAAAGGACTGGTGCACTTACTGCATCCACAACATTTTACAGCTCCTTCCCCCTTCACTGCCAGAGGCCTACAAACTCAAGAGTCCAACATGTCCAACATCAAACACACACATCTATCACACGAACACCACGCTGAGCCTGTACAGCTGATGATGTCATCAGCCTTAGGCCACGCTTACGCATCATCAGCGCATGTCAGGCTCCATCCAACAACGAGAGAGCGCACGTCACCAGAGACCATGGGAGGGAAATGACAAAACAGGACAGAGGAAAGGATCAAAAGGTTGGGACACGATAGACAGATTATGGCTTAAGGACAAATTAGAGTGATGTTTTACAATCTGTCGTACGATATGTATAATCTAAATAGCTGCAGAATTACTGTGTCCCATTTCTGATGAATGCAAGTAGATCACATAGGACTGTCTTTGACTGAGGAAGGCTGAAATACACCGATATTAAAAGCAACATATACGAAATTCCAGTCAACTAGTCATTTACTTGGACAAGTGTAACAGAATACCACTTGAATGTTAGACTTGTTACATAGAAATCCGGGCTGGAAATTTACAATCAAATTATTTAATAGCAAATTATAGTATTTTTTCTTTCTAGTTTTAGAAAGGCATATTGCAATTTCATTCACCCATGATGTACAAATACAATTTAGGATGACTACTATGTATAGGGCATTTGAATGATGGAGTTTGGTATGGAGGAAAATATTCAGAATTTATTATTATACATTTTTATGTTTTATTATAAATAACATACAAAATAAAATTAAATAAAACGTTAGGAAATATGTCTGTATATACACACTACTGTTCTAAAGTTTGGGGTCAGTAAGATTTTTTTTTTTTTTTAAAGAAATTATTCTTTTTATTCAGCAAAGATGCATTAAATTGATCAAAAGTGACTTAATATAAATTGTAATAATATTTGACATAATAAAGATATGTTTTTCAAAAACAAAAAAAAATCTTACCGACCCCAATGATAATGTATGTTACATATGAAACTATATTCAATTGTAGCAAACACACAATTGTTGTGCCCATACACACCTAAAAAGACATCAAGTATGTCATGTAAATCTAGTCTATATCCCTTATCAGCTTGACTAGTCGTTCGGATAATCCAATGGCTAGATGATTTTGAAAACGTTTGTACATCCCTAAATTTTACACCTACAAAATGTACTAATTTCCATTCCGTTTCTTTATACATCATCTGTCGATTCTGACCATGGAATGCTTCAACTTTGGAATTTTATGAAACATAGCAATACTATAACTAACTACTCAATCTATTCAATCTATTCACCATTCAATCTGCAAAATTCCTGCACACACAACCCACACTGACACTGACACTGGCCTAAGGGTCAGACTGTGTTTCCGTGGTTACCAGCCCCAAAGGACAGCACAGGAGGAGAGGAGAGTAGCAGTGAAGGGAGTGGAGACTCCAGTTCTTCTGATAAGAGACTCGGAGCAGCGAGTTCCACATTCTCCTACCACCATCCATCAGCTCAGGTCACACAACACTGATCCTGCATGTGTCCTCACCTCTGACCCCGCTCATCACTCACGCTAACACAACGTTTATCTGTGCCACACACGGCTCTCCTGAAACACATTCACCCTGATGCTTCATACCAAAGCTTTTCATTTTCAGAGGATAATGCTTTAAACTACTTTATCAGGCTGCTGAACTGATGGAAGGAGCCCAGAGAGGAGCACTGTACTTTGTGGGGAATAAGTGGCTGATCATGCTGCCAAAAACAGGTAGGTACACATGTCTACTCAACAGCAGGCTATACATTTCAGACCACTTCAATTAACATCCACAGGGAGAAGGGAGGGGGGGGATTGAGAAGACGGATGAAGAGGATGAGGGATAGCAGACATAGATAAAGACCACTAATGATTCATAAGAGGGTGAACTGAGAGATAGGGTTACATGTTTTTACAATTTAAATAACTGTTTTCTATTATTCCTGGGATAGCAAAGCTGCATTTTCAGTCTTCAGTATCTCATGATCCTTCAGAAATCATTCTAATATGCAGATTTGATGCTCAAGTAACATTTCTTATTATTATCAATGCTGACAGTTGTGCTCTTAATATTCTTATGGAGGAAACCAAGATAATTTTTGGGGATTCTTTGATCAAGAAAGTTCAATGAAACATATATTTGATATTGAACTCTTTTGTAACATTATAAATGTCTTTACTGTCACTTTTGACCAATTTAATGTATCCCTGATGAATAAATTCTTTTCAACAACAAAAAACTGACACCAGCTTTTAAACGGTAGTGTAGTATAGAACAAAACATTAGTATATGATTTGATGATTTGATATGAAATGAACCAATATTTTAAAAAATATAATTATTTCAGTCCAAAACACTAATTCATTGATTTGTTTAACTTAAAAATATTCACAGAAGACCCAGCATTTCATTTAAATGTTTTAGGGGGGAAAAAATTATAATAATTTACATAAGCTTTAAATACGTTTTAGTTAAACATTTTCTTTGTTTTCATTTGGAGATAAAACTATGTGGAAAAACTATTTCGATTAAAGGTACAATATGTAAGAATTTTGTATCAAAATATCCAAAAACCACTTGCAAAATATATTTCTTTGTGTACTTACATTATCCTAAATGTTTCCAAGAATTTGTAAATTCAGAGAAATTCACAATTTTAAAAAGTGCCCGTCCCTGTTCACTTGTCATCTATCAATTATACATCATATCCGCGTTATCCCTGGTTTCCGCTAGTACTGCCATAGTAACCATGGTGACAGATGTGGACAACTGCATAGTGTGTAACGTCTAGTGACACGCTGTTGTTGTTTCGTTCAAACATTATGGATCATGGCAAGCAGACTTTGGGACAAAAGGAGAACTAAAACAAGGATCAATATCGGCGTGGCGTTTTCGAGATGTGTTTCACTAATGTTAGACCAAGTGAAACAGCGCTGCGTTACCTCACAAGTTTAATTTGTCAAATAAACTGACCTGTGTGAGTATTAATTCAGCACTTGCGTGTAGTTCGGTAGAATGTAGTTCCTTATTCCTTTATATCCGCTGGACTCACGTGTGGTGCTGATATCTGTCTCTTATTAGCAATCGCGACCAGCTTCATATCTCAGGCCATCCTTAAAAATATTTTGGTTTGCAGTAACAGCAAAAAAAAAGAAAAAAAGGGTCGGTAGGTAGGTCTGAATTTAAACTAATTTGCATATCGTGACGTCACTGACTGGGTCAGAATCATGAAAGAAGCCACTAGATATCAACTAAAGTGGATTTTCAGAGGGAAACAAATAAATTAAATTGACTTTAGAATTCACAAAATGACAGTTAATTGCATTAACATGCAATGTAATACCTATATGAAAAAAAACATGTTAATGTGTTACATTAACAATGCATCTCTATTTAGTTTTTCACCGATGTCTAGGGGCTGTTTACACCAGGCCACTTCATGCGTTTTATCAAAACGATTCCATTTACACCTGGTTAACTTACATGTATTTTTTTGCGGATATAAATCCGATCTTCAATTCCCGCTATATGCAGATTTATTGGAGTGCACGTCACCGAAAGCAACAGTTATGAAACAGCCCTGGTAAGATCATTTCGTTTCTTTACATTTAATAAAGATGATTGTGTGTTAAGCGTCAGCGACTTACTTTCACTTTGATTTGCGAAAGTTTGCACGTTGGCTTGATGAATAGCTCAGCTTCTCATCTGCGGTGATGCATGTTGCAGTAGCGTCATCATATCTGACTATAACATTACATATAGCCTATAACACGCTCTCACATGTTTATTTTTTAATAAACCATATTCAACAACATATAAAAATGAAATAATCTTTAGAGTAATTTGATAAAGCCGCAGCCATCATTACCAAGCGCGAACCATTGACAGTGAATGAAACGAAGCGAACTTCGCTACCTGAAGGCTGTAGTGTGATGCGTTAACCAATGGTGTAAACATAATCATAGATGACGCGCCACGGGTTTTTATTTAAAAGAAAGAACGTAGCTTATGTTTGTATGTAGGTCTAGGCAATTTATATTCACAATACTTAATAACTAATATTATTTTATTGCATTTGTATTAGTTGTTTGAAGAGTTAAAAAAAAATCGGTCGGTCTTAACGCAAGTTTACAACCGGCAAGTCGGTCGGACTAAAAGGGGAAAAAAATAAATAATTGGGTCGGTACTAAATTGAAAGGGTCGGTCGGGTTACGGCAAACAAGAATATTTTTAAGGATGACCTCAGTCATGTTATAAAACATGAATGTTTTCACTCATCCATAAACATTATTAGATCCATCAGCATGACAGCAAGTCCCATCATTCCGCTTATCACTGCGTCATCAACCTACGCCTTTGTTATTGTAAGAGGTTAGCGACCCCTAGCGGCGGGGAAAAAAAATGCATATTGTAGCTTTAAACAGGATCTTTAGTATTTATCATCACACATTTTAAATCTAACATTGGCAACACTCTTTGTTTGGTTCATGTGACTGATAAAAAAAAAAAAAAATCCATTTCACGGCCAATACAAAAATATTTAAATCAATAAAATTAGATTTTTTTTTATCACCCAGCCATGTGTGATAAAAAAAGCAGTGGCTTCCATACAGTTGATGGGATTACTGCTGGATTATGAAACGCTGATGTCTTATCAATAAAACAGAGGTCAGAAATATGTGTGCTCTAGTCTGATCATTGGACTCCTGTCAGCCTGTGGCTGTGGAGCATTGAGTTCTTCTGAGTGGATCTGGGGAATAGAGAATAGCGCCATGAGCCAATGTGTCTGTGTGGTGTCAGATGTGTTGCCTTCACACAAATACACACTCTCACACACACACACACACACACACACACACACACACAGATTGAGAGAGATAGACAGAGAGAGAGAAAGAGAGGGAGAGACTATCTCCTCTCCAGAACATGGAGACTGACAGCTCAGACACTGTCCAGCTATTTGTTCCACTAACTCACAGTCAAGCTCTCCCAGCGGGCAAAAGCAGCTCAAATAACAACACATTCGACTATAAGGATCCAAACAAACTCACAAAAACACATGTAGATAAAGGAAATGACAAATGTAAAAATACACAGACATACATACCAATAGTACTCTCACATACACGTTTCTTCAATTATGGTTACACTGATGGGTTGATTACAATTAAATTATTATTATTATTTACCTTCAATTGTTTTTGCTACTTTTCAAATGCCATTAATATATAATTCAGAGAACATATTTTATGTAAAATGAGACTTGTAATGTCTGACAAAAAATAAAATAAAATTCAGGATGCACATAAATGTTTTATTTATTTTTTGGCCAAAAATATTATTTAATTGTGTGTATTGAGAATGAATAAAGTGCAGGCAGTGAAATAAGCCTTAGCAAGACAAAATAATCTGTAATTGTATTCTAAAATCATAGGTCATTTCCAGCACAGTGCACCCAGACACAAACAGACATCCACACATGTTTGTCCATGATGCGTGCACACACACACACCCCACACACACACACGCACATCAGCTGGAATAAGCATCACTGTGCATGCTGGGAGCATTGAAAAAACGAGGAGAGAAGGAACAGTGTTTCCTCTGAGAGAAGACAAGCTTTTTATACCCTCTCGGAAGTGGAGTAGGCTAATTAGAAAAGCAGGCCTACTTAAATCATATTAATAACAGCCATACTACCAGTACCTCACTCAGAGAACAAGCAAGAATGTGTGAGATCCACATCCTAACCCTTCAGATACCCCAACACAGTATAATATACAGAGTCTCCAACTACAGCTTTAATCGAGGACGATCAGGAGATATTTGAGATAAAACAGTGTTTGCTAAGAAAAGCATCGCCATTATTCATGCTCATGCTACCCTCAGAATTAAACTTCAGGGCATAACTAATCCCACACCATTTTTGCTAGAGACATGGAGAGGTGTGCAATTATTTTTTTGAAGCAATCAGATTTATGGTGCTTGTTTAGTGCACATTAAAGTTATAATTCACCCAAAAATTACAATTTTGTCATAATTTACTCACTCTCAAGTTGTTCCATACCTGTATGAATTTCTTTCTTCTGCTGAACACAGAATGTTGGTAACCTAACCAGACAGTTGATGGACCCCATTGACTTCCAAAGTATTCTTATTTTTACATTTTTTTCTGGAAGTCAGTGGGGCCCCATGATCATCAACTGTTTGGTTACTCATATTCTTCAAAATAATATTATTTTTTGTTCAGCACACATGCACACACATATGCAGACAAATGCTTTGGCAAAACAATGTACAATTTGTCACGCCAGTGAAGCTCATTTGAATGAAACTGAACTGAGAGAGAGAGAGAGAGAGAGAGAGAGAGAGAGAGAGAGAGAGAGAGAGAGAGAGAGAGAGAGAGAGAGAGAGAGCATGTGAGAGCGAGGGAAGGGGGAGCGGGTTATTCCTGAGGGTGTGTGACCAACGGCAATTTGAAGGTCACCTCCAGTCAGCTTAAACAGAGACCAACTCTCCATCCATCACTTCAAATGGCTGTGGACACTTCACCGATGGACGAGAAAGAGAGGGATGCACTCAAACAGAGGGATTCAAATCATTCCCATGATCCCAAACACAAACTTCGACAAGCAGTTCATTTTCTTTGTACCTAGTATTATACCACCAACTGCTTGTATCCTTGTTTCAATCAGCTGTTGGTCGCAAAGCAAATAGTCGGACAAGGCTCTGCATGCTCGCAGCGGCTTATTGCGTGCAAATCCTTTTCTCATCCCGCCAAACACTATCCCGATGTAATACCTGTAATATGTCAAATCCGTGGTTGCACAACTTCCGAGTCAGCAACTATGGAAACACAAACTGAGACTCGAGGGAAACGATTTCATTAGGATTCCACTCACCGATGAAAGTACCCCATCCAGACTCCTATCGGCCAATCATGTCACGCTCCGAGGCTGAACTCTAAACTCCCCGAGAGCGAATAAAAGCATCAGTTACACACAATGACATATCGCCTAATCTAGACTTAGTAGGACAGAATTTTTTCGTGTATTTTCATTTGTCCACACTTCTCTGCTTCTATCTGACATAATTAGACTTACAGATGGAGGTTAACACACAACATACACAAACACCTATGCTGGTTGCCACTGAAAATCTTACATTCATTGATTTTGTTCATCCATTTTTATGTCTTGCAAACCTAAAGTCCCCCTGTAGTCAATAATTGTATCCGTTCAAACTCATCTTTAATCACCAAAATGGCATATTTAAAAGTTTTTTCCTGTGATTTTTTTTTTTTATTCATGCCTTAAAATAGCTTGAATGTAACTCTACACCCTTGCTTTATTTAGTATACAGAACCATGAATATGCAAATGAGCCTCTCCACTCACTCATACAGGGTCATCTATTAGTCGATATCAGAATGGTAATGCATTTTATGTATCAATCTCTACACCATCGGACACAAAACGGTAATTAATATGATTATCCTTTTGCTTGACTACGTTATCAAACAGCAAATAATGTGTTGATAATAATACACAAAAGATGTTCCTGTTCGCCTTTTAAAAATCAGCATCCATACAAACGTACAACTTAGAACGTCAGTGAAGATATGCATAAAGTTCATCATAACATCATCATGTAGGCCTACATCATATACATAATTCACCCGCTATATTGCTAAATGTACCCGATTTTTCATATCAGCAGAAAAATATACCGGGATAACCTGGCTTCTCTCGAGACTCCCCTGCTTCAGAGCATAGTAATGATGATATGCTAAAGCCCGCCCGCACGTTGACGTGATTGGCTACAAGTTAGTTTGTAACGTCAGAAACTCTGGCAATTTAACACCACGTTTTTGAGACTGTCTTTTTTTCACTGCAGCTTTAAGGAGAAAATACTAAGCAATGGTGTTGCCTTATGAATTTGCACATGGTTTGTCTTAAAGCATATTAAAAACATATAACCAACATTAAAAAACCTGATTGTTGTTGCAAATTATTTTGATTAGTCAAAAATCTGATGTGTCACCAGGATAATGTCATCTAGTTGGCTTGCAAAGATTAAGTTATGTTGAATTTGCAGAAATGGCTTTGATATTCTTCAGCAAGAATGTGTTGAAAACTAAAATCCAATCAGTGACGTTTTTAATCATATGTCCATTAATTTTTGGACTTTTGGAAAATAACTCAAACAGGTTTGGAGCGACATGAGGGTAATTAAATAATGACAGAACTCTTTAAGACTTAAGTTGATTAGTTGTTTAGGCAATTCGACAAATAGAATATGTTTTGGACATAGAATAAGTTTTGCACATCCCTAAAATGTGCACAAGCTTATTTACACAAGGTGGAAATGAAATATGTCTGTAAGTACATCATAATTTCCTGTTCTGTGCTCCCTTGACAAGCTTCATGTTCCTGTTTAATTCCACATATACATAAACACGGTCCCATTCATACTGTCCGACCCCTTATACTGACACAGTCAAAACTAGAGAAGAACACAAACTAGAGCCTGGACAACACACAGGATGATTTACAAGACAAGAACCAAGCGTAAACTCAGGAATTCACCGCCTACGGCAACATTTTCTTTGATAGTCTGCTTGTCCTGACCTGTTGGCTCGCTGCGAGTGTCAGTCCTCACTGTTCAGCACACGCTCATTGTGTATCAAGGCATTTTTAGCCAGGGCTGTTCTAGTTTTATAGTGCTTAATGCCTAAAACAAACTCAAACACATGAGCACAAATGCTTTTACTGTATCTACGCAAACCTGATTTCATGCAGAGCATAAACGCCCTCCTTTTAAATGTCACAGCAGAGAAATATTAGAGATGCATGATCTATTGGTTCCGTACTGGTTATTGATATCAGTCTGTATTAAAAAATTGTGGTGCATGCTAATTTCATCTGTATATATAAACTGTAAACAGACCATAAATAAATGTAAACCAATGAAGCTGTGAAGGTTTTTGTTGAGAACGAATGTGCATGTGTTTTTGCTCCGGTGTGAGTGGTACACCCCACAGGAGGCCACTCATCCACTGAAAAACAATTTGATTTTGCTGGAGTGATGGACAGATGAGGACACACAAGTGGACAAGAGAAAAAAAGGAGAGGCCGGTTTGACCTCTACAGTACACATATACAGTGCAACAATTAGTTAAAATTAAAATAATAATAGTAATCTAAAACTATAATTAATAAAAAATGATTTCTGTTAAATGAAATACAGCTGAAGAAATAAAATAGACATTTTTTATTACAAATGTTACATTTTAAAATGAAATTAAAAATGTTGCCTTGGCAACTAACTTAAATAAAATAAGTTTAAGCTGAAGTACTAAAATTACTAAAACTGAAAAAAAGAAGGCTAAATAGAAATATTCTAACAAAACATAAACTAATAAAACTGACAAACGAGCAATGCAAAATAACTAAAACAAACTCAAATTAAAATAAAAACTAAAAATATATATAAAGCTCATTAAAAATACAATACATACTTAAATAGTATATACATAATACTATAATAACACTCATGTGACCCTAAAATGTATTTAGACATTAAAAAAAAAATCTGAATGTCACTGTTACAAATGATGCAAACAAATTATGCTAAATCATCTTTAAAATAAATGGTATTCTAGTGTCTAAAGACATTCATACAATTTAAGTGTGGCATACAAAAAAATGTTGAGGCCATTGTGTATGTGAGCACACACATAGAGATTTTTCCAAATTTAATCTCAAATCTATATGCAGACATGCTCCACTGACAGCAAAGTGCAGGAGAGACCCCCTCCACCCCCCTTCCCCCCCAAGTCCACTCATGGAGAAATAATTTCTGGATGGTCTGACCACCATCAGATGAAACCCAATCAAAGCTCTTTCACACATGCAGCTTTCTCCGTCTTATTGCCGTCAAGGCAGGATGGAAGAAAGAGCTGTTCAAACTATATCTGGCCACATGGAAATGTCACCATTCAAATGGTTTCTTCCATTTGATGCATCTGATGTATTAATGCAGACCATTTTTGAGTCTTGAAAGTGGGCGGAGCATGGAAAACATGTCACGGCACACAAGACAACGTCACACCAAAATGACCTACATTTGGATAATGGATTTAGATGGTTAAGTGAGGACATTGTGAGTTGTGCACGCACAAACACAAGCACACACAACTTCCCCATCTGTAGGAATCTACTCCTGAACTTTCTCCATTAGTCAGGATCTAGTGGATTGCTACTGGGGGCAACAGCACAACATCCAACATCTGAGAATGATGGGTATTCAAGACTGAAAGGAGCTGGAGAATGGAGTGAACCAACACTCAGAAAGAACAGTCTTTGATCATATCTTTGAAAATAAAAAAACAGCTCTGATTTGTGAGCGCAGAGCACTGAATCATTTCATGCTAAGTGAATATGCATACTTGCAAACCAAAAATATTGACAAGAGTCTGATTACTAAAACAGGCATCATGCATCACATAAAGCAGTTAAATATCAGATATAATGGTGTTGGGAGTACTGAGTAACAAAGGAATATTAAGGATTAAAGCATCTTCCCATGATCACCAGATACAATTATTTTTGACTATGACAAGGGATGTATAAGTATTTTATAATGTTTTAAACTTAAATTACTCTGTAAAAAAATGTGTAAATGTTGTCTAAATTGTTTTAAGGTGGTTTTAAGCTGGAACTACTTTTCTAGGCACATAAACCCAGTTCTGGTTCTGCATCTGACAGTGATGCACCAAAACTTCAGCAAACGAAAACATTCGTCCGAAATGGCAAAACAGTGGTGACGTTTAATCAGTGCTTAACAGTCATTAGGTTGATCAGTAACACATTATACTTGACAAGAAAGTACAAAGACTAAACTAGTATTTTCTTGTAAAAAGTACTCTAATAATCTTCCTAGTTTCTGTAAACAATACTTTGTGGACAGTTATGGCACATGATCTAATATGCAAAATTATCCAGGTTTACAGGCTTTACACTGACATAAGTTTAATGATTGTATAAAATTGACAAGGTTAGTAAATCATTCTAGTTGGATTCAAGGTTAGTAAGTGATTTATTTTTGATTGATTGAAGTTTATTTCGAGCAAAAAAGTATATATATATATATATATATATATACATATATATATTAACACAATATACATAGAAAAAAAATAGAACAGTTTATCTCCCATATATATATATATATATATATATATATATATATATATATATATATATATATATACACACACACATAGGCTATATATACACACATATATATACATACAGTATATACCTAAATACACATAACAATTATGATACACATATCCACACACATTATTTACACATATAATAACTGCTCGAATTTATGGCTATTCTTTTAAAACAGCACAATAATATTTATTCTATGGTACTCAAACATCATATTATAGATTTTCTATTGCATCTGCATTACTGAAAACAAGATTATTGGTTGTTTGTACAAACTTTGCGATGAGTTAAAATTATTTCTTGTGGTAATCGACAGCTTGCCACATGTTGTTGGTAACTTGTATTTAACCAGGAAAATCCCTTTAATACATTATGGTTGTATTCTTATCAAGTATTTTCAGAATTTGAATTAGGTACCACATTAGGCGGCCTCTTTTTCACTCTCTGCATTTGTTTATCTAGCTGTTCTGCAGTAAACATTGCCTACTCTTCTCCCAGTGTCCATTAGTGAGCATGTGATTAGCATTCCAGCAAAACTCCCTAACGAGCCCTCATCGGAGCACACACACACACACGCATAACTAAACACCACATACAAGCACATAAACTGCATCTCAGATATACACACAAGTTCGGCAGCCAGTTAGGACAAAGGAATGGTCCATTTCCTAACCCATTACACAGAGTTAAGTGCAGGACCACTGAGAGATGGTGAGATGATGATGATGGTCAGAAAACTCACATCATCATGTCTTGTTCTTAAGACTGCTGCAAGCAGCTCACACAGCCAATGATCCTCCTCTAGTCTGACCAGTACAGGCCAGGCCAAGAAGGCTCTGTAATCGTGCTGTGCCGAACCAAGCTCAAGTGAAAATAAAACCGGAACCTCTCCTTCTAGGAACCGTTCTTAGAACCATTCGTTTCGCCCAGCCAAAAGTTTGACTAAGGATGTGTTCACACTTGTAGTTCGGTTCATTTGGTCCGGACCAAAAAAAAAAAAAACACTGGTTCGAACACTGGAACCTAAAGGCATAGGGATATGTTCACAACCTGATTGGTCAGCTTTTATGACGTATATTTCGTGACGGAACTTACCGAACATCTAAAACAATGCTGTGTGCTGGGCTAAATGCGCTCGTTGTTTGTGCGTAGCCAGCATATTATGATGGTATTTTGATCAGCTGAGAATTCATGAAGAGTTTATCAAAAGTGTAAAGGAGTCAAAACAGCGGCAGGAATCCCTCCGTCACACTCAAACGAAGATCTCAAATTCAATCACATTGCTATCTTAAGTAGATTCACAGTAGATTCAAGTGATATGCCGAGTGTTATTTCCCCAAATCTATTCTGTATTATTATATCTCAAGGTAGGCCATCTTCCCAGTGTTTGTGTTTGTTCTGCACTGCTGTTTTCTGCTTTGTCCACAGATGAGCAATGAATGACCTCTGAGCAGTAATCCAGCGGAGGAAGATTTCCCTGTGGGCTCCGTCCTAGATAATCGAAGTTCTGCAAGACTGTGTAAGGTCTGCCTGATTCCCTCCTTGAGAACAGGAGATAAAATCCTGATAGGGAGCCATAAGATGGGAGGAAGTTCTGTGAGCCAACCACAATGCTCAGATCCAAAGTGAAGCTCAGGTCATGATTGAAGTGGATAAATGAGAAAATGTGATCAATAATGATATCATGTGATAAATGATATCATATCAAACAGCAGATCTGAGCAAGACACATACTGTATGCACACAAGGGAGGGCTGTTGTATGATCAAAATCATAAATCGCATAATTTTATATCACGGTAATTGAATTTATCACAAAATAGCTATTTCAACTGCATTGATATCTTGTCTCTGAATTTGCATATATTTACAATATAAAATAATACAACCATTTCATGTATATATACATAACAGTATGTATAAAATATGATATAAGTAAAATATTATATACAGCCGATTCCCAAGATTCTTTCTAGTTCAATCACAATGCGTTTTTTCAAAGGTGCACTTGGGATCTCGGTACAATCGAGAGACTATCAAGAGTGATGACAGTTTTGTAGCACACAGACAGCGTTTTAGAGCTCTCGCCGCATCCATCGGCAATAAATATTTACAACCCATTTATTTCATCACATACACACACATGACAGAGTGTAAAATGGCCAGCTCAGCGAGCTGGAAGAGGAAACACGGAGGAGACCAGAACAATACCTCTTCCCAGCTGGTGCCACTACCAGATCCATCAGTGTGTCAACGACAAACGGATGTAGCCTATGTGTGTGTGTGTGTGTGTGTGTGTGTCACAGCCATAGCACCTTCACTGACAAACACATCAGTCAGACGTAAAGCACATCCTAACACACACCATCAATCTGCCATCAAACAGACATTAGAACACACACCGGTCAGTCAGCAAACACAGTTCAAAGGCTGTATTCAGCTGGTGAGAGGGACTGCTTGATAAACAGAGGAGAAAAAGACTGGTCAGATGCACAACACCTCTGATTGAGAACTGTTCTACTCACAAGATCAATGATAAAGGTAGTGAAAGAGTAGCTAAATTAAGTCTTATGGAGACTTTCCATTCAGTCCCATAATATATAGCCTATAATATACAGATACACAAATGTTTTTCATGTAAGCTGTATGCACATATTGTGAGCTGCATTTATTTGATAAAGAATGCAGTAAAAACAGCAATGATGTGAAATACTATTACAATTTAAAGGAATTGTTTTCTATTGTAATATATTTTAAAATGTAATTCATTCTTGTGGTGGCAAAGCTGAATTTTCAGCATCATTAGTGTCAACTTCAGTGTCACACGATCCTTCAGAAATTATTCTAATATGCCGATTTGGTATTCAAGAAAACTTTCTGGAAAAAAACTGTGGAAGCCATGATATATATCATTCAAAAGTTTGGTATATATACCTTTATTTAGAAAGGGCACATTAAATTAATCAAAAATGACAGGTGTATGAAAAACCCTGGCTCTGGTGTATTTAATGAAATCTAACTCATTAGTGAGTCAAGGTGAAGGTAATTAATGGTTAATTTGTTGGCTAATTATATTTAGTGTGAAGCCACAAGTTAAATCCATCATAAAAAGAGGCAGAGGAAGGATATACGCTGTGAAAGAATGAGGAATGCTCATTATATTTTCACTCAGTGCCTCTTTTCTTCCTGAGGATGAGCCTTTAAGACATCCCACCGCGTGGAAAAAACACTGCTCTACGGGGCATCACGTGTGAGCGTAGTGGGCTGCTGTATCTAACCAATTTCAGAGCAATATCTTCTGCAGTGTGATCATATAGGTACAAATAATATCAGAATAGCCTGTGTCCTTATCCAGCATCACTGAAACCAAATGCTGAAGTGGGATGATCTTGTGTTTTGAAGCTTTATGGTAGGAGAATAAGCCAGGAGACAGATATACAGCCATCTAAGAAAAAGGCCTTTCATAACTAACTTTATGAAAGCTGGACTCAGGTAACTCTTTCTTTGCAATAAAATTTTAAGCATGTCAAGAATGTCAAGTTAAAAATAGTTCAACCATTTCAAGATCCCTGCATTTACTTTTCGAGCTGTTTTTGAATGCAAGCTGTGTGTTCGGCCTCTAACTCTTCTATTCTTTCTGTCTGTCTATCTGTTTATCTCTGGACATCTACCAAAGCAAGCCTCTTTTTTTTCTACACTCTGACAAGGCTTTCAAAAAATGCCCGCAGCCCAATTACTGTAAACATCTTTCTCGGAGTAAATATTTTCCAGATTATCCTCTTTCAACGTGTTGCCTGCTAGTACTAATGCTGCAAATCTCACATTATCCTTTCCTATGACAGCAGCACAATTCATGTTATCTCTGGAAAGATACTATCACAGTAAGTATTTAGATGCTTTGTACCAATCAAACACTAAAAATAATTTTAAAAAGAAGAGAATTTAAAACAGTAGACCAAAACTGGGTTTGTGCCTTGGGAAGCCAATATGTGACACGTGAGACTGTTCTGTGACACAACAGCTATCCTGAGCGCTGGGGTGAAGCCTGTGGCATTAGGGGCTCTTCTGGACGATGAAATGATCGAGTGCCGAGGTGCCTGTGTATATTAGCAGCACAGTGGCTGTTGACATGACAGCAGTCTAGCCCAGACTCACTTTGGCTTCTGGGAGTTTCCAGGCACAGAGCTCCTGGACACAGTCTGGAAAAGAAAAGACTTGGAGGAGAGAGCGAAAGTGAGAAAGAGAGGAAAGGAAGCCTGCATTCCAGTGTGGTGGTCCAAAAGTCTGCAAAATAGCTTTCCAACAAAATTCAGGCCCAGAACCTACACACAACATTGGGCGAACATTTCATAAACGTTCAATAGATACTGTTTTGCAGTATGTTTCAGAGGAAATGTCAAAGAAATTATGCACAATAATAAACAACAACTGATTTATCAAAGGTAGTTTATCCACTCAAAAGAGTATGAAAAGGAATACTGGAAAAACGTTGGGAATCTTGGAACACCCATCTTACACCTGGTACAATCATCATATCAACAAAGCTTTGAATCTCTTTCTCGCTCATACAAACAGATCTCGCATATTGCTCGACTCTTCTTCTCCATAATCCCTCCGTTTCGCTTCATATTTCTCCAACCCGTTCTCTATTAATGTTTCTCATCTCATCCTCTTTCTATGTTTCTCATCTCATCCTCTATCTTTTACTCTCCATTTCTATGTAATCCATTCTTTTCCTCTTCATCCTCCTCAAACCCATCACCCTCTTTTTTTTCTCATAAGCTGGGAAACGGTCTGTGAATGAGCAGTAAATTGCTTGCCCTCCCAGTTCAAACCTAATTCACATGGCAGTTGAACAGATTACCTGCCCAGCCAACAGGGCAAAGGGGCACAGGACAACAGCGTAAGCTTTTCCTCGGACTCTGAACGCTGTAGATTGGTTCATCTGTCCATCAACAGTCTTCTTAATGCATATCAGTCTGACCAACCCAAGTTCAAAAAGATTTTGTGCTTAAATTGTGACCAACAGACAATACGTTTTCCAGACTTTCAGGTCCGATCCAGAGCAGACCTCCAGGAACACTAGGAGTCCCTCAGCCATCTAGCTAAATTCAGACACCAGGATAAATGCAGGCAGGGGGGCCAGATGGCAAACCTTTCATGTCATGAGGAACAATTTTTTGTAGTGTTCTGCAATCAGCCACAGCCACATTGGTTAACTTCATTTGTTGCCAAGTGTTGCAATAATCCATGAGCCACAGGGAAGAACAAGGGGCCTCCACCTGCTACGTAAATGATAGACCTTGATTAACGCTGCCTCTACCTGAAACACATAATTTTCCTGCTTCAGTGGATAGCAAGATCTACTGGCTACCTGTACTGACGCACATCTAGTCAACAGAGCATGAACATGCTACTTATCACCTCAGAGACTAATTCAGTTGGCTCAGTGCAATACAATTGCAGACCTAAGAGACCATAATTTGAAAAATGTCCACTACACCACACACCTCCCTCTAAGATACTTAGGGCCAGATTTACTAACAGCTTGCGCCAGCGAAAACCATTTTTTGACGTTAAAAAACGACTGTCAGGATTTACTAAAGACAAGCAGTGAAAAATAAGCGATGAAAAGGCGTGGACAGTTATTTTTGCGGCTGACCTTATTGCATATGCATTTGTAGGAGTTTCCTTTCAGGTGCAAAATTTATGGGAGGAGAGTATTTAAATGAATCACGCAAGGTGATTTACTAAGGTTTGCGCTCGTCAATGTACTGGTGTTTGCGCCATTATTTACCGCCCAAAAAAAGCATGCCAGATGCTAACTATAGTAGATTGCGTTGGACATTATGGAAATTATCTGACTGTGCCTGTGTTCTTTAATTTGTGCGTCGTCAGTAGATCACGCGCAGAACTTTCCAATTCCAAACAGCGTTGTCTTGGAATTGCGCTCTCACGTTAATTTGCCCTGTTTAGTAAATCTGCCCCTTACTGTATCTTAGAACTGTAGTCTACCTTTTGGACCCAAACCAGTCTCACATCAGCACACATAAACAACTCTAATAAAGATGCATTAGATGTTCTGCATTAGAAGTTTGTAAGAAACTTTGAGAGAAGAACTAGACTGTGGGAATATGAATGTCCAGCAGGTATATCTATAAGAGCCGGCTGTGTTTCATTAATGTTAACTGATGAGTTTGCAGTGGTTGTCTGGAAGCGTTCCGGAGATCATGCTGGGATTCTTATACAGCACTCTGAGTACAGGAAGTACAGCATTCCTATAGCACATAAACTGTGTAATAGCTACTCCCTCCTGAGACTAACACAATAACACACACACACAAGGACCTTATAAAGGAAGAAAAACATCAGCACATACAAACCGATTGTAAGTACAAAATCAAGAAATGGATACCTATAGAAGCCGCTTTCCATCTTAGAGTAAAAAATAAAGCAGATAACTGTGAGATAAAAATGAAAATACGAAATAAAGTCATTTCGAGATACAGTCACAATGAAAACGCAACTACGATAAATAGTCACAATTGCAGGAATTAAAGTCACAAATTAAGAGAAGCAAATAGCAACTGCGAGATATTAAGTGACATTGCAAAACAGTCACATTTTGAGAAATAAAGTAGCAATTAAACAAAATAACTTTGTAAGATATAAATTGACAGTTGAGAAATAAAAAGATATCTCACAACTACGATAAATGGTCACAATTACGAGAATTAAGCCTTAATCTGAGATACAAATAGCAACTACAAGGAATGAAGTCACACTACAAAATAAAGTCACATTTGGAGATATAAAGTCACAATTTACGAGAGAAAAAAAAAACATTGCAAGATCTAATCTGACAAATTAGAGCTGCACGATTCTACATAAATTGAGAATCACAAAATGTTGTTTCAAATGCAGATACTCCCATGATTCTGAATAGATAACTAAACAAAATAACATGTAAAGTCACATTTACTAGAGGTTCTGACAAAATGTTAATTGCAGCAGTCTATTTAAAAAATAATGAATGACTGATTCAATGACTCCCTCATAAAGACTTTACTTGTTTCATTACCTGATGAATCAGCATATTTGAACTGAATGAATCTTTTGAATGAATGATTCAATGACAACTTAAGTTCTTTAACAGTTATTTGTCGCCACCTACTGGTTAAACGATATCACTGATACAATCTTTATTTGAAGTGTCAAGTTATTTTCAAAAGGTGATCGCTACCATAGACTTTAGCCTTTATATATGAACTATAAACTTTTATCCCAGTACTTTTGTGATAATTTGAATCATTGTAACAACAGAATTAATGATAATGTGTCTGTGGTTGAAAAGACTTAAACATGACAACTGCTCTCTTTGGGTCAGCTGCAGCACCAACGCAGATTTGATCATACTTGTAATCATACTGTAATCATACTTGTCAAAAGTTTAATAGACAGCTGAATTGCTGTAATTTAGGAATTAGATCGCGTAAGTGTTTGAATCGAGATTCCGATCTTTTAACTATTAAACGTGCAGCTCTACTGACAACTGAGAGATATAAAGATGCAATGAAGGTGAAACTGTATAAGGTTGCAGATACTATTTCTTTACTCTGAGGCAGAAATGGGTTTCCATAGATGCCAGATTGTTGATCATAAAGGTGGAAACACACATTGTCTTTTAAGTTAAAGAGGAAGTGAATATTATAAATGTTATGTGTTTGGCACAGTATGTGAGCTATAATGGGACTGTGATTAAGGAACAAATGATAATCTCCAAACAGTGGCACAAAAGCAAGATCCCAGCTGTCACCAGCCATGCTACGAAACCAAGATCTGCAAATTCCTACGAGAGATCGAAAGCCAATCTTCAAAATCAATTTTCTTTCACATCAAGCCTCTTTGTTGCCCACAAATTACTTTTTTTTTAGCGTAAAGCTGCAGTAATAACGTGCAACTTCCCTTTGTTATCCTTCTGCAACCATGGCTCACTGTCATCGGCATTAAAAAGGCAACAAGCAGCTTAAAGGTCGCCCATCTAGCGGAAAAATGGGAGATGCAACATTAGGTTAGCACCATGCTGCTGCTGATGCAACTTAAATCCGCCGCACTGCATTGATGAAAGAGAGGGACAATGGTCTGCAGAAAGGTCACATTATAGCAGCTGTGTGAAATAGAGTCACACACTTCAAAACTGTCTCTCGTTTTGCCTCGCTCTCTCCCATCACCTCCTCTCTCTCACCTTTCAGTCTCGTGCTCCAGCTCCCTAAATCCCCAATCACACCTCACAAGTTCCCATCATCGAAAAGGTCAACAGGAGCAAGAACACATCCGCGACGACTTCCAATGAGACGCTTCCTCAAGGAAGACCATGCAAAGGTGATGGTGGAGGTCAAGCCGAATCAAAGAGGGCACCCCTAATCTATTCCAGCGCAAGAGTGAAATAAATTACATTAATTATGCATTACGCTAGCTATTTATCCAAGGGACCCTGATTATAATAGCTTCAAGAGTGTTAGCATACACTATACGTTGCATGCCACTAAATGACCCCGAATTATCCCAGAGGTCGGATATAGAAACCTGGAATGTAGTTAATACGTTGTTAAGTTGATTAATCTGCCTGATCCATCAATTATGAAATTGAGTTGCTGCATTCCAAAGCATACATCCTGTGCACTGTTGCTCTAATTTAGGGAATGCAACATATAGTGCGGCAGTAACCTTCACATGGATTAGCGGGACTTACAGCCTCTTCATGCTGCTGCAGTGTGGCTTAGGCACATCGAGTAAGAGGCAAACACTCGCATGTCAACGCCACACACTCACTCAAGCACGCTCATTAGCATTGAGAGTTCCCATGTGCATCTAATCTACAATATGATATTTCACATACACACACACTTGGCTGAGAGTATGTGATTGAGGTGCTCTACACTCACAAGTCCTTAATGAGGATCCAGATATTAGGGAGTTTCATTAAAACATAGGCGGATGCTGATGATGTCATACTCATGCCCTTTGGAGAGGTTCAGGACAGGACCAGTGTTGTTACTGTTAACTAAAACAAAAACTATTAATAATAAATACTGTTATGGTATATAAATAATAATACTAAAAAATATCATTGGACATGTCAAATAACAACTGCCAAATTCTATTCAATAGAGAAACACACAGTTTGGAAATAGGTTTAGTCAAGCTTGTCAAACATTGATGGGATGGTGGTCTCAGAAGATACAAATGGATGGTCTTCTGCCTGTAGTCAACATAAGCATCTTGTATATTCTTCCTGTTCTACCTCAAAATTTCAATTTCTCTCCCTCTGCATTTACCATGATCTTTTCCCAGGCCTCTTGTGGTGTTTTTCCTTCCTTGTGTCTTCTTCATCTCTGTGTGTCCTTAATTGCACCCTGCTTCTCTTTTGTAGCTATTTTGTGTTTCTACTTATTACTTTCATAGAATTGTCTGGCTCTCTAGAGACAGACACTTGACTCTTCCAGTTTTGGTCTCATCTGTGTCTCTCTTCCTTCCCCCTTTCCCTGGCTCCTGCTCTCCATCTGACCCTTTCACATAATCATTCATCACTGCAGAGCTACACGCTGCATTTCAGAGGCTGGTCAATCTGCAAATGGACTAGTCATAGCTAAAACTGGACTTAACTGGGCTGGGTTTAGCTGAGTACAACTGAACTGGTTATAGCTAAACTGGACTGGGCTAGGATGTGCCCACTGTACAAGTGGACTGGCCTTAGCTAATCTGGACTGAACTCTGCATGCTAAACTGAATCTGACTGGGTTTAGCTAAACTGGACTGGACTGGGCTGTACTTAGCTGAGTACAACTGGACTTTTCTTAGCTAAACTGGGACCAAACAAGATGGGCATACTAAACTGGACCTGACTGGCTTAGGACTAGACTGGACTGGTCTGAGCTTATCTGAGTTGAATTGACCGGGTTTAGCTAAACTGGACTGAGTTGGATTTAGCTTAGATAAACTGTACTGGATTTAGCTCGACTGGACTGCTGGACTGGACTAGTCTAAGCAGATGTTTCTGTCAGGTTCACTTGTAGCTAGAGTTCCCTCCCCCATCCCATCAAGCACATACAGACTAATCTCAGACAGCCCGGTGTGATTGATGATGCTCCATTAATATGACCACCTCGCACATCAGCCAGCAGATTTACGACGGTGGCGACGGGACGATTTGGCACAGGCAGTGGCAAAAACACAGATGCATGCACACAACTACGCTCGTTCGCTCTTTCTATCCCCCTTTTACTTTCACAGCTGCACTATAATGAGGATCCACATCAGGATCCAGCGTCCATCAAGCTGCAAAACAAATACGCACAACACCATCTCTCTCTTTGTCTACAAACACACTCAACACAAAACATGAACACGAGGCATGCAAATTTTATACATACACACCCAACATAATCTCCATCCACAGACGCACATACACACACACACACACACACACACACATATTCTCCCGTCCTCCCCCTTCTAATGCTGACGGAAGAGATTTACAGGGCAGTGGAACAAAAGAGCGGGTTACACCGAGTTCAAATCATCATATGGTGAAAAAGCCCTGTGTTTCATTAGCAACTCAGCACAGCCAAGCCACGTAGACACACATGCACAAGACTTAAACAGCAGCATAAACAGAACTCTAGAGAGGGTTCTGTCCATCTGATGCACTGAAAACAAGATGTTACACTTTAAACACCCCTGGGGTCAAGAGGGGGAAGTTGTGACTTGTTTAAAGGAGACATGTTTACTGTGACTCTTTTAGGTCCCGTGAGGACCGGCATGTGTCCTCCCAACCAGCTGAGAGCAGTCGTCTGCGGGACAGTCAACGCCAGGGTGAGTAAAACGACACCGGCTTTTGAAATCATAAGGGGCCTACTTGGATTTCACACTGAGTATGTCCCCCGCTGCAGTAAATATAACAGCAAAAGAGCTCTGCAACACAAAAGCAAGCAAGCATACACACGCACACACTGATAAAAGAAAGGAAACTAAAATGAAATACAAAAAGCAGCCATATAAACCTTTAGAGTGACAAAAGATGAAGGACTAAGAGAAACGGATGAAGAAGAAAAAAAAGGATGAAAAGCATTTGGTGAGGATGAAGAGCTATTCAGACAAACTATAGTCAGAGAGTATATTTTTGGAGAGATCTGTTTGTTAGCCAGTCTGCAGACTTGCACATTATCACTGAAACCACAAATACCACACGCTGCATTATTATCTTGCACTATATCAGAAACAGACACTCTTTACTCTATGAATATATGAAGAGTTCAGATGCAAAAGCCTCTAAGTGCCATCTGAAATTTTCTTCTAGAATGATCATTTTTATCAAGCTCGTATATTTAAGTTCAGTAATTTCACTTAAATGGCAATGAAAATTACCTATGAATTGTCATTTAAGAGAAATTACTGAACTTAAATATACGAGCTTGATAAAAATGATCATTCTAGAAGAAAATTTCAGATGGCACTTAGAGGCTTTTGCATCCAAACTCTTCATATAGAAGCAAATATGTAGCTAATAGTATGGAGAATTGCAATTCGAATTTAAATGTAAGGAAGTAGAATGACAATCAATTAAAATTATTTAAAATACATACATACATACATTCCTGTAATTTTTAAATAGGAAAGCAAAGGTTTACAGGCCTTACAGACAGAAAAAATGATAGAACAATAGATAAATAGAATGAACATGAAATAGACAGAAACACTCTTAAAAATAAAGGTTATTAAAGTATTTTGCAGCGATGCCATACAATAACCATTTTGGGTTCCCATAAAAAAACCTTTCAGTTAACAGTTCTTAAAAGAACCATTTAAAAAATCTAAAGAACCTTTTCCCACTATAAAGCACCATTTGTGGAATGGGAAGGTTCAGTGGATGCTAAAGGTTCTTCATAGAACCATAGACGCCGATAAAGAACCTTTACTTTTAAGAGTAATGGATGGATGGATGGATGGATGGATGGATGGATGGATGGATGGATGGATGGATGGATGGATGGATGGATGGATGGATGGATGGATGGATGGATGGATGGATGGATGGATGGATGGATGGATGGATGGATGGATGGATGGATGGATGGATGGATGGATGGATGGATGGATGGAGATCAGCTGAAGAATGTGATCGGTGGCCGTGCACCGTAATTCAATTTTTATGTTTTACATACAACTGTCCATACTACAGACAACATACTGCTGAAAACATACACAGCATAAATAAACAAATCATGTATAACAATGTAATTTACCCTTCATTTGTATTCTTATACAAAAATGTGTGCAACGTACCAAGACATAAACGAGAATGGGAATATTCACACTCTACACATATACTGCATACTGATGAGTATGGTATTTAAATCAGATGAATATGAAGAGCTGTTTGTCAAAAGACTCCTGAGGTGACATAAACGTTAATATTTACATTCATATTCATCATGTGTTCACCTGCAGCTGCTTCTAGCATTCATATTTTTCTCTTGCGCTGACATCAATAAACTAATGAGCGTGTCAGCTGGCTTCTGGATTAATATGCGTCCGGTATAAGAGTGTGTGTGTACTTGAGAAAAAATGTCTGTCCTTAATCACTGAAAACGGATAAAGATGCCTGCTGGGAGTGGCAAAACAGGGGCCGCTGATGTGTGACTGTGTGTAGGCAAGAATGTCTATGAGATGAGACACTTACTATGCAAAGACAAGCATGAATAGTGTGATTTCAGAGGAATTCATAGATGTATTCACAATCGCTTGTCGCAATTTGCCTTTGGAGTCGTGCTTGTCCTTGCATGGCATGTGTAGCATTATACGCTGTTTACTATGAGTTACGCTGCCAATGAAACTCATATGTGGAAGGCTGGTGGCCTCTAGTTGCCAGGGCAACGCATACAAATAGCAAAAGGTCTTTATTGGGTGATTGAAATGCGACAGCTCACCTAAGCCAACATTATTAATATGTATGTGGAGTATCATCTATGACAAGCACCAAATGTCAGGCGTCTGAGAGTGATCTAGCAAGCTCGTTCCCTGCTGGCGTCGCATTTAACCTCTCGCGGCAGAACTCTGAGGGACGGCAGGGGGGAATAAGCACGGGATTGCAGTCGTAGTGTGCGCACTCTGGGAGCCGTCCAGGGGAGGGGATAAAGATCTAAAGCCGAGGCAAATGACGTTAACAGCCAAACATTAATACCCATCAATATGTATGAAGCTGAGCATGTGTAGAACTCAAACTTGTGAATTTATGTATTAAAGGATGTATGTATGCATCTATACATGCTTGCAGAATTCATATGCATGGTGATGTGTCTGGACACATGTTGGGAAAGGGTCAATGGCACAGTGTCTTCACAATTTTAACAAAAAATAATAATTTTCGGTAACTGAAATAAAATATGGTAACACTTTATTTTAAGGTGACGTAGTAACAAGTTACTACATGTAATAGTAATAACAGCTAACAGGAAATTGTGCATTTACAAGTAACTAACTCTAAACCAAACCCTAACCATAACTCTATTGTAAGTACATGTAGTTAATTAATATTGCTCAGTACTTACTAGAGTAAGTACAATGTAACCACATCACCTTAAAATAAAGTGTAACCTAAAATATAAATATAAGATGAAACTTGATAAAATGAACTTGGCAACTAAATGAAATAAATAATTTAAGGTGAAGTAATAAGGTTACTAAAACTCACCCCAAAAAAAAAGCTAATGAAAAATGAAAAAAAAATTCTTAAAAAATAAAAGCAAATTCAAAATATCAATAAAACTATAATAGTAATAATAATACTTACACATCATAATTCATAATAATTATTTCAACTCATTAGGCTTTCTGAATGATAGATAAGACAGTAATAATAGGGCTGGGTAAAATATTAATTCATGCTTTACCTGTGTTTGCTGTCTGAATTAAAAAGTTTGTGTAATGCAAAATAATGGCAAGCAAAAAAAAAAAAAAAAAAATTCTATTAAGATGTTGAGCCATAATTTATAATTTTATATTAATTCTGCATAATGTTACAATAACAGTTTTACACAAGAAATGCAATTTAAGGTTTACTCAACTATACACAGATCAGGATTTTGGTTGCGTTAATTATGTTAAATATATAGAAAATGAACTGCATAGTTTGAGCACATATTAACATTTTCATAATATACCTAGTTAGAAGGTTCTCATTACTTTCATATGTTAAAAAAGGGCCATTATTAACTGGAATATGCCCAAATAAATCAGAATAGAATCATAATCTGAAACAAATCTAGAATAACGGAATGTTATTGATAACCAGCTCTAATAAACCAATTCAGGTTTCCATCTTACTGATGAAATAGGCTGCAAACACAACATTAATGTGCTTTAAGCCATTACACTCGTTTGTTTTTCACTTCTCTGTGACATCTGTTGGTCTCAGGTAAACGCAATCACACCGGTTGCGTGGAAAACGAGCCACAAGACTAGCAAAGCATACTCTCGTCTTTGTGGTAGAACAGCTGCTGCGATCAAGCTCCATCACCCCGGGGCAAAAACAGCAATCTGGCTTCTGTTTGTTGAAAATGGCATGGGACATCTGTACTCATGCGATGCTGAATCTGAACAAACACAATTCTTTCTAACTGCCACTGAGCGTTGTCTTAAAGAGTTAAACTGAGCAAGAGACTTCATCACTCGGATGCAAAGACCAGAAGTGATTTTATTATTTATTCATAACATCATCAAGATGCCAGTTCCCCTAAAAACAGCAGTGGGGAAATATATAGGTAAGCTGCCAAGACATGCAAATTATCCTCATTCCTCCCACAGGGATCGGCAATGATGTTTTGCAGGGCTGTGCATCCTCCACAGCTCTTTATTAGTAATCCACTGACTTCTTCCACTTAACTTCAGCCGTGAGGGCAAACATTAAATCTTTGAGCATAATGTCGAAATGAGATGCCAAAAGCAGCAGGGAGGCGGAACTTAGTCCTCACAGGTCGAGACTCGATGGAAGAAACAGGTCCACGGTGCAAAAACAGATCTTGCCTCAGGGTCAGCCATGTTTAATTGTGAATATGCACAATATTATTAATATTTATTTATCAATTATTGTTCCACAGGTTAACACAATGCATAATTCACAAATAAATCTCAACTGTGACAGGAACAGTCAATATGGAAACAGTCTATACGTGTTTTGAAAAAGGGCTGAAATGTTTTAAGAGATAATTACTTTCAAGGTGTATTTTGCTCCAGGGGGCCATTTTACACTATCATAGAAAACATGGTCAACTCTTAGAAAATGACAAATTTGGGGGGGATTAAAGCAGCAAGTTGACAGGCCAAAGGACGAAGGTGGTTTCAAAACTGGTGCTTTACATAGGCCTACAAGTAGCCTAACTCATAAAGAGGTGGAACACTTTTTCAAGTTATTTGTTATATAAAAAAAAGAAAGTTAATAAAAGGGGGAAAAATGCTTTTTGTTTGTTTTTTTAGGTATTCTTGACAATATCATACATTTTTATTAATGTATTATTATTATTATTATTTGTACCTGAATAGAAACGTGAAGTAGGCCTATGTACAGTAGTATGGAAACCTGTCATGGGGAAATTCTGCATCCTATTTGCACAGCTCACGGAGGTTGTGGGTCAAAACCTTGCGCTGCCTATATAGACCGCATTTTTGGGCATCATTGGCAAGCGCACCATCATCGGAACGCGTCTACGGCGCATAAAATGCTTTTAGGTAGACAACTAACTCGGTTTTGACACACAGCTCGTGTACTGTCTGTAGTGAACTACAAAAATTCAGTTCCACTGCCGTCCTGAACAGCTGCTTTGTAGCAAATAACCACAGTGTGCATCACCACATCAATATACCAAGAGCAGGCTGCCTATTCAGACCAACATCTGTACGTCCAATAGAATACATTAAGTTCCAATCAAGCAGTTCAGTAACTTTTGCACATAGCGGTTAATCAGACTGAAGGTTATATTGAAGAACTTACCGGTACAGACATCTTGAGCTCCTTCTTTCAATCCACTACGAGCTTGATGCTGATTTTAACGGATCAGTTTCTTCCCCTCTAACGGTTTTTCAGCAGAAAACATCAATTTGTGTTGTTAGGATTCTCTCGGAGTCCTTCTATTCCATGTTGTCTGTGGTAAGGGTGCAGTCCGAGTCTCGATGGGGTGAGAAGTTTATTGTGAATGTTTTAGATGTGTCTCCGCTCCACCTCGCACGAGCAGCGCTGCGCAGTTCACCCTCCTCTCCAGAGATCTGCTGCTGGGCTAGATAATAAAATGTGTTTTATAAAATAAAACGCTTCTCTTCTCCACTCGTTTTTTCCCCGTACAGTAAGGAATGACTCGCCTTTGGTTTGTCTGTATTGCGGTAGTGTACACTGACAGTTCATAGCACAGCTCGCGCTCTCCCTCGCTCTCTCCCTATGATGGAATCATCAAGTTCTGTTTAAAGGTACAGTGTCCGGTTACCTCGCTGTGGATAAACACATATTATGCGCTGTGAACAGTATAGCGTGTATTTACATTCGATGTATTTATGCCCGTTTCGTGGTATTGACCTGTTTATTGATATACTGTTTTACTTTCCCTTGTCTCAATGGAAAAACGACTTTTTGTGCCTTACAAATAATACTTCGTGCATATACAAATGAATACATACAAGTATACATAAATTCCCATTAACATAATTCAGTTAAAGAGTAGAACTGAAGAGTAGAATTTAGTTCAAATGTAAATCTTTAATCAAATTAGCTTCCCCTCCCTCTTCCAGCAACATCTCTTCTATTCTCTGATGACGTGTTTACTGGCCCGAGGGCTATGATCCAATGATCCAAACAATTCAAAATCAAGTCCAGCCCAACATTTTTTCTTGCTTGAGAAGCCGTTTCACTCAGCTATACATCACAATAGGGATGAAAATATTGTTTGAACTTGCATTTCATGCTGACTTTATTTTTTAATGCCCAAAGTATCTCATGTGAGTCACAAGTTGTTCCTTGCATGTCATCAGAGAAGAAAAGAGATGTGGGAATTTATTTAGTTTACGAGGGCACATGCATTTAAAAAATAATTATGAGCACAGATAAATCATTTATAATAAAAAACACAAAATTCCACACAAAAAGAAATAAAATTGTTCATTTTGATTTTCAGGTAACTTTAATTCGCATGTACTACCATACCTTGTCGCTGCTCATACCAGATTTCGGCAATTCTAGAAAAATGAAAAAAGATTTGTGATGACACTTGTGAAATTCACTTGGATGGAAATTTTGCTTTTAACAGTGAATGCTTTGTTACTCAAATCACAGAGAACATCCCTTTATTGTTGAACAAAAATGTGGTAACTATCCTTGGAAAATGTCTAAAATTTTCTGAAAGCCCTATTCACACCATCATCCTGCCATATCTACAGAAATGAGAATGACTGCAGACAACAAAAATATAGTGAAAGTATATCTTTAGACCTATAAAAAGTAGCAATTACCCATTAACATGATGAAACCACTTGCAAACATTCTAGCATTTGACTTTACAAGAAACACCATTAATAATGCAGATTGCAAAAGATGCTGATATCATCAAAATGTCTGGCCTTTCAAATTAGCTGATGCTGGATGATGTTCTAGGGGTGGGGTTACTAACAAAGATTAAGCACGTCTTCAAAAAAAATTCAGATTAAACACCAAGAAGCTTCTCATCTACAATGAAATTCCCGTTAAGGAAAAAACTGTGTTATTTGGCAGACAGCAGATAGAAGTAGCCTATGTGTTGTGGAGGACAATTAGTTTATAAGCAGTATCATTCCCAATGCTCTCACTGACAGCTATGCCATGAGCACTATGAATGGCTTTTAATTATACAGGGCAGCTGTGTGAAGGAAGTCAAAGGTCCTCTTCTTATCTTCAAATGTCTGTTAAATTGGTGTCATGACACTCCCTCCCTTCATCTTCCAACATTAGCCAATGTTGAGAGGGATAAAGTACAGGAAAGGAGACCTTCAGAAGGAAATCTTTTTGGTGGGCTGCCAAACCAGTCCAAGGCTGAATTTGCTGCAAAGACAAAAAAAAAAATCTCTCTCTCGTGGTCTGCAAGGATATTAGCCATGAGCAGGTCCATACAGAGTCAGCATGGGCAGAACTTGCAGATTTGGAACGCCCCTCATTCATCAACTTATTCATCCACCCTCTTATTCATCACCCCTCATTTATTCAATATTTTGTGTAATTTGATAATGTGGAAGTCTCTTTTTAACACATTTGACCCATATTTAAATCCATTCTGCAAGATTCCACATTTTCCCGCAAAATTAGTGGCAAAAAAATCCCTGCATATTCCATCTTTGGAATTTAGCCATTACTGAAAAATTGGAGAGTAAAAAAAAAGAATGTTTAAAGGACATCAAGTGCTTTAGCAAATGTGCCATAAAAAATAGCAGCACATCGTACTGACCTTAAAATCAAGCTTATAGTTCAGCAAGCAATGCACTGGAACTGTAAGGAGGAAAGCATTTTATAGTAGCTTACACAAAGGGAGTAAATACCCAGCAGTGTTTTAAAGCGCCTCTTAACTCTGGTGACCTAGAGGTAAGAGGCATTTGGAACATTTTAGCCAGCTGTTATTTTAGGTTCTCATCACAGTGATTGTTTATAATTGTCCTCTTAACAGCGCTGTCTATTTTTAAGGTTTCTGCCCCTGTTTGAAGTCATGCACTTGGTGACAGACAGATACACATGCCTGGAGGTAAAGTTTGTGCTATATATAAGGTACAGGAATTCCGAGTGGACACCTAAGGCCATGTAGCTCCATAAAGGTCTTTTTATATAGAACACTGCTAAGGGTCTACACCTCTTTAACAGCATTGGATCTGTGGGTTCATTTGATTTGATCCATTTTGGCCTGCTTGCCTTACTCATATACGCAGTGCATTCTATCTAAATAATGCTAATAAATCAGAATTTTTTACTAGTGTAAAATCACTCAAGAAGTGTACTCAAGAAGAGAAGGTAGATAAGATGAAAGAGAGGTGAAATGCAAGCACTGAAATACAGAAAAGGAAAAGTCTTATGAAGTGAAATTCAAAGTTGATGATAATGGCAGAGACAATTGCGAAAGGAAAATCAGACTTGTGTCATCAAAATGTCTAAGTGCAATGCAAGATGAAAGCATTGGGAAAATGGTAAAAGTGAAAGAAAGAAAGAAAGGGATGAAGGCATTATTTAGGAGCTAACAGCAGTGTTCAGACCCAGGAGAGAGAGTAAAATCAGGAAATCAGGAGAGGACAGGTGCGTTTGAATAAAGATGAGGACGACAGGCTCCTCTCCACTCCTGAATACCATACACTTACCATTGACTTTGAGTGGAAGGGGGAGGACATGAATAAAAATGAGCGTGGTTACCTCTCTAAACTCCCACTATGCCTAGAGTGTGTTTATTCACATGGAAAGAGTGATTTGACTTGCGTGCATGTTTAAAGGATTAGTTCATCCGAAAATGAAAATTCAGTCATCATACTCACCCTCAGGCTGGTCTAATCCAGGGGCTTTCAAGCTTCAAAAAGGACACAAAACCATCATAAAAATATGAATATTGCATGCTTACATTATAAGTCCTCTGAAGACTATACAAAAGCATTGTGTGAGGAACAGACTGAAATTTATGCCATTATTCATTGATAATGTTCCCCTGTTCCCCTGTAAGCTGTAAATCACTGAGTCAGTGACTTGAACTTGGAATAGAATGAAAATCGGTCCAGTTTGCGAACAAATCTTTCAGGTTTTGTGAACTGGATTCATTGAAAAGATCTGACTCAAACAATGATTTGTTCATGAATCATTGCTTTTCACATGGAGCGAATATCAGCTTCGTTAAAAAATAAAAAATGATGTTGCTTTCATGTTAAAGCAGGGTTCCTCAAATGCAGAGTTTAGCTCCAACCCTGATCAAACAAACCTGAGCAAGCAAATCAAGGTCTTCAGGATTACTAGAAAAATCACTGGAAGGTGAGTTTGATCAGGGGTTGAGCTAAACTCTGCAGAACAGTAACTCTCTAGGAACGGATTTGAGGAACCCGAGTTAGAGCCTTTGCAGACCCTGTCCTCGTTCAGACTGACGGCAAAAGGTCTGGACTCCATAGAAGCTTTCATTGGCCGATGACCACTTAGCGTAAAGCAACCAATCAGAGTTTGTTGTGTTCCACGGCATGTTTGGGGAGATCAGATGATGACTTCGAAACTCCCGAAGTGTTTCCAATTTTGTGTGCCATATGCATCAGACGTTCAGCCAACAGTCCGTGGGCGTCACGTCTAGAATTCAGAAACCCTTGTTATTAGCGACACCTGTGGCTGTTAAGTGAACTGCAGCCAGCAACTTATTGCACGTGCAGTCTGCATTTGAGGAACCCACTCATGCATGGCACATGTAAAGTACAAGAGAATGTCACTGAACATGATTCAATGCCCCCAAATACTCACGGTATATCTGAGACTATAGACCTATTTAGTGTTTGCAAACACCGATGATGTTTTTTGTGGGGAGAGCCTACCTGGTGGCAGAAAATGACACTTCTAGAAATCTGTGGAAGCCACAGAATAAAAAAAAAATAAAAAAACAGTTAATATCGAGTTTATATCTCTCAATTCTTAGAAGGATAAACAAAATTGTGAGATATACTCATTTTTCTGTCTTTTTTCCTCAGAATTGCGAGTTTATATCCCGCAATTCTGACTTTTTCCTCCCAAAGAATTGTGATATAAACTCACAATTGCGAGTTATAAAGTCCGAACTGGGAGATATAAACACACAAATGCAAGAAAAATAGACAAGAATTGTGAGATAAAAATGTTATATGCTATGTTTAAAAGTTATGTAAAATGTTATAGGTTTAAATATTATTTCATGCTGTAACTGCTATGTATGTATGTCCCCTATGAACTGCATATGTGTAGCCTATATTACGAAGACTTACTGTTTACATCAAATTCATGTTTTAATAGTAGACTAATCGTTGCAGGTTTCATCAGTCCAGTCTGTGACTTTCAACATAAACGTCTGCGTGACGTAACTGTGACGTCTACTCCAAATTGGTCTATAGAATATATAAATCTGGCTATATGAGACTACAGTTTGAATTAACCCATTTGCCTTAAACATTAATAATACAGTACAGAATGGCTCTGTCTGCATTATTGTGAACATTGCAAGCAATCATTTCATGTGTCATAAAACGGAAGAGAGGCTCTCAGGAGCGCAGTAAACATCACATCCTTTTAATTTTCCCGGCAAAAACATCCAGAGCCCTTCAGATAAAAAATCAGTCTATACAGGCTTTCATAGACATAAGGTCGTGGAAAATCAAATTTTTTTACGTTTTGTTACACATTGACAATAATAAAGCAATTTAATACATGAACATTCTTACATATAGCACCTTTAAGAGTACAGCGATGCATGGAGTGTCTGCAGAGTACATGCACACTGTGATCTGATTGTTTCTTTATGCACATGAAGCTACCCTTACTCATTTCTGTCTAGAATGAAGCAGTTTATTGGTGTGCAACACAAAGGCCACAGTGCCAGCCTCGAGAACATTGATTAAGTGAGGGAATTTTGGCAGTATCATTGAAATTCCCACCTGCAGAGTCTGATGTCTGCACAGGACAACATCAGAGCACAGCACAGCGACTCATCTCCATTTGGGAAATAAGCAATGCAGCAGAGAGGCAGGAGACTGCTGTGGGGGTCAGCCATTATAGAAATCTGGATAGATGTGTGGAACATACTGAACATCCTTCTAAATGGTTGTCGAGCAGCAGGAAATGGCAGTAAACAAACTTTGTGCCCACACAGGCCTACGCACAGGGAGAGGGAAGATTGAATTATGTAAACAAGACCATTATCTTCAAGTGAAAGGATGAAGTGCCGCCCATCCTATCAAAAGACCCAACATAGTATTTAAGGGGGATTAAGAATTTACATAAAACACAAACAGTACAGCAAATTCATCTGAAACATACATAACACATACTTACAAAGCAATAATAATCTACTCTAATCATCTAACATCATTAGGGACATTACAAATATTCCTCTCAATTTACACTGTTTTTTTTTGTTAAATGTCTTATTCTCACCCAGGTTTATTTGATCAAATACAGTAAAAACAGTAAATTGTGAAATATTATTACAATTTAAAAAAACTGTTTTCTATTTTAATATATTTTAAAATATTATTTATTTCTGTGATGGCAAAGCTGAATTTTCATCAGTCATTACTCCAGTCATCAGTGTCACATGATCCTTCAGAAATCATTCTAATATTTTTTTTATTGGTGCTCAATAATATTATTATCAATGTTGAAAACAGTTGCGCTGCTTAATATTTTTGTGGAACAAAAAATATTTTTCTTAGGATATTTCAGGATTTATTAGATCTTTTGTCTAATAAAATCTTTTGTAACTTTACAAATGTCTTTAATATCACTCTTGTTCAATTTAATGCATCTTTGCTGAATAAAAGTATTCTTACATTTTAAAAAAAAAATCTTACTGACCTCAATTTTTTTGTTTTCCCATTTATGGCAAACCAGTATTAAAACATTAATTGAGAGTTTTAAAAGATCTTGCATATTATTATAGTTTTGAGTAGGGGAAGTATTCATGTTCGACTCACTAATGATTCAGAGATACGTGACTTAAACCCTGCTGATTCCTTTCCTACATTTTTTTATTATTTTTTTTTTAAAGCAGCCCAGACAGTGGAGCGTAGGGCATCAAGGGGGGCATAAGCTGGCAAAGAAAAGGAAAAGCCCTTAGGGAGGAGGTGGAGCCATTAATTATTAAGTCCGAGTAATTAACAGCAAGACATGGTTCATTTAAAAAGAAAGTGTCCAAATCAACGGACATGATTTATTTCTGTCAAACAGTGAAACGCGATTAAAATGACGGCAGGGTAATTACCAAACAAGCACTCTTAACAAAATAAATTCTCAAGACAGTAGTAAGTATACATGGGGGGGAAAAAACAAAGACAACTGCACCCTTCCATTTAACCATCAAATAAAAGAACAAGGTTCCTGAATGCTTATGCGTAGACAGCCTCAAAATAGGATGCAATATTGGCCGTTAATATTACGAAAAGCCTCACCGTCAGAACAAAGATATGAATTATGCAAAATAATTCAGTTTAAGCTGAAAACCCTTATCTGAGGATCTTGATGAGCTTTTCTTCCCCATTAATGTCACTCTCATTGAATGGTTAGGTGTGTGTGATGTACTTCAGCGGATTGTAAAATGGGGTTTCTGAGGAAAAGTCCTTGAGGAGACAAACTCAAGATCAGTTTCTCTTCCATGTTGAAGACGACATGCAATATCGGACAAAGGAATTGTAGAGGAAAGAGATGGTGTGGGTGCGGTCTATGAGCAAACATTTGATTGTGAAGGCAGACCAGTTTTTGGAGGGCTGTTACAGGCCAGAGATCTTAAAAATGTTTCCACCTATATGACAACAAAAACTGACAGTGTATGCAGGGTGAATATGAATATGGGACAGTCTGTGTTGTGATCAGCGGATGTGTCTGCTGTCTCCCCTTGTCACCGTTTCATGTTGTTCAGACGCACGCTCTTCTCCAGCTCAAACTGCCGCAAGTCCACTCTCTCTAGGAAGTTCTTTCGCTCCACGTACCTACAGACACATGCAGCAGAGAGAAGAGATGGTGAGGACGTGGAGATAATGGTGAAGGAAATAAAGCACATGCAAACAAGCACTTGGCAAGAATGACAATGACACAAACTCTGGGTCTTGCTGTTTCTTGTGTCTGTGTGAGTTCAAGACTGAATATGCGGAATATCATCTTTCCCATTTTGTCTTGGAACGAAGCACAACAACAGTGAGTGGGGACAGTGGGGTGTTGTCAGCTATTAAGGCACTCAGGTGGTACAGTGATTTCACACACATATTTTTTTTCTTTTCTTTTTTTGGCATGCTCGCTCCACAATACTACTTCTTGTCACAAGTGGTTTGCAACTGTGGTTCTCCACATTTTGGATGTCTTCCTTATCTGACATACCCAGTTCAGGTCTTGAAACATTTACTTCATATGTTGTTCCATATCTATTATGACAGAACACAAAAGAAGATATTTTGAAGAATGTTTCTGTTTTTGTTCATACAATAAAATTCAATGGGGTCCAATTTCATTGTATAGATTTTAAAAAGCATCAACACTGAGATGTTTTGTTAAAATATCTTATTTTGTGTTCCACAGAAGAAAGAAAGTAATTCAGGCAATGCCATATAAAGGTAAGTTCAAAACAATCAAAGGCCAAAATTAGTCTCAGACAGCAAAATAGTGGCTTTAGTGAACCTGTATCCAGGTTATATGTGCATGTACTCAGCCTCCCTGTTTATTGTCATTACAAGATTCGCCGAAACTCAAGGTGAGAGCAGGTGCTGAGAACAAAGAAAATAAAACAGCCTTTTCAGGCTGACATCATTTGGTTAGGTGGTTTTCCTCATAATAGTCTGGATTCAGGTTCAGGTTGGCTGACGATCAGCAGAGAAGGGCATCTCCTACACAAAGCTTTATGTGAGGTCTAAATGAATTGTTCTGGAGAGCAGTGTGCACACTAGGCAAACCCTTGGAGCAGCCATGTGATGCTTCGGAGCAGAGACTGAACATTTTATTAGATATCATATCACGCCCCTACCAATGATGAAAAGAAGACAGAGAGCAAAAACTGATTGCCTGTGTCTTGTTTGAAGTCCTAATGGGATCTCAGTGAAACGCACACAAACACCCACATACTCAAAACACAATCTGGTTTAAGGCTATATGGTGTTTTTTTTTTAAAACATTGTTTTTCAAGTAGGCATAAAATAAAATTGTACCTATTTCTTAATGCTATTGATCTAATTGAGAACAGTTCATCCATGCATATGTTTTATTTATTCATAATAATAATAAAAAAATTGCCCTCGTAATCTTTAATCAAAATATCATAACCAGATTTCCAGTGAAATGACAGACTTCTCTCTGGACTTTTTCAATAATTTAGTCCGCTTAAACCCTGCCCCTGCAAGCTCATGTTCATATGCCTCAATTTTTTTTTGAGTGCAACGGCCACATCTCAAAATCCAATCAACCGATGAACTGTCCCTGCCCTACATTTTTACTTTTTTGATATTCTGTTGCTCTCGAATTTACATCACAATATAGAAGAAAAGCCACGTTGCTACTTCAAGTTCATCACGACTTTAATTTTGTTTTTGTTTTGGGGGGTTCTGCCACTGTGGTACTTGATAAACATTATCTTCATGATCAGTTTTGTGCCATCAAAAAAAATGTGTGAAAAAAAAAAATCCTTGTCTCACTCGGATTCTTATATATAAATAAATAAACAAATATAAATATAAATATATATATATATATATATATATATATATATGTATGTATGTATGTATCATACTATGTTTATGAACACAGAATAGCCATCTCTGAATGGGTAAATTTGTATTTTTCCACTGAGGAAGAAGTTTAAAGGTATAGCGGAGGATGTTTTACTTCCTGGTGGGTAGTCTAAACTATTGGTCCTCCTAATTGTCAATCATTCTGGTGAATCAATCAAACTTTTCAAAAAGTGGAGAGGGCGGGTCTTATCTAAAATTTGGAAAGATCCTCCGCTATACCTTTAACTCTAAAAATTTAAAATATAGTATGTTTCAATAGTACACTGAATATTTTATAATCATATTTTTTATAATTAAGAAACAGTTTATTTTTCATGGTTTGACCCATTTAAGAGCTTTGTTAGTTTAAGAGTAACCTAATTCAATTCCGTAAACATTGTGCTTTCTGCCTGCAATTTTTGAAGAGCACAATCTGGCCCATGGGTGCTCCGTTCCCCCTAAATCCCAGCAGAGGGTCACTCTCCCCAGTGTCTCAATCCCAGAGTGCTCTGGAAGCTCTGATGCCCAACCAACCGTTTGCCTCCAGAGACTTGAGACCCTGGGTTTACCAACTGTGTGAGCTCTGACAGATCTGGGTGCATTTGTTGTCCTACATTTTGTGAGAACAAAAAGAGAGAGAGATCTGCGACACTGAAAACAGCCCTTGCAGTCCTCTGGGCATATAGTTTTGGCCTAGCGGCCTGCCCACTATGCTCTTTTCCAGTCTGTGCGTCCTCCACACCCTTCAGCGGCCCTCCTCCTAAACCACATCCCTCTCAGAGAAACAGAAATATGGAAACAGTGGCAGACCATAATTTCTTCTGCTTTATTTTTAAACCCCCAGGCCAGGTTTTTAATTTAGTAACTGTTCCACTCCCTACAACTGTCTGATGGAGAACTAACACAGTTCTTTTCATCTATATATCAGAGAAGAGGAGCATCAGGCTATTTAAAGAAAGCCAGAGCATCAGTGCTGTGTGTGCAGTGGGATTTAAAGGAGTAGTTTAAATTACAACATTTTCATTTTCGGGTAATCACTTGTTTCAACCAAAATTCTGTGTTTTGGTGCCTACAATGAAAGTCAATGGGGTCCAAAACATTGATCCAATTCACTTTCATTGCAACTATTTAATGGCCATTGGATGCCTAAATGACATCACTGTATATCATCATCCCCTCAGGACAAGATGCAATGACTCTCCTCCCTTGTTTTTACACCAAACGCATCTGGGAGCATTATCCCAGAGGAATGTAGGATGGGTAACTTAGGTGACAGGGTTAGTATAGAGGGGTATTCACAACTCTGAGCAAAGCAAGTCAACAACAAATTTGATGCACTACTGAGATAATCTACAGCCACAGCTGTGGCATGAAACCCAAAAGAGACCTTGCAATTACTCACCTCCAGAAACAAATGCACTCATGTAAAGCTCTTATTCCGCCAAAAGATTTCACTTCCTTCTAAAACTCACTATGAATGAAATCTAATTATGACCGAGCAGAGAAACAAACTATGTGTGTGTAGATCTCAATTATGGTCTTGTTTAATTTTTGAAGTCTTCTGTGGTATAAAAACTGATCTCTAGATTACTGGTACTATAGTCGGTCCTGACAGGGTAAGTATACTTAATCTATGAACTTTATTTTCAATCCCTTAAACATAATAATTTGTATCATAATGTTGTAATTTGCCAGAAAAGACCATGTATTTAGGCTTGTGGTAGTAACCCTGGGGACGAGCAAAAATTAGCTTGCTATGTAAAGAAACTAAGTACCTACTCTCCATTACAGCTGGCGTAAACTTTTTCATGCCTGACTTTTAGGTATTAATTATACATTTGAGATTAAAGTGGTGTGTTGAGGGGATCGATGAAGGGGTATGTCTCTTGGATCAGATATTATCAAACTGAAACCCTCTCTCAGAAATCCCATACTTAACATTAGGGAAGGGAGGGTGAGAACTGCATTTTTAAAATGATTTTCCTCTTACATCTTTTATTTATTATTACTATGATGGAATGAAAAATGGAGGAAAAAATGGACGGTCTGTTCATGTGTTCAGTTGTGTAGGAGAGATGTGGGCGAGAATGTGACCTCGCTGTGCAAGTGTCTGCCTGCACACTTCTGATTGGTCGATCAGGAATCAGCCGAAACTCTACAAAGATACAATTGAGTTTGAAAGAGACAAAGCATAATTTAAATTGGATTTTCCCATTACAAATTATTTTTTATTAATTTTTTTCTGAATAGGAATTTGGGTAAAGCGTCTAATTTGAAAAGTTAACAGGAATTTCAAAATGTTCTAATATGTAGGTTTAATGAGAGCAGCGCTTGAGCTGCATGAACTCTTCAAGTTTGTGTCAAACCTGATGATCATGTTCTTCAGCATGATCTGAGAATTCTCCTATCTTGTGCTTCAATGGAAGAACATCTGACTGTCTGTACAAAGTCACATTATCAATGTCACAAATGTACTTATTTGATTAGTGTAATAGTGCAGAATCATAAATATCTATTATACATTTGATTGTTTTTGCATTTTTACTGGTTTTAAACCCCGCTTAGCTACACCCTGTTTCAACTCCAGCTCAAACAGGAACTATGATGAAACTGCTCAAATAAAAGCAAGAAGTCAATATTTCAAAATGGTATTTGCTTCCTGTAAACACTAGTTTAAATGTTCTGACCCTGGTTTGTATAAGCCTTTTTGGTCCAGCTTTGCACCATCAGCTTTTGCGTAAAGCTGAAATCCAACTCCTCACCACCTCCTCCTCAAGATAGCCATCACAGGCAAGATAAGCAGGCTTAAATGAAGTGCTCTTGGCTTAGCTCCCACTCCATTCATTCTGCTGATGTACTGAATACCATTCCTAGACCAGTCAGCAGGGCACTGTTAATCTCAAAATTACAGACAAACACATTTATTCTTTGCTTTTTGTTTTCATCAACAATATCCAAGATGAGAAAGAAAACGTGATGATAGTTTTGAAGAAAAGAAAAACACTTGCACTGCAAGGCCACATATTTAGCACCCACATCTCTCCTACACATGTATGAGCACGTATGCAGAAAACCAACAAGAGACAACACAGATCTTTTGACAGAGAAACAGTAATGACCCGTCTTATAATTTGGCCAGAACAGAATATAGTACCTTTTTTTTACTTGGCAAAATTTCTCTATGCTCATCCCTAGTCAACCGCAAAGGTCAGCATGTTAAGAAAAATGTAGAAAGAATATGATTGCTTCAAATAACCCAATCATAGTCAATAATGTCTATGAAATGTTGAACTGCTTAAGCTGAACAGTGAATGAACACTGGTAAACCGAAGGCCTTTACTGCCGGATTACTTAACTCACACAAACGCCATTTTAGTTATAGTAAAACTGACTAAAAGTAATGAATTAAAATGTAGGGAATTTAAAATTCAAAAGCGATCATCAGGCTTTACACAAACTTGTGCAGCTCAAGTCATTATAGACCCCCTGTGGTGAAAATCAGGTTTTTAATGTTATTTATATGTCTGTGGTGTTTTTGACAAGACAAACCATGAACAATTTATCAGTCAAAAACCATTGCTGAGTATTTTCTCCTTAAAACTGCAGTGTACCAAAGACAGTCTACAAAACCCGGTTTGAAACTGCCACTGTCACAAACATGTAACCAATCCCGTCAACATGCGGGGCGCAGCTTTTCTCCACTGACTTACCATGACGTTCAAAGCTTTTCTAAGGATACTGATTTTTAGAAAGCAGCTGTCTGATTCTGAGATGGCGAATAGGGAATCTGGATTATGTAACGTTAGCAACACATTATTAGCTGTTTAATAACCAAAGCTAAAGTCTAATCATATCAATTACCGTTATGTGTCCGGCGTTGTAGAGAGCGATAAAACGCATTTCTATTCTGATACATCAACTTGTAGACAACCCTGTATAATTCGCTTTCTCTTCTACTTCTGGATCAGTTTCTGATTTAAACATAAATGGCTGAATTATACCAATATTTCCTCATGCCATTGTGTCTGTTTACTACAGCTGACCAAGTTAATCAGGTAGTCTGAGCCAGTGTGATTGAGAGGAGGCAGGGACTAATTTGCAAATTCATGGAGTTACAGTCAAACTATTTTAAGGCATGAAGAAAAAGCTTTTAAATAGGTCATTTTGATTATCAAAGATAAGTTTTAAGTCAAAATTATTGACTGCAGGGAGACTTTAAAGCAAAAGAGGACAAAGACATTCTGAAATTCATGTAATTTTTTTTAGTTCAACTTTTACCCAAATTGCTGAGATATCATTTGTAATGGAAAAAGCAGTTTTAGATTAGAAAAATGTTAATTAAAAACTTGAACATTGTATATCTCTTCATTGAGTTCATTCTCAATTGACCAATGAGAGGTGTGGGAGCAGACACTTGCACGCAAGGCCACATATTTAGCAGCACCCACATCTCTCCTACACATGTATGAGCACGTATGCAGAAAACCAACAAGAGACAACACAGATCTTTCGACAGAGAAACAGTAATGACCCGTCTTATAATTTGGCCAGAACAGAATACACTAACATTTTTGTACTTGGCAAAATTTCTCTATATGCTCATCCCTAGTCAACCGCAAAGGTCAGCATGTTAATCAAATGCATGTGCAGCATATGGTTTTACCCCAAATACATTCAGTTAACTTCAGTGAATAATTAATGAATTGTAATGTATGATAAAAATTGCAGTGAAATACAATACGCCAGCACGTTGTGGCTTTAAGCACTTAAGACACTTAATGATATTTATTCAGCTCTGATGAAAATCTCGGAAGCTTGTGTGAGACACTAATGGGAGATAATATGAGATGATGTGTTTGTCTGGGTCACTAATGAGGCTTAAACATACCCTTCTTTGCCTCGATTATGGATTGCCAGCTCGTCTGCAATGCCCTCCTCTGTTTTAAAGGCATCCCAGTCCATCTTAGACTTCTCCAAAGTGCTCATCTTCTGCTTTTTGTTCCCGATGCGATTCAGGATGCTCCCCATGCCCGCTGGCCTCTTCACACTAGAGGAAGGAAGATAAACATATTTTGGATCAGGATTTTCAAATATTATAAATGGCTGTTCTAACCGGGAAGGGCTAAAACGTGTTTTTAAAGGCTCCAGTGACATTTTGGTTAGACGAAGAGTGGAAGAAACAGAACATCTGCATCAAAATATTTGTTTTTCTAATAAATGCAGGAAGATATAAAATGATGATCCAAAGTGGAAATAGAGGCAATCTTATGTTGGCGATAACATGGCTGGTGTGTTTCTCGCAACGTGCTTCTGGAACAAAGATGTGTTTTGAACGCAACCAAAGTCATCTTGACACTGAGGTTGCGCTTGGCTGCAGTAATGAAATGTTAAACGATCTGTGGAATGAAAGAGCTGAAGAGTCCAGACCAGCGGCCCTCCCTCTCATATGTGGGTGCCAGGGGGGAGTGAGTGAGTGTGCTGGGGGTCTGCAGGGGGAATAAGGGCCGGCAATAGGACCTTGGGGTGCATTAGAGGGTACCGGGGTGTCCTAGAACAGACGGTTTCACGCTCAGGCGAGTCATAGGAGAAAGCCTGCCATGAGGAACGAGAAGGAAAATTGTTTGTACGTGTATGTGTGTACAGGAAGATGGTACATTTGTTTTCAGAATATGAAATGAATGAAAGTCTAAATATAAAAAGTTTGGGTAAGGAGGTGTTGCAATATCAGTTTAAAAATACAGCGAATAATCACAATGTCATGTCATTAAAATTAAAATCCCTTATATAAATCAGTCGTTAACACAGTCTTGCTTCAAGCTGAAAATAAAGGCTGTGAACTTGTATTACTTCACTGCAGGGTAAAAAGACTTCATTACTTTCTTAATGAACTGCAAGACAGTTTCGTCACTGTGATCAAGTCGATTTAGCAGGACTTGTGTGTTCAAAACGCACTGTACATGCGCACACAGAGGAATGAGGCGATCACAATCAGACACACATGACTAATGTCTAAAGGTCTGACAAAATGCATCTAACATCTGTGAGAACAACATTATTCAAGGAGCAAAACAGGAAGGAAAAAACATGCAAGAGGGGAAAAAAGGAAACAAAGAGGAATGTTTTAACACATCTGCAGGTTTAATTTAATGCCAGTTCAATTCCTAGAAGTAAATAGGACGACAGGAAATAACTATTTATTATTACCATTTTCCATGTTTTATAATACCGGTAATAGTAAAGTCAAACATAAAATACCTGTATTTTACCTTAAATTATCCAAACTTTATCAGCTTTAGAACCATTTGCATTCTTTGGCTATGTTTAATCAATAAAAGAAAATAATTTCAATGTTTTATTAATTATACATAATGTTTTAATATAATATTGTTTCATATAACAGCTGTTTCAGTGCAGATCTTTTCCTACGGTAGCCGCCGTCTAACCAGACAACACAAAAATAATGTTGGGGAGCAAAAAAGGCAGCGAAAAGTAAAAATCAATAATGGCAAAATCAATAATGTAATTATATTCCCTCCGTTATAGCTGCATCCACAAACTTACAAATTTCATATGGGGAGACTTGACTGCTGCACGATTGAAAGCTTATTAAAGTCACAAATACTGCCATAAAAACAATAAGATTTCACAAAAAGATTTTAATATGACCAAATCAACAATATAAACTACTTCACACTGACTATGTAGTGTTTTTTTTTGTTGTTTTTTTATGTGGAGGCTCATTTCTAGAATTTGGATGGTATTCAATTGTCTTTTTAAAGACTGATGAACATTTAATTTGTGTGAATACTTTGCAAAATACAACTAAATAAATATAAATATAAATACACAGTACTTCTAAACATTTGTTTATTTTTGCCAAGGGACAGCAGTACATTTTCCTGTTCATTCAAAAGTAAGAATTCAAAAATAACTAATTTCAGCTGAATCAAAGCGGTAGCCCTGCCCACAGCAGAATCTTATTGGTCAAAAATTCTGCTCCATATATCTGAATATTAAACACCAACTATTCTGATCGGATTAGCTAATATTTTTACTTCAGACAAATTATTGTAGTTCAATCACTGGAAACCTGTTGTATCTGGTTAGGAAACTGAAATCATTTCAGTTCTGACATATCCAGTTCTAACATATCTTAGACACACACAGCTAACATATAACAGCTTAGTCAACAGAACCAGTATGTACACACAGAGAGAAACAGGAACACTGCTTAAACCTATTCTGACAGGGAATCAATATACAATCAGGGCTCAACTGATAGTCAATCCAGTGTGCCATGCAGCAGCGTCGATGAGAACGTTGGGCCAGGAGCCAGACCAGAGGACACAACGCTGGGCCAGAATGCTAAACGCGGAGCCAAGGTGACTGTATCTTGCTTCATCAACCATAGTGCTCAAACAGAGAAAGATGATGTAACAGATATACATTCACAGTCACAGGCCAATACAATTCAATATACTGGACTATATGCCAACATAGGCACCTAAAAAGCAAAAACACACACAAATTGGCACTAAAGCCTAAACAGGATGTACAGGGCAAAACAGTAGCCCAGAAGTCTGTGAATTTAGTGGTTTATTTGCAGTCAGAGTTCTCCCATGACCATAGTCTTGTTATCTCATTTAAAGGCACACAAACACACACACACACACACACAGAGTCAACATGTCCCAGCACTTTGTGTAGGGGGAAGAAAAGGCTGGAACATCCTATTGCGATTCCTTTCAAGACAGGAAGTAGATTCCCTAACCTCATTATTTCAGTTTATGTCATCGTAAGTTCAGAGTGGCTCATAAACTCACCATTGAACAGCAGTTGGTTGACAAGTCTCTTCATCTCCACTCTGAGTAATTACAGCCTTTGTGACATCATAAGAGAAGACACCATGGGAGACGGACGCCAGCTAACCCCCGAACGCTTCATCTCGATTATATCAGTAGCCTGTTTGCTCGTACTCATCTAATGGGCTTTTTCCGCCTAAGGTACGGACACCGGCCTAGTTGCAGACCAGATATTTACGAGCAAGTGCGGGATTGGGCCTGTGAACCGCGGCCATAAACCCCCCGCACACGTCCTCCATGAGACCCCAGCACAGCCTCGCTGACCCACATTCTGTCTGACAAGCGGAAACTGGAAGAACAGCCAGAGGAGAGACTGCAGGGTTACACAATACACATCAAATCACACAGCGTTCACACGCACATACTCCACACGCATATTTAAACAGATAATGTTTATATAGCTAATGCTAATGTTTTCACTCATATCTGCAAAATCCTAAATATATACAGTAAAAAGAGCTACCAACACTCATGCGCATGTAAATACACAGCAAAGATAAACATTTAAGTTGCTATTAAATACTTCCACAAGCAACACAACTCTAACGTTCAGCTCATGATCAAGGAGGTCTATAATAACTAGAAATCTGTTAACGCTCTCATTCATCTCAATGGTAACTGGTGTAAGGATTACGTGATCTGAAACCAGCCATCATTGCTCACAGGTACTTGGAAATAAACTAGTCTCTTATGCTCACCAAGGCTGCATTTATTTAAAATAAACTTTGTTTAAAATAACTGTTTTCTATTGGAATATGTTTTAAAATGTAATTTATTCCTGTGATGGCAATGATGATTTTTCAGCATCATTACTCCAGTCTTCAATGTCACATGATCCTTCACAAATCATGTGCTGCTTGATATTTTTGTGGAAATTGTGACTTTTCAGGATTATTTGATCAATAGAAAGAACAACATTTATTTGAAATAGAAAAGTTTTGAGTTATGTTGTATCTCATGCGGTAGGGGTGGGAGGGGGAGGGAGGGTGGTGTAAATGTTGCTGTTGTATCTGAATTGTTACAATACCTCTTTTATATTGTTACCCTCTAATACAATAAAAATTTAGTAAAAAAAAGAAATAGAAAAGTTTTGGAACATTATAAATGTATTTACTGTCACTTTTGATTAATTGAATGTGTCCTTGCTTAAAAGTAAGGTGAGGTTGGCTGGTACACTTATATAGATTTATTTTTTAATCTTTTTTTACAATTACATTGCTTTAATGACGAATTTAGAGATAAAGATCTAAAGGTCAGACTGGGTTTGGGTTTTATAACTGTTGCTATAACTGCTATAATGGAAAGCTAATCCCATTTCAGAGAAGCTGCATCTCTAATTCTCTTTAAAGCACAGATGGTTCAGCATCAAACCACCAATTGAAAAAAATAATAATTATATATATATATATATATAAAAAATAAAAAATATTTGTAAAAAATCCTTACATTCAATGTACTACTGTGAGGCATAGAAAGAGATATTTAAATGTATCCTTCAGAATCATTACAACATCAAACTGTGTACTGCACATAACATTTGGATGTTACATGTGAAAAAGCACAATCTAGAGGCAAACATTTTTTTTTTTTTTTTTACAAAATCTACACTGTCATTTGCAAAAGCCGCATTTCCTGTGAAGGACGGTCACATACAAATGAAGTATTGCCAAAGAGATCAGGCATCAGGCTCTCTCTTGGTTAGTGTGTTTATTTTAAATATGATCCCATAATTATGATAGGGTCTCATTTTTTCTTCCTCTTTTTGATCTTTAAATAGCAGTTTAGGTTGGAATATGAGGCTCTTAGCATCTCTGCTCCGCCCCTAATACAACGAACGACAGATTTACATCCTGTGAACAACCTGCTCATAGACGACTAATGAACATACACTCGTACACATAAACACACCTGCAGCGCTAAGACCTAGAGTTCAAAGACCTTTTATGCTCCAGGCCCCTGGCCCCTGTGATCAGCCACCTGGACTTAGTGACACTTAGAGCCACGCCTAGACCCTAAGCTGTGATTTGAGCCTTTCATATACACAAACAAACTTGCTGTGTCTCAATGTTTGCTAAAAACACTCTTTCAAATTTCTAAAAATACTCCAACAGTCCTTGTCCGGACAAGTCAACGGTAGTTGCCGAAAGCCAGTCTGCAGATTTGACAGAACATTGAGAAGTGTAAGATGGCACAGACTAAGGGGACATTGACCCCCTGAGGTCGGCTGTCGCGCCGGCACGATGGGCTCGTTTTTTACGAAAAATACTCTGTTGATTTTGATCTTACAATCTTGTGTTTTACATCACTCGATCCAGTTAAGTGTGTATTATTTTTGTGTATACTCACAATAAAAACAAAGTGTTGTGCTTTTCGCCAAATAAAGAAAAATAAACATGATGCGAGTTCTGTCTTCTCTCTGTCAGTGAAGTCTATTCTGAAACGCGTCCGAAAATGAACTGTAACTGTAACATGTCAAAACATCCCAAGGGCCCCAAAAACACCTCAGACCCCAGAGGGTTAAGCATGGAATAGACTACACAACATTAAAAATCTGAACAGAAAAACTGCATCATACACTAAATGACTGGGGATCACACACTACCAGAGTTTCAGGTCATTACGAACATAAACTCTTGCAGAAACGCATGGCTCATTGCTTGGAGACGCATTATCAGCTCAAAAATATTAAACATGTTTAAGAGTACTGTTTAATGCATCCAGTGCAGTGTTGGTTAGTTGTAGCTTCAAGTTTTCATTTGTGCGCATCACACTGTCTTCTATGATTTTCACACTATGCATAACTCTGGGTTAAGGACACTTTTAATGAAGGGGTGTTCGCAATACTTTTATCCCTGTAATACAGACAACCAATCACAATCTGCCTCAGTACTTATCTCATTAATTATTCATACACTTTAAACAGAGACAGAAACACACAGTTTAGTTTCAGCATCTAGAGAAAACAAAGTGCTAGAAAACATTCCTCTGCTTTTCCTGTTATTCTATTAATTTTGCCATTAGAAGACGACTTAGTCTCCATGAAATCAAAATGGAATTTTTTATGGAATATTCCAGTAATTATCATAAATGATTTATCTGTGCACATCATTATTTTTTTATATTTATATGCCCTTGTAATCTTTAATTAAAATAACTTCCCCTCCATTATGCAGCAACATCTCTTCTCTTCTCTGATGACGTGTTTATTGGTGCGAGGTCAGGACAACCTGTCACTCACATGAGATCACAGCAGTAGCAAACCACAATGATCCAACGATCCAAACAATTTCCGATGGACAAAATCAAGTCAGCACCCGTCATTTGTTCTTGTTCGAGAAGCCGTTTCACTAGGATATACATCACAATAAGGAAGAAAAGACTATCGCAACTTCCATTTCATGACAACCAGAGCAGTGTGACAACATAGCCAACTAATAAAACATGTCACACGCTGAACTTGTCCAGTGCTATTAATCTTAATATAAATATGAAGATTAACCTAGTTTACAGGAAAAAGTTGAGTCTATGCCCATTTAGATATTGTAATAATAATAATAATAATAATCAAAAAAAAAATCAGGTGCTTTCATTAAAAATGAGTAAATCAAGAAAAAAATGTTTTAAGTTCAATAAAACATTTTGGTCTCATGTTTCATTTAATTTAAATATGCAGTTTGGTGTGTAAATTGTACTTTAATCTTCGAACCTAGGTTTGTAAATATACAGTGTGAAAATATGTTAATACAGGGTTAACTATTTTAATGTATTTATACTATTTATTTCAATTGTGAACCCATGATGAACCAGTTCTCCTCTCTCCTCCAGTTCTCACCTTAAGTAACGGTGCAGATATTTTCAGCATAGACGGACAAAGTGTTGAGCCCAACTGTGAATTCAACTGAGCTCTGCGGGAGAAAGATGTAAGGAGACATGTGAAGAGATAAAGCCTTACATCTCAAACACACACAGACAGGGTTTGTTTTTGCATTTTCAGTAGTTGCTGGGGAAACTGTCTAAGAAACATATGTGTGTGGTTTGTCCTTTCTAAGCTTCTCCAAGAGTTTGTGACATGCACACAAGACTGGCCTTGAGCTTTTGGAAAATAACCTTTATATTCTGTGAGTCTGAGCATATCAGTGTATATACTGAATGTATGTGCATGAGTGTGTGTCTTAGACAAGATGTGGAACAGACTCAGAAAGACTGGAATGCAGAAAATGCATCCTCAAGATACAAATAAACTGAGCAACTCATTTGAAGTCTTGAACACTCCTAGTGCAGAATTATCAGTCTTTGCAGTGCTTCAGGATACAATCATGTTGTTATCTCATACAACCCAACAGGTAACAGGACGACTATTATATTTTCACAAACAGACAATAGACAAGAACTGTGAATGCAAGAATCGTGCCAAACCTGCTTCCATGATCGCAGCAGGTGATCCGGGAGGTTGCCAGGACATTGCTATGTCATTGCTAAAATGTTCAAAGTAGTTGCTAGGGGGTTCACTTCCTTGTTTTGTTTTTGTATACAAAACTTACATAAGATACAGACTGGCATTAAAAAAAAGAATATAATGGTGCCACAACCTCCAAAAATGGTTGTGTAGAAAACTGTGAAAAACATGGCGGAAAATGTGCCGACTTGAATGTACAGACACAGCCGCTCACACTGCAGCACGTTCAACCTCAAAAGCCCTCACAGTATCAACCCAGTACCTTGAAACACAGCTTTGTTTCCAGAGTCATAAAAAGCCCTTACTCCCAGAAGTTGCACAGTCAGCCAATCAGATTGGAGCTTGTCAGATCAAGAAAATACTTTATAATTTTGTCAGCGAATGGGCTGTAGGCGATCTGTTGGTTAAATTCATTTAAAAAAGCACTGTTAAAAGGATCATCTCAGATTAAGTCAGCACCGAGTGTGCGGTATGTACATGTAGCCGTCACTCGTCTGTCTCTGCCCTGTGAGCACAAGGCTGTCACACTTTGTTCACCTTACAAGTGTCCCAGTTCCAAGCTGTCAGTACATTTCTCATCTTCAGAGCCAACGCCTGCTCTCCATTTTTTCTCTCCCTCACATTCTGCTCCGATCCTCATTCCGCTCACATATTAACATAAGAGGCCAGTTTGGTAGTTGCACAAATCCGTAAAGCTTTCCTTAGCTAATTACGGCCTCATTATATCTGCATAACCGATAAGAGCGAGTTACTATAATCACTTCCAGGCATTTTGCGTCTAACGAGCCTAATTTCCTTCCTGAAAGGGTTTTCTCTTTGTATTTCAAGGGAAACCGGCAGGGGCAGTGAAATTTGGAAAGGGGTCTGGAGTGGCCCCCAAAGTGACTTTCCCCATCTGTTTCCACAATATTGGAATGGATAGCATCACCCAACTTTCCCCTCAACATTCAGACAATTGAGGCTCAGCAGCTGCACGTCAACGCGGACGGAAATACACTTCCTGGCACAAGGAGAGGAGCCGTCACAAACCATGGTTTGAAGATGAGGCCTGACGAGGGCTGAAGTGGTCTAGTTGTGTCTCATTGACAGGCTGAATGGAGGCTGATGGAGCTCTCAAGAACCACAGAAAAACAGGAGGGAGGTAAAGTGTCTAAACAGCAAGGGCTGATTTGACATTTTAAAAGTGTCTGTGGTGAATTCCACCCAAAAAGTTGTGCGCTGCTTGGAAAATTGAAGTAAACACACTCAATATTTTATGTGTGATTCTGCATTCAGAGCCGAAGCTTGATTGTAGGTCATCGCAATGGTTGAAACGCTCTAAGGAAATATTAAAAAGGTATAAATAAACATCAGCTGAACGTCTCAAGGTGCCGATACAATACCATCAGGCCCAACCGCAGTTTGTTGCCACATATTTACAGCCTCCCGAGATGAAGCCTTTCTGTGATCGCTTGTTTAACATGCAGCCACTTCGGAGAATATGCATCTGTTTTGGCAGGAGCACACACACTGACATACAGGAAACTCTCTTTCGGGCCACGGCACATTTTTAGATGCCAGGGGAGTGAAGAGTGGCCTGGTTTTGTCAGAAGCATTAGCTGGGAGACGGAGCACACAGCAGCAGCGCTCTGATGTGTCCGGCGGTGAGGGGGGGGGCGTGATATCGAACCCTCACTTCAGTTAACATGCATTCATTATAGCGTGAGGACCGACTGACACGGTGTCCAGCTGTGAGGAGACGGAACAGGTCATTTCAGGTCTGCTAATGAAATCCTGAATTGGCCTTCTCCATTTAGACCAGAACAAGCTTCCCTCTGCTCACTGTGACCTCATTATGGGTGGGTGGAGTGGTGAAAGATCTGAGCTAGTAACAGAAAGATAGTTAGTTTAAACTCCACATTGAGGGAGTCATTAGCTCATTTGGTCAAAGCAGGATTTTCAAACTTTTTGATGCTAAGGACTCACCAATATGACGATCCTAATGTGAAGTACCCACTTTGTAAAAATAAATGCAGATATATAAAAGATCCATGTATATTGTGTGAGAAAAAAAAAATTACTTGCCGCATTACTTAGACATGTTGTTTCCAAAATTAAATCATTAGCTTTTATATTCCTGTTTATATCCTGTTGCGTGATTTTGGTTAATCCATCCATTAATTGTCCAACCCCCTTGACTTATGTAGGATCATGGAGTAAAAAAATATATATAATTGTTTAAAAATTGATATAACAATTTTCCAAGGCCCCGCTAGCACTCACTGTGGGGGTCCCTCAGGCTCCAGTTTGAAAACTTGTGTGTTAGAGCACAGTGCTAATGATGTCTGCTTGTGGATTTCATCAGGCAATATAATTCTAGTTATGTGGAATAGCTGAGGGCAGGCAATGTTTCTATATAAAGAGAGCATCATCATGAGCCATCACCACTGTGCCCTTGAGCAAGGCACTTAACCCAGGTTTCTAAACACAGCCCAAGACATGAGGCATTGATGTCTTACAGTATGTGACATAAAACTAAAAGAATTGTGATGGCTGAGATAACATCGCATATAACTCACTGCTGTATGGATTATTATGAAACAGCCAAGTTTTACTCATTTGCATCTAAACAGAGTCTGAGGAACCAATTACTCACTAATACTCACTATACTGCCCTGTGCGTGAGAAAGACTGAGAACTAGAAATCATGAAACAAAGAGGTTAGACTGCACTGCAACATGTGCAGATATAAACAGCATTCACAAGTCGGGAACTATTAATATTACTGCTCAGACCAAAACACTTCTCACTTTGTTAGTGTGAACTTATACAGTATATAAACGAGAATAACACGTTTCCTATTCAACCAAACCACACAACAGTGATGGTACAGTTCCCGGCAATAACACACGCACAAACAAGTTCACACAGAACAGCTTTTTTGCTGTTAAAAATGTGAGACGCAGGTCAGTGGAACGAAAAATGTGCAAGGTCTAGAGACGCATTTTTAAATTTTGAACATCCGAATTTTTTAACACCGTGTCATCATACATGAGACACTGCAGAAGATGCGAGACGTCTAGTGTTTACATTGAAAAATAATGGAAAGTAGCTCAACATAACCCTAATAACAAACAATAAAATGTGTTTAGGGTTCCTCTCTAGTAACTTATTAGCTTTCTTAAATATATAAATATGCATGTGTATAATATTTATAACCCTTACATTTTTATAAATAACTAGTATTAATATTTCTTAAATTAAATTGTTAATATTTATTTAAAATATTATACTAACTGAGTACATTTGAAATATTATATAAAAAAATAATAAAAAAATATTTTATATATATATATATATAAAATTATATATTTATTTATTTATTTATTTACTTGATTTATGAATTAAAGTGAGGTTTTAAGTTTGTCCACACACATACAGACACATGGCTTGATCCGACGAAGAGCGAGGTGTGTGACTGTACTGTAATAATGGGGAGCGAACTCCTATTTTTAGGGTCCTAGAAATGAGGATCTATAATTAGAAAAGCAGAGCTGTGACTGGCGCATGTGGAAATCATTAGTTTAAGTGGACATACACACAGGTTTCCCAGAACCACTCAATGTTGTGTTACTCACTCACGTACAGCGAGCTGACGGAAAGCCAAGTGGAACAGAAACAGGAAGACAGAGGGCAGATTTCTCTCCGACTCCGTTTGAGTGTGTTGTGCAACTGGAACTTAAAAACGTCCGGAAATACGTAATCTTTCATTTCCGTAAAGTACAGATTTGTTTGTGTGTTTCTGAGGGCTTACATGGAGCTCAGCCTCAACGTCAGTCAAGTTCTGCGATAAGACCACAGAGACACTAGACAATCAATCAAGCTATCACTGGAGCTCAGAACAAGCATCAGTAAATCTGGCTGGTTCTGTGATCGATAGCACTTAGACAACACAGAACTACACAACGCTGCTCCACACTTGAACCACTAGCAGTGAGGTTACATCAGTCTGTGGTGTCCACACAAATTGTGTGTCCTAAAGGCTATCATTCACACATTCATGCAAACTTGCCGTGTCCAAATGTTACTTTTTGCCTGCCAGTGATGGGTGAATTAAAATGTACAGGTCTTACATTTTTCTCACCAACCATGAAACTGTTTTTAGCATTCTTTACTTATTGTTAGTACATGGAGCTCTGGAAAGAATAAAAAAAAATATGATGCATCCAGCATAATGGTAAATATTTCAGAAAAAAAAGTGTCAGAATAACAATTTACAATTCTATTAAACCTTGCAATGTTTATTGCAATATAGTTACCAGCCAACTGGTGAGGAAATATATTTCATTTACTTGCCAAATGCAATTTTTACTTGCATTCGGCACTGTTCATTTTGAACCCTGCTCACACACACACACCTATGGGCTTCTGGGAAGAATCAACAGACGGAGGGTCCAAGTGTGTCTGTGTGTGTGTGTGTGTGTGTGTGTGGCAGGAGAAAGAAACCGAAGAGCTGTTTAACAACATTTCAATCATGTGAATAGTTGACGAGATTACTGGGTCTGTGTTGTTCTTATATTTTAACATTTTCAACTTTTTTTGGCAACCACTGTGCCTTATTCACGAAACACAAGCAGAACTAATCTTCATAAATCATTCCATCCAATCTAATATTAAAGCAAGAATAGCTTTGCAAATGATTTATGCTCAAATTAGTTCTGCATGTTTCATAAATCAAGCCTATTGTATAGAATAAAATTATTTTCGATAAAATAATAAGCAAATGTGGCTTTGTCCAAATGATCATGCAAATAAAAAACATAAACTGATTATCAAAATAATAGTTAGTTGCAGCAATAGTTTTTTTGGTAACACTTTACAATAACATTTAATTCATTAACAATAGTTAGTGCAGTAGGTATCTTGAACTAACACGTTAACAGCAATTATTTAGGTTAACATTAATTTCTACATTTGCTTCCATTCAAAAGATTCTTTTTTTTTGCTTTTGAAAAAATGTATGCTCACCAAGGCAGCATTTATTTGATCAAAAATACAGTAAAAAGTTCAAATTGAAAATGTTTTATAATTTAATATATTTTAAAATCTAATTTATTCCTGTGATGCAAAGCTGAATTTTCAGCATCTTCAGTGTCACATGATCCTTCAGAAATCATTCTAATATGCTGATTTGCTGCTCAAGAAACATTTCTTACTCTCATCAATGTTGAAAAAAAATGGATGCATTTTTTTTTTCAGATTCTTTGATAAAATGTTGTTCAATTGAACTTTGTTAAAAATAGAAATATCTGTAACAATGTAAAAGTCTTTCCCGTCACATTCGACCAATTTAATGTGTCCTTGCCGAATAAAATCCATACATAATTTAATGTTAGTTAATGCATTATAAACAAACATAACTTAACAAGTGAAAAAAATTATGCATGTTTATAAACATTAACCTAGAATAATAAAAGCTGTCGTTTATTGGGTAACACTTTACAATACGGTTCATTAGTTAATATTAGTTTATGACCTTAGTTAACATGAACTAAGCATGAACAATACTTCTACAGCATTTATTAATCTTAGATCATATTAATTTCAACATTTACTAATATGTTATTAAAATCAAAGGTTGTATTTGTTAACATTAAGTTAATGCACTGTGAACTAACATGAACAAACAATGAACAACTGGATTTTTATTAACTAACATTAACAAAGATTAATAAATACTGTAACAAATGTATTACTCACTGTTAGTTCATGCTAGTTAATGCATTAACTAATGTTAACTAATGAACCTTATTGTAAAGTGTTACCGTTTATTGTTACTTTGTGGTACCTAATGTATTAAACAATGTGAACACTTGCTCTAAAGTGTAGCCATTTTCACTATGCCAACCTTCCTGACAGAGAAGTAACAATGTAAGTCTGTCTGCATGGAAAAAAATACAGGAGAAGGAAGAAGTGTGTGTATTACTATCGTCAGCAGTTCTGTGTTGAGGCGCAGTATGACACTGTTAAGTAGAGAAACAGAGAGCCACTGTGTGTGTGTGTGTGTGTGTGTGTGTGTGTGTGTGTGTGTGTGTGTGTGTGTGTGTGTGTGTGTGTGTGTGTGTGTGTGTGTGTGTGAGAGAGAGAGACACAGTGCTGACTCAAGCCCTCTAACCTCAAATCACACAAAAGAGGCTTAAAGGAAGAGAAGGGAAGCGAGTGAATATTGGAGAAAGGTACCCTTTGTGTTTAGGCTTTTCTGTGCCTAGTTTAAGCAGGAACCTTGCTGTGCTGGAGCGAAACAGCAATTGGAATATGAAGAGGCTTGATTTAAAGTCACACTGACTGAGCAATGATATCCCAGCACTTAAAAGCCATCAAAATCAACCAGACACCGAGTGAATATAGAGTATTTTTAGCGTGGGCATTCAGGACATGACAGTCGTTTGGATGATAAAGGGATGGAAGAGGTGGGGTTCAAGCTGCTTTCCTGCAGCGCATGCCGACGCCCAACACTGTATATCCTGTGCAGGGAAAAATATGACTTCCTATTCAGCAAATATTCACAGTCTCAAGAGCGCCTGTCCAAAATAAACGTATGTAAGGAGCGATGAAGACCCAGAGGAAGATCCCAACAATGATTAACGTACGCAAACTCCACCGACGTCCTATCTGGACTGATTAGTTTTGCAGAACATTAGGGAGGAAAACCTCACATATACACATCTGTGCACACTGCGGCTGAAACATACTTGTGTGTTGCTGGTTTTCCCTACAGGCAGATATGGAATTAGAGGATCAGAGACTCGCTATCATAGCTGTCAGAGATCAATGACACGTCTGACATTCTCTCTAGTCCTGCACGGCAGACACACACGTCTCCATCCATTCATCAGCACCAACCACACTGAAGGAGATCACATCTAATTACTGTAATATAACAACATCAATAACAAAGAATTAATTATAGTCAAGCGCTAATGAGTTATTCACTTCTGCGTCAGTGAAACACAAAACAGAACCATTAAAAACCACTTTGTTTCATTAATTAACCGACACAATGGTTGTAAACTGTAATTTCACATGTGCTGAGGAAGATCAGAACAACAGAACGCAGGACTAAAGGGTTTCACCGGGGTGGTACCTGGATCCAGAGGAGGGCGCTTCGGACAGCTGTGGCTCAGATGACACTGACTCTTCCTTCTCCTCCTTCAGAAAACTCTTGGCCTCCCGGGAGTCTGCGTCCACCTCTTTGGTGACCCTGCGGACCACAACATGAGATGTAATGCTCAAAAATCAAGTCATTGTGGGTTTTAATAATCTTCAAAACAACTGACTGGATACTATAAACTACTGTTCAAAGGTTTGGGGTTTGTGAGATTTTTTTTATTAATGAAATGAATACATTTATTCAGCAAGGATGCATTAAATTGATCAAACGTGACAAAGGTATTTACAATGTTAAAGCAAAATTCTATTTCAAATTTGATCATGTGAACCTGAAGACTGGAGTAATGATGCTGAATATTCAGCTTTGCCATCACAGGAATAAGTTACATATTAAATATATTAAAATAGAAAACAGCTTAATATTTTCACAATGTTACTGTTTTTACTGTATTTTTGATCAAATAAATGTAGCCTTGGTGAGCATAGAGACTTAAGTGAGTATTTGGACACTTAATTCACACATTTTTAAACATACTTTTTAAGAAATACTGCAAAAACATTTTTCTAAGAAATATATATATATATATATATATATATATATAAAGTATTTGGAAATAAAAGTAAATAAAAGCTTTCTTTTTTTTTCTTTTTTCTTTTTTTTCTGGTTGTCAAACATAAGTGGATCATTAAACTGGATTAAACTGGATTCATTTGTTTTCAGATGCCACTTTTTTTGTTTGATATTTTGTGATTTATGAAGTAAAATTCATACATTTTGAAGTATCAAAAGTGTCCAAATATTTTTGGGGCCACTGCACTCTTTTAATAGAACAAGTCTTAATATAAATCACATCTTGCGTTCATCAAATGAGTTCAAAGCTTGTCAGTGCTTTGTGCTTGGCAGGATGTGAATATTTTACTGGCTCCGCTTTGAGTGTGTGACTGGCTCATAAACACAATGTACTGGAATTAATTATTAAAAAGCAGCAAGCTAGACAAGCTAGGATGTGATGACAACATTGACAGCATTGTGATTAACTATAACAACATTCACTGAAATTACCAAAATATTTCTGTATGTTTTGACTTCATTAACAACATGCACATACTATTAAATTAAATTACCTATTTGGATAAATCACAGTTTTGAAATGAACATATTTCTGAAGCACTGTTTCCAAAATGCAATCACTGCTAGATGCTCAGCTCTGTATCTGATTAATGAATGTATGCTGTCATCTGGTGGCCATATAAAGCACTCACAGTCACACAAGGCAGTCTCACTTACCGAACCTCTTCTCCTGCAAAATCAAACACCTTGGTTATTGTGATTTTGGAAGATTCTTTAGGTTTGACCTCCTGCTGCTGAGATGCTGTAGAGGGTTTACTGGGTTTATCTGGGCCAGCTGTAGATGTGGACTATTAGAGATACAAAAAAAAAAAAAAGCACATTAATCTAAGAGACAATTTAATAAAACGAAAGCACAAAATAAAAAAATAAAAATTGAATTGCATTTTTTTTAACGCATTCTGACTGTAGAATCAAGACTACCAAGACACTGAACCACATGCAAAACACAGTAAGCTCAATATTTCACCCAAATTATTAAAATATAAATAAATAAAAGGCAAGAAAAGACAGAAATGTTAGTACAAGAAAATTAAATAAACATGAAATCATAAAATGCGTGAGTAATTGTTAGAATATTGAACAAGCTACTTTGTAACTTTGTAAAAAAAATTGTTTGCAAAGCTGAAAGATTTTGACAGGCTGCCCTACTGTACATCTATTAAAGTCAACATGTAATGAAGTTGAAACAGTCTTTTCTTCCCTATTCTGATGTGTATCCAAGTGAAATGGCTTCTCAAACAAGAAAAAACCTTTTGGGTGGGAATTGGATTTGTCCATCGGGAATTGATTGGATGGGTGGACGGTTGTGTTTTGCTATTGGTTGATCTCATGTGAGTGACAGGATGTCCTGCCCTCACACCATTAAACACATCATCAGAGAAAAGAAAAGATGTTGTAGCAGGAGGGAGGGGGTTATTTTGATTAAAGATTACAAGGGCACATAAATGGAAAAGAAATGTGCAAAGATAAATCATTTATTAAAGAAAATACAACAAAAAAGAAATGTCAGTTTTGATTTAGGTTTTTCCAACACGTCTGCATCAAATTAAACAGAAGTCTGAAATCTTTAACAATTGTTGTTTTTGTTTGTTTTTTTTACTTAAAGGGATAGTTCACCCAAAAATGAAAATTCTGTCATATACTCACCCTCAAGTTGTTCCAAACCTGTATGAATTTCTTTCTTCTGCTGAACACAAAAGATGATATTTTGAAGAATATGGGTAACCAAACAGTTGATGGGAATTGACTTCCATAGTTTTTAAGTCAATGAGGCCCATCAACTGTTTGGTTACCGACAGAAATTATGACAGAATTTCAATTGAATTAATTTTTGGATGAACTATCCCTTTAAGTCTCTTAAGTTACCTGCTGAGAGTCTGCACTCGGATCCGATGCTTTGGGTCGAGGGCCGACATCACTCAAAAAACTAGCCCAAAGATCATCTGCTTTCTTCTTCTGCTTAACATCACCGTCCCCTCTAGACTTGGTAACAAAATTATCTTCTTCTGGCTCATCTTCATCTTCCTGCTGGCCAGCCGAAACTCCCTCCCCATCTTCTGCCAGTTTGAGGCCTCCTTTTTTCCTTTTTCTTTGGAGATAAGGGGAAAGTGAGACAATTTTACTTAAGAATTTAGATGAGTTTAAATTATATACGTCACTAATATCACACCTCATAGGAATGTCTGCTTTAGTTTTCTTCTTCTTCATCTTCACATGTCCTGACTGCTGCTCGTTGAGATCCTCCCCTTCCAGTGCGTCCTCCTTCACACATTCATTCATGTCATCCTCGCTCAGATTATCATCTGATCAATAAAAGGAAGAAAATATGAATCATATTATGACCCTGAGACTAAATAAACATTCCAACTAACGATGCATTATTGCCTAAATTTCCTATGCATTGCTGGACTGGTGCAATGCTGTTCGAAAAGAAAAATAAATAAAAACTATTAAAAAGGGCTGCTGTCAATTTCAATAACCTGAAAGTGTGTTTTAAAATTATTTGGAGCAGGAAAATGTGAAGTGGCAGGTTTTCTAATTCCATTGACCTAAATTCCTATATGAGTGGGAAAATGTCTCACTTAAAGGCAGAATGTCCTCTCTTCTGGTCCAATATTTTTCTCCTCTCAGTACCAGCTTGTTTTTAAATATATAGATGCCACCTCCTCCTTTCCCATCATTTATTAAATAAATAAAAGTCATTTAATTTAGTCCTTTAGTTTCTGCTGTACTCAATTGGAACTAGATTGTCCAGACCACCTCCACCCCTACATATACACACATAAAATGCGAAACAAATAATAATTATTCCCAAATGGAATTTTCTTTACAGGCTCTCCGTGGCTTTTATATTAAAGCATGCCTGGATATAGATTGAGCACTTACACGTGTTAATGCTGAAAATGAATCTGAACAAGTCACTATCTAAAGGTTGGATCTCCTCTACCCACTGAAGAGCCTCCAGTGCTTCATGATGCAAACCAATTTAGCACTTCTAAGATTCAGACTGCTCGACAGGACCATAAAAGACCAGCAGGGGTTTTGGTGAATTATTTTGTTTTCATCCTTGTCATCACTGTCACAGCCAAATGGACATCTATCAGAAAGGAGTAACTATTAATCATTGCTTGGATCTGATCACATAAAACACCTGCGATCTTCAACGAGGGATCTTAATAAATAAACCTTTTACACTCTAGAATAGATAATACTGAGATAAGTCATTGTCTAGATAAGTATGTATGAATCCAAAGTATGAGCATTAGCTAGGATACTTTTTGTGCAATTGTGTTTGCATATGATATCACTATCATAATGTAAAAGAAAAAGTGAAGCAGTACATGTGTAGATATATAAAGCACAGACGGCTTAGCTATATCTGTGCTCTTGCTACAACCATGCTAACTTCATGCTAAAATCTCTTACCAGAAGGGACGTAGTCTTTATCCTCATTTGAGGAATAACCATCCGAGTCGTAATCCGAATAATTCATTCTTATTTTTCTGTGTGGTCTGCTGTATCACCGGCAAAATCAGATGAATACTCGAGAACAATCACAAGAAAGACTGTGGCTAACCAGCTAGCTGTACTAGACGCAGAGCATGTTAGCTTGCTAGCATCATCTGATCTATAAAAGACTCAATGCCTCATCAGCCTTCAGAGTCCAGAGAATAGAATTAGCAAAAGACAGTCACGATCTATCCATATGATATGTGAGTCATGCTTCATGGATACCGCGAAGGGACATGCGCTACAAGCATACAGGCCCCGCCCACAAGCCTGTCGCAAATCGCTGGTGACAGCTAGATAATCTCTCAAACGTCAAACCTGACACAGTTGTGGTCGTTAAAACTAATTTTCCCGGTTTTTCAAATGTGTTACAGAGCATTGGTAGTGCTTTTAGTTTAATGAGAGTAAATCCGCGCACTCATCGGGTTAGCGCAGGTGAAGTGGACGTTGATGCAGATGGAAGAGCATCTGTGCTAAAAACAAACGCTCTGCTCAAGCCCACATTCCTTTTCTAATGCTGTTATTCGGCTTTGACACTTTTCTCACGCATGATCGCAGTGTTGATCTTAAGAGAAATTCAGGACGTGGAGATGGGATTCGTTCAGCAGATCCTCAGTTTGAATTTGGTACCGAGGACAAATGCGACCAACTGCGGGAGGAACGACACCTCTCTGTGCGATTTCTCCGGTGAGTCTCCACGCCACAGCCGACGTTACTCATCGGTTCGATCAGCTCATGTTTGTGCTACTATGAGATTCAGATACTACTATTGTGTTGTATGATTTGTATGACTTTACAGTGAAAAAGTGGTCAAGCTTTCAAACTGGTAATGGGTTAGCAACTAATGCTAGTGTGTTAGCTTGTCCGGCTAATGTTACTTTTGTTTGCTGAAATGGTGTTACTGAGAGATGGACATCGATATATCTGTCTGTCTAGCGTTATGTCTGTCTGTTTATCTGTCTATAAATCGTTCTATCTGTTTCTATTCTTTCTATATATCTGTTGTTCTATCTTATCTATCTATCTGTCTACCATTTCATTCATCCATCTGTCTACCTTTCTGTGTGTCTATCTTCTTCAAGTTGTGTGACAGAAATATGGAGTTGAATATTTACAGTACAGGCTCGTAATATAACAAATGACGCTTCACCACTAACTATCAGTCTTATATTCCATGATGCCAGTCATTTAGATATTTTCTTAGGTTCCACGGGGGATGTTTTCATCACAGGCGTGGGAAGGTTTGATAGACTCTGGCTGATCTTCAGGCTTTGAATGCGTTTCTTCATGCCACTGTGTGATGTCTTTCCTTCTTCTCTTTTTTTGCAGAGATGTGGTATGGGGTGTTCCTGTGGGCTGTTGTGTCCTCGTTGATGTTCCACCTGCCCGTCGCCCTCCTCGCTCTGGCAACACTCCGCAGACATAAGATGGCACGATTTTTCCCAATCGGCATCCTGCTCATGGCCATCATCGGCCCGCTCTTTGGAGGGGTTCTCACTAGTATGTAGCTTGTTTTTCGTCTAGTTACATCTGAAATATGTCATAAATAATGCATATGAAATGCGTATAGACATACGAAATGTCTTCTTACAGGTGCAGCTATAGCAGGAGTCTATAAGGCGGCTGGGAAGAGTATGTTCTCCTTGGAGGCGTTGGTGTTTGGAGTGGGACAGTCGTTGTGTGTTTTTATCATTTCCTTCTTCAGAGTGCTGGCGACCCTGTAGCACTCAGACACTGGCACACCAGACTGCCGTCACGAGGAGAGTCACCCTGGGCGTCATATGCAAAACATGGAGGCCTTACTTCCCAAACAGTCCCAACGGTTTCCTTCGATACAGAACAGTGGTATCTTTTTCCAAACGGGTTTCTGATGAGTGCGTGGAGTAACATGAAACATTTCATTTGAAAATGAAACATTACGAGCTACCTTTAAAGCAGCGTTAGACATGTTACAGGTGGAGTCATCTTGCACGTGTATTTTTTTATTTTTATTGATCATTATGGATGACATTTTGTTTGTTAGTTTCTTTTAATTTTCCTTTCTTAACACTAAATTAGTCTTTTATAAAATTTTGGATGAGGTAAAGACTCATATAATGTACATACTAAAGCCTATCCCAGCTTGCTCTTAAATTACGCTTGAGAGGAACAACTTGCATTCACTTTGCACTGATTATATGAATCCTTTAGGCCAAAGGCTAGAAACTTCAATTTGTTTCTCTTCTTGACACTGTTTTCTGTATATTTTGCCCCTGTTTGTGGGCATATTTGGAGAGATTACAGTTGAACCCACTTGTCTGTGGACTTTGACATTTTAATCGTATCACAGCACAAGATTTTGTGGTTTTTACATTCAAAGTCTTTAAGAATTTGTTTTCCAAGTGAGCTCCAGGATTTGGCCTTCACATTGAATATTTCTGTATATATTAGAGTGATATAATCTTGCTTTGACACTTGTTTGCCCATAAGATTCTCACCTCTTATGCCTAATATGCGAATGTAAACCAGATTTCAGCTGAAACCATATATAGAATCACTTAAATCTTCACCAAAGAAATGATAACACTAATCTACAGCTGTTATACGTTTCAGATATTGTGATTTTTGAGAAAGCTCAAGTGGGAAGATGTTTAATGACTAAATCGAACAAAATTACTACAGAATGTACAAAATTATACATAATATCAGAAACCCAAGTTTATGTGCAGAAGTATATAAAATAATATGCTTACATTGCAAAAAAGTATAGTCACTCATTTAGATGTTCTCCCTTATTCTTGTTACATTAACAGCAAGAGGTGTAAAGCTGAAAGGGATACGAATATGATCTTAAGACTAATCTGAGGAATTTTCAGCCTGACATCTAAACCAAATTTAGTTCTCAAATATTAGTTTTACATTTCTTCAGTATAAGCATTTGTAGACTTGTGTTCTCCCGTATTACAAGCCCTCAGGAAGTTCTTGTGTTCTGGAAGTGAGTTCATCTTTTACGATTGGAGCGCTAACATTCGTGGGACGCACTGAAAGCTATGCTTTATTTGTCTGAGCCTATGGTCTCTCAATTGCACAAATGGATTTATTTTTCTAAAGTCAAATCATTCATGGTGGAGTGACTGCTCATTGTTTTTGTCTTTGATTGTATGGTCTTATTGAGAAATGGATTTGCTCTTTGCGACGTGATACTTTCCATTAATTTTTTTCTGGGCAAGTTTAATTTTCTTACTGTATAATAAGTGCCAATTGCTAGTATTTTCATGAAATAAAATGGTTTAGATTATAATAACACCACCTTGTTTTGATATGTTATCCTTCGGTTTGGGGTGTATTATGTTGGACAGGAGGGTAAACGTGTGCCTCAGATATGAAAATATCAGCTGAAAGAGTAGTAAAAACAATTTGGTTTCATTCCAAGCGGAGGGCGGTTTACTCACGCCACTCTCATCTGTGGTTTAGTGATGCTTCTGTGTTCTCCAGCGCTTCCACACTCACAGATGGCTCTCCTGTGTTCCATTAACATTCACCAGCCAAATCTGCACAACCGCCACTTGCTGTGTACTGAAGAGAGTAATGTGCTGCAGAAACACACGCAGCGTGATGACTCAAATCATGTGGGCTTTTCTGCTAACAGAGGCCCAGTTCTTATTGGAATTAAAGGACATTGTAATATAAAGTGAAAACACTATTTTTAAAACATAAAATAACTGGGGTTTTTTATGCCAACAGGTTTGGAAAACACTGATTTTAGCGTTGCCACTTTACATAATTACCTAAAAAATCCTACAATGTATACAGATGAGCCAAAACATTATGACCACCTCCCTAATGCTGTCAAATTTACAACCTCATGAATGGCTGGGCCCAGGGTTTCCCAGCAGAACATCGCCCATTGCCATCACTTCCCCAGGTCAGAGGCACATTCATGCATGGCCTTCCACATGATGTAAAAGAAAACGTGACTCATTGGACCAGGCGACCTTCTTCCACTGCTCCAAGGTTCAGTTCTGACAACATGTGCCCATTGTTAACGCTTTAGACTGTGGACAGGGGCCATCATGGGGACTCTGATTGGTTTGCAGTTATGCAGCCTCGTACGCATCAGTGTGATGCACTGTGTGTTGTAACACATTCCTCCCGTAACCATCATTAAAATTTTTTGCAACTTGTGCCAGACCAGACGGGATAGCCTTTATTGCCCCTGTGCATCGATGAGTCTTGGGCGCCCAACACCCTGTCGCCGGTTTGTGGTTTATCCCTCCTCGAACCACTGTTGGTAAATTCTCACCACTGTTGACCAGGAGCAATCCACAAGCTTTGCCATTCCAGAGATACTCTGACCCCGTCGCCTTGCCATAACATTTTTGGTCCTTGTCAAAGTCGCTCAGATCTTTATTCCTGCCCATTTCTCCGGCATCCAACATGTAGATTATGATAACTAATTGTTTGGTTACCATCTATTCTACCCAGACCTTAATATGTGGCCTTGTTAGGAGATTATCTATGATATTCGCTTCACCTGTAAGACTGGTCATGATGTTTTGTATATTTGGTTGCAATATACAACCAAAATAAGGGGTCATCTATGATCTCAAAATGGCTATTGCATGATTTAATGTCCCTTTCATTCTTTTGTCATTGTAGACCTTCTAAATGTTTCAATGTGGTTTACATTGCAATATCAGGTTTAGAGCCATTTCTACTATAAAATCTGGAATATAGATAGACGTGCTGCTGGGGTGACTGCAAAATATATCATACCCTTAGATTTACTCTCTTTTTACATGTTGTAATGTAGGTAAGTTTAATCAAATCACACCGGCAAATGTTTCATTGCCAAACTTCCTTTGATTCGCACCAAATGGAAGCTGTGTTGAGGAAGGGAAGAGGGATAAATCCATGAAAAAAGTCAGGACTCGTAATGACACAACAGAATTCACTTTTTAATCATTATTAACAAGTATAGGTATTGATTTACTCTTCCTTTTTTTTTTTTTAAACGCATTTGTTCATAATTCATTCTTTTGTACATAATCTGGCGTGCAAGGCAAAGGTACACATAGAAAATAGATTTGCGCAGGGTCAGTCCATGTGTGTCTCAGGTGAGGGGGATTCAGTTCTTTGGTCTGATGTTTCTCCCTGCGTTGTGTGCTCCTCTGAGACTGTCTCGCTCCTCTCCTGGTTGGTCACTTGCTCGCTGGGCCTGGATGGGCTCTGCTCTGATTTGCTGTTTGTGACTGTTGTGCTGTCTGTCTGATCAGTGCTGTCCTCCTTCTCCCGAGATTTCACTGTGAATGCACATGATGAACACATTAGTAAGATATCTAAAGGAAGTTCTGCGCAAACTGTATGTATAATGGTGTCGGAGTGGAGTTAATCTCTTCCTCCGCTCACCTTCCTCACCCTCAGGTAAATCCTCTGAGCAGGGCGTCAGTTCCCCCAGGTTCACTCGCTTCCCCCCCGGTGACCTCTGCCGTCTTGGCAGCGCTGCCTTTAGCTCTGAAAGAGGCCGTATTAACAACTGCCATCATTGAAAAGTGACATACAGTCGATTCTTGCTTTCAAAATTAAAAACAAAACAATTTCAAACAAAAAAGAATGCGTTTTGTGTTTTAAAGACCACATGAAATCAACATTTTGTGGCTTAGTCTACATGCTTTAGCTTTGAATTCATCTACACTGCCATCTTTTTTTTTTTAAAGAAATTAATACTTGTTCAGCAAGGCGGCATTAAATTGATCGATATAATGTTACAAATAATTATTTTTCAAATAAATGCTATTTTTTTTACTTTCTATTCATTAAAGAATCATGGGGGGGAAAATTCTAGTTTCCACAAACATTAAAGGAATAGTTCACTTCAAAATTAAAATTCTGTCATCGTTTACTGACCCTCAATTTGTTTCAAACCTGTATGAATTTCTTTCTTCTGCTGAACACAAAAGAAGATATTTTGAAGAATGTCAGTAACCAGAGAGTTGATGGACCCCATTGACTTCCATAGTATTTTTTTTCCAACTGTGGAAGTCAATGGGGTCCATCAACTGTCTGGTTACTGACATTCATCAAAATATCTTCTTTTGTGTTCACAGAAGAAAGAAATTCATACAGGTTTGAAACAACTTGAGGGTGAGAAAATTAAGACAGAATTTTTATTTTAAAGTAAACTATTCCTTTAAGCAGCACAAATGAAAGTAAATGTTTCTTGAGCACCAAATCAGCATTTTAGAATGATTTTTAGAGGATCATGTGACACTAAAAAGTAATGGCTGCTGAAAATCCAGCTTTACTATCACAAATTTTATACAAATTATATAAATTACAGTTTTTACTATCGTTTAATCAAATAAATGCAACCTCGGTGAGAATAAGACTTCTTTCAAAAGCATTAACAAATCTTACACACACCAAACTTTTGAACGGTAGTGTTAGCCTATTTGCTAGTTGACTCTAAAAAGTTGTTTGACACATTACTTTGCAACTGACAACCAATATATCGTCTTCAATGTGTAATCAATGTCACATTGACAGTTAAAGCAGCATTACATTATTACTCTTCAAACATCTCCCTCATACTGTATGTGTGGAATCATTGAGAGCGCTGCTCAGAAACACAAGATGACATATTGTGAGTGACAGTTGTGAGACATCAGAGGCTCACCCTCAGGGTCAAGCATGGTGGCGTGTTGGAGGAGTGAATCCTCATGGACAGACACGGCACGGCGCTGGGTAGAGGGCTTCATGCGGGGTCGTGGAATAGGGAGGGTCTCTATGAGAGGAAATACGGTCAGACTGTGTCCATTCTTATAAAAGACATGAACACAATACAGCACAATGTCTTTTAGGGCTGTTTTATGCCTTTTATTAAATAGGACAGGGAGGATTGACGGTGGAAATTGGGGAACATTACAGTCAGGATTCAAACCTGTGACCCTTTATGTCATGAGCGTAGGAGCTGTCACGGCGCCACAGCTATGAACATCAAAAGGTCGTTTACAACAGATTCACAAATGAGAAAAATATCTGCATCAGGATGTATGGAGGAAGGGTGGAACTGAATGAAAATAAAGAATAAAATGACAGGCTACTCACTGTCCACAGAAAATGCTGACACGTACGCAACACTTGACACCGCCAGGGGATGTTCAGCTTATCTCATTATCACAATATTCATATTCTCACTTATGTGGTTATTGCACTAAGATAACATTTGGAGATACAAAGAGTATTTTGGACAAACACTCAAAAGAATGAATGCATTTTCATCAGGGCCCATTTGCTGCATCAGTTTCACAAGCATTGAATTACTGATGGGATAGGGCTAACTGAATTGTGTTCGGACTCTGAAAGCTTTAAGATCAGCCATCGAGGGAGGTGTTGAATGAAAACAGAGTAACAGACACTAGTTGAGTCATTATGTGGCCCTACTTTATTATTATAAATGTATTTAGACAGGGATGGATATCATGAAGGCCGAGTGCGAGTGCATGCATGAAACAAAGTGAAAAGAAAGAAGCAGAATAGAAGACAGACTGTCAATCAATTAAAGGGATATTCCGATAAATATCATTATCTATCCATCCATCCATCCATCCATCTAAGAAACGACCCCGAGACCCATTCTTTAAAATAACTGGTTCATAAGAGTCATTTGTTTGTGAACTGGACAACACTTGTCACATTTTATAGTTAAGGCCATGAGGACAACTCAATAAAAAAGACATTTCTTGTTATTTTTCTGCATTGTACTTTCTTTTTACTGCATCCCATTCGATAAAGGAAATGAATTCACATTCACTACAATATATAATTTCAATAGTCATAGCCCTAAACTCTGAAAAGTGGTGCTGGAAATACCATTAAAGTAGTCGACATTACTTATGTGCTACATATCAAGTCATTTGTGAAGTCACTATTTACTGATAATCTTGCCCTCTCTAAAATAAGTTGGAGTTTGACAGACACCTTGAATGTGAGAAAATATAAAGAGGGTGAGAAAGTAGAATCTTAAGTTTTGGGTGAACTATCCCCTTAAAACGAGTTTTCTACAGCATATTACATGAAAACTAGCCATCCAAACCCTGCATGCTGCATCATCCCCACTAGACTGACAGGGAGGCAAACCTTCAGTGACGGATTGTGCTCTCTCTGCACGCTCTCTGATATCCGTGCTGAGGATCCTCCGTGGCGAGGGGGCTGGAGGCGTCTCTTTGCGGGGAGATGGGGTCGGAGGTTCCTCCTGGGGCTGGGAGTGAGAGATGGTCTCGGACACCTCTGCCTGACCATCCTGAGAAGGGCTGGGGATCTTGGGAGTGACCGTGGCTGTCCGTGCTGCCTCACTACCGGGAAGTAGAATGGGTTTCATGGCCGGTTTAGGAGGCAACGGGCCTATAGGACGCTCTGGAAGTAGCGGCCTTTCTGTACGGTGGAAGTCTGTAACACTCGGGGTCACTCGGGTTGGTCGCCTGGTGTCTGGAGAAAATAGGAGGTTTAAAGTCAGCATGAAATAAATTCACTAAATGAATGTTACCTTATTGTGAACAATTCATTCTTTTTCTTTTTGACCTTGTAATTCTTAATCAAAATTTCATACGTCAATCTTCCGATGAAAACTACAGACTTCTTGTTGGTTATGTATGCCGGACTTCTCCAATCATTTAGTCTGCTTAAACTCCACCCTTTCTCACAATTGACTGCAAATTTGCCTCTATCCAATAAAAAACTGATGGATAGAACAATGTCCCTGCCCTAAATTTTTTCACTCAGATGTACATCACAATACGGAAAGATTTCGCTGCTCCAGTTTCATTGCAACTTTAACAGTCATCACTACGATGAAATACTGAAGCTGGGTGATTCATTTCTTACCTGATGAGGTGGACATTGTGCGAGGTTTCATAAATGTAGGCGGAGGCTCAGGTTTGTCAAGTATGGCCCCTAAAAAGCAAGCAAAGTGTACTGAATTATAGAAGAAATGGCTTGACAGACCCATGCAAAAATGCTTCACATCAACACCAAATACATGCTGAGCTGTGCTAATGCTTAAGAATAAATGCACTGAAAGTAGCTTAAGGAAAAGGATTTCAGGGCAGTACCTGCGGAAATTGAAACTGCCTTTAAATTGGATATTTTGCTGATTGCATTAATCATAGAATTATGTGCAGACATATGGCCTTTGGCTAGACTTACAAAATATATACTTGGCTGGCTATATATACACAAACACACACACACACGCACACACAGGGATGGTAAATATAGATATATTAACATAAACGTATGATAAATCAAAAGGATTTCAAAGAAAACAAAGACTTGCAACATGAATTAAGGTAAGAAGAGAAACTTCACTATAAACACATTAGAAGCACACATATGCCACACCATCATGTGACTCTCTAGCAGTCACACCTGAAACCCCATTACAGAAACCCTGAGATCACCACTGTCAAAACTCAGATGTGCTGAAGCAGCACTACCAATGCAGCAAATTCTCACATCCCAACAGAAGGTCTACATACTGTAACTGAATAATGTGTCTTACCCTCAGAGTTGGCTTTCCTCAGCTCCTCATCCTTGCTCTGTAAGAGGATAACACTGGTTTAAATCAGATGCCTAGCGAAGTAAGTGTATAATCTCTAATTCACCCAGACCTTTTTTTCATGCAAGCGATTACTTTGATACTGCGGTTTTAGCAGAGTAAGCGTATATTACTGGGGGAAAGGTGTTTTTGCTTGATATGAGGCATTTATGCAGCACCAAATCCAATAACAGTAAATTATTTATGACCATTAATAAAGTTTAAAAGGTCTTCAGAGAAGAGAACAGAGTTCTTCGATTAATTCAGTTCAAAGTGGTATCTGTTTTTCACAATAAAAAGTTGGAAGCATCAATGAAATAGCCACACTTACCTGGCTCTGTTTGGTGTCGGTAGGAGATGTTTTGGTGACTCCCATGCGGTGAAGCATAACATGGAGACGCTGTTCAAAGCTGGATGAGCTCTCCGATGCATGTTTCTACACAATGACCCGGAAATTTAATTCTTAGAACATTACAAATAGAACAAGAAACATTTATATAACTATTTTTTAGAGAGCTTTTTAGGACGTGAGATCAGCCATCTAACAAGAGTCAATATGAACCTCTAAAAATTACGGCACCATCTCATCCAGGGGGCTTTAGGGGTAGGAACCAACAGCGACCAATCTATTTAAAACTGACTCACTGTCTTCAGCATTAGCAGACAGAAATCACATTAAAAATGGGTTTAAGTTTTCTTTTTATTATTTTATATCTATTTTACTGGAAAACAAAACTAAAATAGAGATAAGACAATTACTTTTTAATGTGTACCATCTGACACCAAAAGTACCATGGTACTGCCATTGTACTTTTATTGTAAGGTCTTAAATGAAACCTTTTCACACAATATTTACTCAAAATGCAATTAAAAATCAGCCAATCGGACACAGTTTTTGGCCTACTATTTAACCTATAAATAACCAAATATAAGTAATCGGCCTCTAAATATTTAAACTTAATCTTCATTCATTTAACATTAAGTCTAACTTAATCAGAACCACTGCTCAAATACCTTAGCGTGCATGGCTGTGCCGTCCTGCTCTGGCAAGACCTCTGAGAGCAGGATGAGGGACTGTGATTTGCCCTCTCTGAGAGAGCGACGGATGGGTTTGGGCCTCCGCTCTCCATCTGGGGTGCGACTCTTCTCCAGGGTCCGGCTCTTCTCCCATTCTGAGGGTGACACACCTGGGACCGGGCTGGGGGTTTTGGTGGGAGTAGGAGGTGCAGCAGGGGACAGTATTGGGGCCTCTTCAGTTTTGCATGGGGATGAGGCAGGAGGTATGGAAGTGGATGCAGGTGGGATCAGTGCAGGTGTGGGGGTAGGTGAAGGAGCTCTGGGTGACATTTTGTCCTCATTAATTGGTGCAGTTGTTGTGGAATCTGTGATGGTGAGGATGGTGGGGGTGGCCGTGGTTGTGGCCGCCTTGACTATGTTTTCCTCATCCAGTTTCTCTTTGTCCCTCTCCTTCTCCTTCTCTCGTTCCCTCTCTTTTTCTCTTTCCCTTTCCTTTTCTCGCTCTTTCTCTGCACGTGCTGCCTCCCGGAGTGGTCGGATGAGATCAGCTATTGAAGTCTTTTTGGCCTTGCCCTCGGGACCACCGTCACCCTTGGCCCCTCGACCTGCACGGACTTTCTTAAAAGCGAAAAAGTCACCAAACTTCTTCTTAATGTTTTTGGAGGGGGCTGTGGTGGGGATGGGGGTTGTAGTGGAGGTGGTAGGAGGGACAGTTGTGACACACGTGGGCTCTGCAGGTTGTGCTTTAATGAGGGGCTCCTCCCTCTGGTGCTTTCTGAACACGAGGAGAGGAGAGGCATGATGGGAAATGTCTTTTGACAACCGATAAGGATATTTTTTTGTTAGAGATCATGTTTTAATAATTTGCCGTCATTAATTCCAGTTCTATGAAAAATATCTGTGTATTAACATTGTTTCACATACTTGAGTGTTTTTGAATGTGTTGTATACTCACAGGGTGTCATCAGGGATGATTTTTTTGGTGAAGAACTCTTCTACACCTTCATCAACCCTCCCCATGTTCTCATTGGCCTCATTCTCGCTTTCAGCGGCCTGCTCCTGCACACATACAAAGAAACACAAACAAAAGGTCATTCACCCAATTAAAACCTACTACATGTTTTATTCGAACGGGAAACTGTATTTTAGCCTGATGGAATGAAAAGATTAACATGATTTACACAAGACATTACTCTCAGACAACACACCCACAGACTGCCCACAAACATTTACTGAGCATCTAATACACACAAAACTTCTAAGCACTTGTGAAAATACCAGACTATCTGAGAGCTAGCCAACTTCCAGGAATATGGGGTGCACAATTACCATGTCAGTTTGCAAAGAAACAAAATGTTGTCTACAAAGTACTCAGTTGACATTAGGAAGAAAAGAAAAAATCAATGCTAGATTTGACAAAGTTTGCACCAAAGTGAATACAAAAAATCTGAATGGCTGTTTGAAAGAATGTAAATACTGTTTGACTTCCTTTCTTCTCAGAGACAAGTGAGTGTCAGAAACACAGTTACGTAGTGTTTTGTGTCCAGTTACCAGGTTATTTCAGCTTTTTTTAAAGCGCCATCTACTGTCAGAGTGAATCTCTATTTTTATTTAGATCACCTGACATTTTTTTTACACTTTGGTCTGAACAGACAAATCGCACGCGAAAATCAGACTGAATTTCGTGCTGAACATTCGTGTTGGTGTGAACAGGCCTTTAGCCAGAAGAAGCTGCAGAATGAACCAGACTTTATAGCAACAGTTAAAAGCGGTAAATAAAAAAAATAAAAATAAAAAAAAGATAAAAACTACTACTACAACATGTAATTAACCAATCAGTGCCCTTTGATTTTAGTGTTAGGGTTAATGTTGATAGAAACGTTGCATAGAAAATGTTTAAAAAATAAAAATAAAAATAAAAGTTCATAGGGTAAGCTGTAGCTATAAACACTAGTGTTTTTTTAAATACTAACTTACATTTTCTCATTAAACATGGCATGATTCAGACTCTCTAATAAAGTTAGAAGGTTTTCTGTCTACAATGGATTTGTCTTTAGGCGAATCTGCCTAGTGTCCCAAGAGAGAACCAAACCCTGCCTCAATTTTTCTGACTCTGTTCCCACCTAATATAATTACGCCCCTCAGATACAGCCTCATCACACACACACTTAAATGGGCATATGAGTGCTCATCAGTGGTGACTGGTTTATCTGTCATGTAGCCACAGTAATAACACAATAGCCGCAAACATGGAGGTTGATTGTGGTAAGATCTGCCAGTCCTGGTAGTTCATACAAGAGTTGTAATGACATTACACCACATTGTGATTGTGATAAATGAGCAAAATGATTTTCATGATGGCAATCATTAATCTTTTATTCTAACAATATGTTGCCTGTAAGCTGAAATCGTTTAGAAACGATTAACAAAGGCTTTAGAAATATTGGTTTGTATTAGTATTGTGAGGATTAATAGACATTAATGTATATCAGAACAAAATATGGAGCAGGATGCTTTTCAAGTGTGAAATGATTAGGCTAAAAAAAACAAAAAAATACACAAAACAAGCCCTTTGAGCTGTTATAATATAGCACAATGTATATATAGCACAAATATATTAGTATTCATAATGGTAAGACAAGAAAACATTGAAGACAAGGGATGATTATTAATGGACTAGACTAGAGAGCAGCAGTTCTTAACCAGGGTGTCGGAGGCCTCAGCAAACTTCCAAAGGGGCCTCAAGATGAACAATAAGTATTTGAAATAATAAATCATTAATATATTGAAATAACCAAGCTCTAATCTAAAACTGAAAAACTGTTTATAAAAAATTTATGATACTTGATTTGGCTTCAAGTCAAAAAGGTTGAGAACCACTGAACTAGAGGTTAATATAGTAGCACTTTGAAAACTCAACATTAAACATCATTCACATTTCACAACTCATTTTTCTTCTCCATAATGTGATGCATTTACCTGGATTGTGAAAAGTAGTCTCCAAATAGCAGGTGGTTGGAGAGGAATAAGAGGGATTAATGAAAAAGTTGTTTCAGAGGTGGACCAATTTTCATGAAAGATTCATTTTTTTTTTTTTTTTTTTTACTGGTTCAATTTTTTTTATAATATGCACAAATTATTCACTCACATTAAGACCACAGATGCGAATTAAAAAAGAAAACTGGGTCAACATTGATTGCATGTTGACTTTTTAACTGTGCCAGATCAGTAGCTTACAAACACTATACACACACAAAAGCACAGGGTGCGCACGGTCTGTGTGTTTTGCCTGTTTCCTGCTGCTGCACAGACTGCGAGGCCTTCGGGCAGTTTGGGTTCTGCAGGAAGAGAAAGAAAGAAATATGGAGAGAGAGAGAGAGAGAGAGAGCGAGGAGGGAGAGACCACTGCAGCTCTATAGCAACCATATGCAAATGAGGCACCGCACACCACATGAGAAATGGATTATAAATCATTTAGCACCTCTCGACCAATGAGAAGGCAAAGCACTCATCACTCCATCTTCAAAAAGAGGAGGAGAGCAGGCGCCACGTTGTGCGAGGCGGCACAAGGAGAGGTGTTTCCCACATATCTTAATAACACGCGATCATTTTCTCCTATAAAACACACTGTATGAACAGTGCAACCATACAGCTCAGGTTTAATTACCAAAAACAGAAAAAAAGCTTTTGTGTGGTTCACATGGCCTGCTGGGTTTGTTAATGCCTAAACAAGATTAAGGGTTCATATTTTTCCACATACAGCCAAACAATTCACTAATTTCATAAATAGGCTGTTACACATAAATCAGTAGTAATTAGCAATCATTTTAAAATCAGAAAGGTTTCCTACATGAAACTAGATCATGTTAATACCTGACGGGTTAAGCTGGTCTTAGTCTAGTCTTGTAAAAGTAACATGTTCGAGTCTGAAGAATCTGTTCCCGGATCAGTGTAGCAGTAGGAAGCTTACATGTCATGACTTATGACTTCGTATACACAGCGGCAGATTTTCGTTGATGGTTCCCCTTTAAATTTCAGTGGAAAGAGTGAACGTAGTGTTCTTTACCTCTTCTGAGATCAGCATTATGGTATAAGCTGGAAAAGGCCTGTCTAAAGGTGTCAGGTTGAGACAGTAATCCCAGAATTCCACAGGCTTCTGTCTAGGTTTTCCTGGTGGCAAAGCTACAAGCTCTATGGAAGTGATTAAATCCAACATGATAAGCACTTTCCACAAATAGGGTACAAAATAGGGCCTAAAGACGTGGTCAGTGAAAGGCGGTGCTTAACCTTTAGAAAATGCTGATCATCAAACTCAAGTTGCAAACCTCATATAAAATTAATATAAGCAGCTCATATAAAATTTTGTTTGTCCTCCTTAGGTTCACTAAACATTTTTGAGGGTATGCATAATAAGATGTTGTAATCCTTTTACCAAAATGTGGGATTTGCAATTTTAAACAAATCAGTTTTTTTAATTATATTGTGTGGGGTTTTTTTATTTATTTTTCTGGCAATAAATATTAAATAAACAGGCAAAAAAACAAAAACAAAAAAACATTTAAAGCAAAAATGGTTAAACAGGGTTACCAAATATTAGTTTAGTTACTGATAAACTTATATGTCCCATAAATTAAAGTCTGATCCTTGTTATATTGTATAACAGTGTTGAATGGTTAAGCTTGATGAGTGCAGTTATTGGACATATTTGTCAGCTTTCCTTTTAGGTATGTCATCAAGCCATTATAGCAGTGGCTTTCTCCAGTTGTGAACATGGTGACTGGGCACTGCACATGTGCTGAAGTTTTGTTCAGAATACATAAATGCACATGAGAATGAAAATGTGAATTGGATTGCAAAGTTTATGGTTCATATAAACATGAAAACATGAAATCGGCTTGGATTCATTCAGATTGACGAAAATTTGTGCATGTAAACTTATCTAATCATGAAATTATTATGGTTGTATTTTTTAAATAGTTAAATACAGTTGAGGTTGTCAAGACAGTTTGAGACAAAAACAATCAGCATTTCAAGGTGGGACACAGACATTTTAAAGGGGCCATGACATGGATTTTTTTTTACAAAATATTTTAATGTTTTCCTTGAGGTTCACTTGTAATGTTAAAGTAAAAAAAAAAAAAAAAAAAAATTGTATATATATATAAAATAAATAAAATGCTCTGTACAAACACATAATCCGGGACACCATTAAAATAAACCATCCACTTGTTTCTGACCCTGGGATCCTTCTGAAGTCTGTACAGAGATGCAAACGAGCGGTTCAAACTGGACACGTTACGTTCTTTCAATCTTCCATTTGTCCAGTTGTCGACAGACTCAAGTGCGTGGAGTATGTCAGAAACTGAACACACATCTATATACTATATCCAGCGTAGACAGCGTCAGTGATTATAATGGGTTCTTTTGACGCGAAGCTCACATCCAATGTAGGCAAATGTCAGCCATTAAGCAACTGAAGGCCAGTGGGTGGGGCCTATAATGCGATGAAGTAAAACTATTTGTCGATGTCTTGTTCTGGAGGCAGTCTTATGCAAATGTATTAACACATGTGACATCACAGATCACGCGATATCAAATCGAGGCGTTTTTGGAGCTTGATTAAATAAATGCTTTGTATATATAATGAGAAGGACATTTTAAGCTATGAAACATGCAGGATGTTGTAATGGTACAAAGACCTCTTATATGTCCAAAGATCTAAGAAAATTAGATTTCTCATGTTATGACCCCTTTAAGAGTTGAAGACGAGTTGAAGACGTATGGAAGCTTGTTTAATTTCACAATTGCGAATTTACATTTCACAATTTTTACTTTTTTCTCAAAATTGTGTGCTATAAACTCACAACTCTGACCTTTTTTTTCCGCTATTGCGAGTTATAAAGTCAGAATTGCGTGATATAAAGTTGCAATTGTGTTTTTTTTATTTTGTGTCAGAAACAATATTCCATACGTCTTCAACTCGCAATTCTGACTTTTTTTCTCCCAATTGCGAGTTTATATCTCACAATTCTGACTTCTTTTCACAGAATTTTGACATACTATCTCACAATTTAGTTATAAAATCGGAATTGCAAGCGCAGCTAATTTTTTTGCAATTGCGAGTTTATATCACCCAATTTTGAGTGAAAAAAATCGGAATTGTGAGATAAAATGTCGCAACCACCTTTTTTATTTTTTATTCTTTATTCAGTGGCGGAAACAAGCTTCCATAAAGACAATCTAATTTTCATGGTAATTTCATTTTGGGTTAGCTAATCACTTGGGATCTTTGCATGTAATGTTTTAAAAAATAAATAAAAATAATAATGTACACTATATGTACTGCATTTGTGGAAAATGTCAGAGTTGCCTTCTCCTGAAACACCTTCTTCTTGATTCCATTTTGTGACCAGACATCATTTTGTGGAATACATGGTTCGTGTGTAAGGGTGTGTAAAACTGCAGAGGTAATAAAAGAAATGCTTATGCAGCCATCATAAAGGAGCAGCGAGAATTTAAAAGGGATTCAGGGACATTGCTAAAACTCTCAGAGCCCTGGACACATTTTTTTGGGTGTGTCGTCTTTACTTGAGACCAATGAGTAGGCGGTACCATAGAGACACCCCACATCACAGGGCCTGGTTGTCCCCCACTGCTCACAGCCCTGCATGGTCATACAGGAAAAAAGCACACACACACACATATACTGGACCATCAGAGCATTATCTCTTCTCCAGTCACATGAGCTTCTCCCTGAGGCACCACCTGTCATTGGGTTTTCACCAGCCAAGGAGTATGACCGGCCGTCACACAATATGGACACACACCCTCGCCAACAGATCATGCTGACAGGAATACACATATAACACACATACTCATTCAGGTGATCAGAGGAAATGACAGGAGTGTTTTCATCCCTCCGTGCTCATGTCTGTGATAACAGTGGCGCCAAACTCTCTAGAGAGTGTCTGTTCTGGAAAAATGACCTCACACACACACACACACAATTACACAGCTTTAACCAGGGTAAAGGCCTGTTCACATCACGATGATAACTATAATGATAACGATATCGGTTTAAAAATGTTCTTTTTGAGTCTTTTTCTTTAGACTCTTATGAGTCTATACCACAACTATAACGGCACAGAGGAACGGTCTCTTTGGAATAACTTTCAGAACATTTTGTTCCATTTGATAAACGTTACCAATCAGAATCCAAACTGCTTTAAAGAGTGTTATAGCATTTAAAGTGGCAGATGACAGAACTGCAGCATACACTAAAAAGAACATTATCATGCGTTAGTGTGGACGCTAATATAGTTATATTTTCGTTAAGTTATTGTTTTTGGTGTGGACGGGCCTTAAAGGGATAGTTCACTTTGAAATTAATTTTTGGTATGTTTTAGCTTACCTCAAGGGCATCCAAGATGTAGGTGTCTTTTTTTCCGCAGTAGTTTCAATTTTGATATTTTTAGGTCAAACCGTTCTTGTCTGTCAGTCATATAATGCAGGTCTATGGTCACTGTCTCAAAGAGCATGCACAGAGTCCAAATTAAAACAATTCCCCGTCGTCCAAATTAAACAATTCCCCATCGTAAGTACACATTGATAGCCTAAGACACGAAACGAGCGGTTTGTGTGAGAAAACGAACAGTATTTATATAGTTTTTACCACTTATACACAGACATGTCGAAGTGATCTGATCTGACGTGTGCGCAGACGGGTGCATAGATATATACACACTAGATGTCGCCTTGTCTACGGCAGTTCATTGGAACGAATGTCTTTAAGGCGACATCTAGTGTATATATCTATGCACCAGTCTGCGTACACGTCAGATCAGATCACTCGGACATGGCTGTGTATAAGTGGTAAAAACTATATAAATACTGTTCGTTTTCTCACACAAACCGCTCGTTTCGTGTCTTAGGCTATCAATGTGTACTTACGATGGGGAATTGTTTAATTTGGACGACGGGGAATTGTTTTAATTTGGACTCTGTGCATGCTCTTTGAGACAGTGACCATAGACCTGCATTATATGACTGACAGACAAGAACGGTTTGACCTAAAAATATCAAAATTGAAACTACTGCGGAAAAAAAGACACCTACATCTTGGATGCCCTTGAGGTAAGCTAAAACATACCAAAAATGTATTTCAAAGTGAACTATCCCTTTAACTGTGTGAAAATACACACTCTAAAAACTGTCCATAGTGACTGGTACTCACCAACAGGCAGTCATGACATTCAGCATTACACTTACACAAGCCAGTCATCATGACAACACAGAAACAGCTAAAGGTCTCTTAAGACGATGACATAATGTACCAGTATAGTATATAAAAATGGCATCCAAATGACTATATAGATCATCCTATAATTTACCAACCACACCTAACTACACTAAAGTAAGCACACACAATATTTTTACATATCTAAATGACAGCAGATGTAAGATGCAAATACCATGATATTACCATGATTTTTGTGGACACTAATGTGATGGTACTGAGGTATTCTCAGGCACAAACTGGAAAAAGAATACAGTGATCCGCATTTCACAGTACATTACCATTGTTTATATGGACACTATTATGATGGTAATACATATTTGTATATATTTATTTGTAAATAAAGGTGATAATGATATGTACATGGGTAACATAGTAGTACTATTGTGTTACCATGTTTTTGTGGACACTACTGTACTATGGTATTGTTAGACATACCTTTGAGCACCATGGTAAGTGAATACAGTGATTTACATCATATAATCACACCATAGTATTATCATTATTTATGTGGACACTACCATTGTATTTTTGATACATTTTTGATTGTGTTAATAAAGGTCGTAATCAAATGGTATCACAGTACTATGGCATTACCATGATTTTTGTGGAAACTACCGTGACAGTAATACAATGCATTCTTTTGAAGTACGATGGTAAATAAATATGGTAGCATAAGTTATAAACATCATAAGTGATATTTATAAGAATGATAAGATCTCTATTTTTAAATAAATGTGGTTCTTTTGAACTTTGTATTGATCAAAGATTCTTGAAATGTTTCACAATTGCCAAAAAATATTAAGCAGCACAACATGGAGAGTAAAAATGGAAAATGTTGCACGCCAAATCAGCATACAGTATAAGAATGATTTCTGAAGGATCATGTGACACTGAAGACTGGAGTAATGGCTAATATTAGCTTTGCCATTATAGGAATAAATTACATATTAAAATATTTTAAAATAGAAAGCATTTATTTTAAATAAGAATAATATTTCACAATATTACTGATTTTACTGTATTTCTGTTCAAATAAATGCAGCCTTGATGTGCATAAAAGACTTCTTAAAAAAAAAAAAAAGGGCTATTTTTTAAATCTTACAGAACCAAATATTTCGAGCGGCAGTGTATATCATGGTACCATGGTATTTTTTGAAAGGTACTGTACAACTGTGGTATTACTATCTGACACCATCACTGTAACATGGTACCATCATAGCAATTTTTTTTGCAATAAAACTAAATTCAGTTAACGCCAAAAAGAGATAAAATGACCAAAGTTTGGCGGCAAAGAAAGAAAATGTGTCTCAAATGACTCGATAGGGTAATTTTTTTAAATACCTGTGATTATATAATAGCTGACAACCACACAGATTTGCCACAATCACAATGTGAGGGCACAATAGAACCTTTAACACAGCATCAAAGACGCACACATCACACCTCACAATGGCGGCATCAATAAACAGGCCACATGCCATAGGAGCACATTAGACACACAACAGTGTAAAGGCATGTGTGTGTGAGCAGCTACAACTGAGAACACTGTAAAGCCCATCACTATGGCAACCATTTATCAAATGGCCATTCACAGGATGTACAAGTGGACACACACAGATATGAGGAAAAATACATCCTCTGCCTGTCTTTTCTTTTCTGTCCATCTCACACTCACGTAATGAAGACACCGCAGTGAGGATATAATATCTCACATTAGTCTCGACTCAACAGGAAAGACGGGATGGACTCAACAGAATCGCAGTGTGCCAGTGCAACCACACACTGTCGTTGCAGCATCAGCGGCAGAAATGCATCGACTGTCACACGCCAACCTAAATATTACATCTCATTTAAACACGCAATCAGTTTCTCCTTTATACAACGCCCAGGTGAATCTGTACAACCGAATAAACAGATTTCGATCCCACACCCTGGGAATGCCACGAATGGAGGGATCCTCCGTTCCTGATGACAGAGAGGGTGCGAAAAGAAAGGGAGAAACCCTCCTTGATCTGGGAACATTAATAATTGAGATGCTACAGCAGTCACACACCAAGCTCAAACGGCAATAATCAGTGCTGGACAGAGACTGTGCCCCTTTCTGACAGCATACACACACACCGCCCAGCTGAGCTTCACAAACACGACGGCACACACACTGCCTGAAAATGGCAGTGGAGGATACACACCCTAAAAATCTCAACCCACCACAGCAGCACCCTCTCCCTGAGCATCTCTCGTCGCATATCGTGAGCGAGAGAAAGGAAAAAATGTGGAGATGGGGTGGAGGAGACGGTGTGAGAGAGAGCCTGGAGGAGCTGGGTGTCTGCGGACGAATCAACCTGAGCAGTGCCGTCAGAAAGCAGTCTCCCTCCCCCTCTCTCTCCACCAGCAGCGTCCCCATCTCAGCCTCTCGAAAACCCTTCCCATGCTCCTTTCTTCTCGGTTCCCGACCCTCCCGTCTTACCTGCGGCTTGCTGGGAGGCTGCCTGTTCCGGCGGTTGGGTCTGGGCCTGGAGCGGGTGTAGTGCCTCAGTGTGTGGCCTTCGATGGGCAGGTCCATAGGGGGCTGAGGAGGTGCAGGCTCCGAGCGCCGGGGCTCTCTGTTGCTACGAGCGGCAGCAGCAGCAGCAGCAGCATCCGCCTCTCTCCCAGAGTAGGAGGAGCTTCCTGGCTTCAGCTGGCCTGCCGCGGTGACTGACAGACCCGTCACCAACGACAACGACAGGGCCCGCCTCCTCTCCTCCGTTCCTACCCTGGAGACCTGAGGCCATCCCCCTCCTCTCTCCTCTACCTCCTGCTGGGGATGTGTGGCCGCACGCGCCTGCTGTTCCCCTTCCACATCTAACAAACCTGCAGAGAGAGAGAGGGAGGAAATAAGGGACAACAGAGGGAGATAGTGAGGGAGGGGTGAGACTGAAGCTTGTATGATGTGTGTATCTACATAGAGAGGAAGAAATAGATCGAGATGGAGCGATGGATCTGCAGATTTACAGCAGAGGATACGAGAGGGAGCATAAAAGATCAGCGAAAAAAAGGCAGGAAAAAGCAAGGGGGAAGATAAAGCTGGATATCACGAAGGGTTCAGGATATTCACATGACAGATGCAGGCTGCCGAGGAATCTCCCAAAAACATGTCTAGAAAATATGTCATCTTTTACCCCAAAATCAATAACCAATAAAAATACAGTATTTATTTAGAATTATAGTTTGCATATAGGAAATCATGTCTAAATGAAGAGGATTACAGATTTTTGCACTGTGACATTATTTATTATGACAATTAAGCATTTCCCCCACAAATTTTTACTATAGTATTTTTTCGATTCTTCATTATTATATCTCATATATATATATATATCCAAACAAGAGGTAAGCCTCTTTGCGAGGCTGCATTTATTTGATCAAAAATACAGGAAAAACTGGAAAATTGTGAAATATTATTGCGATTTAAAATGTTTTCAGTTACAAAATATTTAACTATTTAAACCTACGACATTAATCCAGTCTTGTGTCACATGATCCTCCAGAAATCATTCTAATATGCTGATTTACTGTTTTTGTGAAAAAATGTTCAGGATTATTTGATGAATAGAAAGTTTAAAAGAACAGCATTTATTTGAAAAAGAAATCTTTTGTAACATACATGTCTTGTGGCTGTCACTTTTGATAAATTTTTTTAGCATTAATTTCTTAAAATAAATGAATTAGGTCTTTGCATTACAGTTATGATAATAAAAATGTCACAATACAAAAAAGGGTCCTACTAACAGGCTTCATTTTCTTTAAGCAAATTATAATTTCTTCATCTGATTTATCTTGGGGTGAAATGTGATTGGAATGAGAAAAGGAGGACAGGTATACACAAAAGAGCAGAGGAAGAGAAGGGTGTGGGACTGGGGGAGGGGTTGTGTCATGGTTGTAAGCGGGTGGCCCCCCTCCCTTGTCTGAGGGGCTCAGTGGTGTGAGAGTAACAGGGCTATGCTCCAGTTATAGCTGCTGCCAGCAGTGTTACACAGCTGATTATATATAGTAGATACAGGGTGGGACCTCCCAAAATCAAACCCCGCTGTCTCAGGCTCATACACACACCACAGATAGACACCAATTAGAGAGGGAGGGGAAATCCCATGAGAGGGGGGATCCCGCTCTCACAGCCAGGATTTCAAACAACAAAGCATGCTTTTGATGTCACATGTGCACTATAGCACTACTACAATAAATACTGCAACACATACACACTCATTCTCACACATTTGCACAAGTTGATCACACATTGGGTTGTCATTAAATCAGTTTACGTGTGATTAGGTAAAGGTTGTCATTGAATGAGATCTGCCTAACCATATCCTTTTAACTGCCACCCCCCTTTCTGAGCATAGATCTGAACCTAAATGGTTGTAATTCATGAATGCTTTGGAATACAGACCTAAGGTTTGTGTCTTTTTAAAGAAGAAAAAGGCAAAAAAAATTGCTGGGTTACTGTAAAGCAAATGCTGAACTAAACACTATACAAAAAAAAAATTATCTGATGCTAAATATATATTTTACAAAATAATTTGGACTCTAAAACTGCTAGAAAATTAAAGCTGTATGTCTAACCAAGTTGTATTCCAAATTTAAAGTTTATATCACAAAAAATTGAGCCCGCCAAAAGGTGTTAAAGTACCGTTGTCCAATTTCAAAAAGGGTTTTCACATGATGCATTTTGAGTGTTTAAGCTTTCAAATGATACCTAATTTATAATGATTACTAAAATAAATGATGAGAGAAAAAAGTCAAACTAAGTGCAGCAAGTGTCCTGCTACCGGGATACTGACAGTACATTTGATCGGATGTGTAAATATCATGCTGGTTTTGTTCAGATAAGAGACTTTAACCCCTCCTGTTCTGACATCTTTGATGACTGCATAATTAAACAGACCTCTGACCTCAACAGCTGTGGTGTGTGGTGCCAGGATTTCTTTTTTTCTAATTTTTTTTACAGCCAATCAGCTTTTAAGAAACATGCAGCTATGGTGTCACCAGTGTAAGCTGCACCCAATCACATTTGATTTAGGAGCGCAAAAGCAGAGACGAATGGAAAGAGAGAAAGAAGCACTTGTCGGCATCAAGACACAAGGGACTTACTTTTGATGGAAGGGGCGGGACGGATGCTACGGGAGTGGAAGCTGTTCCTCCAGATGACTGGGACGTACTATGATCACGCAGAGAGAAAAACTGCAATCAAACTCTCACTTTACATTACTGCAACAACTTGAATTTATAATGGAGTTCAAATTCTAAAACAGATACTCTAAATTCTGATTGGATGAGCCGTGTTGAAGCCACAGATGATATGAGCACACCTGTTATCGCACGGCAACTGAATTGCAAAAGTGGGGTTTAAACATCTGGATTACAAAAAAAATTATAATAACTGGTCACACTTTAGATTAGGGTCCAATTCTCACTATTAATTAACTATTAACTACGACTTTTGCCTCAATAAACTCCTATTTACTGCTTTTTAATAGTAAGGTAGTTGTTAAGTTTAGGTATTGGGTAGGATTATGGGATGTAGAATATGGTCATGCAGAATAGGGCATTACTACGTGCTTTATAATTATTTGAAATAAAATTACCACCACTTTTGAACATTTTAATGCATCTTTGCTTTAAGGTACACTATGTAACTTTTCTGTTCAAAATTAACTAAATTTAAATAACAAGTAAATGCATCATTAATCCTTCTTCCAAAACGTGTTTTTGTCTTACCTTGATTCACTAAGGTAAGCCTATTATAAGTGTTTATATTTCAGACCTGATGGGATGGTTTTATTTATGGTCTGGATTTATTTTCAAGGAATCACAGTGTCTATTAATGGGTATAGCTACATTATCTAACTTGATTATATCTCTTAAGCCAAGTAGTGAATGTTTTATGAGCAGTAAGATAACCATATTCATAGACACAGTCAGGCAGAGTCAAAGCACAACCAAAACAATGTTCTTATGCAAAATGCATGCAGTTGTTTTTTAACTGCTAGAGGGCCAAAACGTTGCATAGTGTACATTTAATAGAATTATTAATTTCTTTCACAAAAAAAAAAATCTGTCCCCAAACTTTTGAGAGTTAGTGTATGTTAGCCGTGAGTAAGTGGCGGATCAGAATGCTAGAATCGAATCATCTCACATCATCTGTAGGGAATTCATGCTCCATCACTCTGAGCTGAGGAACATTGGCCTTGATATTGGTGGACTGGGAAAACTCCCTCATATGCTTGTCCTAAAACCAAGAGAGATATATGTTGCATCATGTCATATACGCACACACAATTCTCATGTGCACAATAAACATTAATAAACGCAAACCCTCACCAGCTTCTCCTGAGCCACTGACAAATCCTGAAGAACTTCATCAATTATACTTTCCACCAGAGAGACACTGACAGACAGTTTCAGTTCACTGAGAAAGAGTGAGAGAGGGGTAAACATGAGTAAGGTTTAAGAGTTTAATATTGTTAATAGTGATGCGTGTCGCACCTGAGCTTGTTTTTGATGTTTTTCTCTGCCTCTTGCATTGTGTTTTGAATGAAGTGTGCAGCCTGACGTGTCTTCTTGGCCACACGATCCGCCAGCTGCTCGTTGACACTTGACCTCTGGACGACTCTGGGGCAGGTCAGCTGGGCGGACTGCAGTATTGCCGTAGCCAGTTCCTGCACAGCACAAAAGAAAGTCTAATTTATACTGCCATTGAATTACAGTGACCTCCACTAAAGCAATCTGTACTACATAACAGACACAACAGAGTTCTGTATGCAAACACACACCCAAAAAACATGACTTTACCTGGATTTCCTCAGTGATCTCACTCCTCAGGGCTGTAGCTGCGTCATTGAGAATGCATTTCAGCATGTGACCACTAGAAGGCGCTCTTCCCAACTCATAGAGTCCTGCAAAAGACTGAGAGGCAAGGCCAAATGTCAAACACCACGAGTTAGGGCATCACCACATTGTTATAAAAATTTGAAACAGAAAAATATATCAGCCATTACTACTATGCAGTGCATCTTTAACGTCCTCATCATATGTGTCTTAATATTTTATGTTACATATTCTACAACTTTAAGATGTAAATCTTAAATTCTCAGAATTCTTTTATTATGTAAATAAATTATCACATACATTTCTGAAATCTGGTGTACCCTGTTATTAGTACACTCATTTTTAAAATACTTCAAATAGTACTGCATAACAGGAATGGCTCGTACACTAGCTACTGTTCAAAGTTTGGGGAGATTTAAAAAAGAAAAAGAAATTAGTACTTTTATTCAACAAGAAAGCATTAAAGTGATCAAAACTTACAGTAAAGACATTTACAATGTTACAAAATATTTTGTATTTTATATAAAACTTTTACTAATTAAAGAATGGCGGGAAAAAGTGTATGACAGTTTCCCAAAAAAATATTAAGCATTTCATTGTAAATGTATAATATAATTTGTATTATATTATACATGATATTACATTGTAAATGTTTTTACTGGAAATTTTGGTCAAATAAACGTAGTCTTGATGAGCACTAAACATTCAAAAATCTTAGCGATTCCAAGCTTTTGAACAGTAGAGTATAAAATGATCAGATTTTGAATCTGTAATAATGCAAACCATGTATATGTGTAATCTCATACACTAATGGCTGTCTTTGCATGTTGAAGCGCTTCCTCTGCGAGCAAAATGTCCGACTGCACCTCTTGTATATTATAGCAGGTTAAAGGATGCACACTTTCCTGTAGTTTTTTACAGAGATCCTGCACTAACTGAGCACAAAAAGAAAGAGACAGACACATTGTCATTACGATCTGAACTCTTAGTATGTAGTATTACAGTCTACTATATCATAGGCAGTTAAAGTGGTATATAGGAAGAATATATCCAGGCAAACCTGTTCAGAGCGAGTGGTCTTCAATCCATGCTGTAGATGACACATTTCCTCACCTGTTGCACACTGTCTCTGATTGTTCCTGTATAAAAAGGCCTGGATCTACATATATGCATACAAAAAGAGTCAGTTATATCTTGTCATCATCTGTTCTCCTGGCTTTCTATAGTGCTTCAGATGAGAACTAACTTTCTGTAAAGCTTCCTCTGTCTTCTCTGGGGTGTTTCGATAGGTTTGAAGAATATCACTCAAAGGAATGGACATGTTCTGTAGTGTCAAGTTCCTGATAAAACACACAAAGAAATACAGACTTTTTAACTAATACAATTCACTGAAAAACCCCTTTAGGTCTGTGGGTTACTCTCACTTTTCCATGGCATTGGCCACATCCATAAATCCTCCAGAAGTCACATTGTTCCGGTCCCAAACCAGCGTTCTGTCAGAAAACAGGGCAAAATAGAGACAGTTATAATAAGGTTTCATTAGTTGGGATTGAACTACCAATGAACAATACTTCTACAGCATTCATTAGTCTTAGCTTATAATGAATTAATTTATTAATACATTTTTAGGATCAAAAGTTGCTAACATTAACTATGTAACTCATAATGCACAAATAACATGAATATGAACATTCTTTGTAAGTAACATTAACAAAGGTTTATAAATGCTGTAAAATTACATTTACTCATTGTTAGTTAATGCATTAACTAATGTTAACAAACAAGACCTTATTGTAACTAACTATGACTAATTATAAATTAACAATAATGATGTCTCGTTGACAGGAACAATGATCCAGGAACATGTCCAGTTCAGCAAAAGAAATCTACAAGTCACCATGTGTGCATGTGAAATTACTTTAGCTTGGTGTTGATCATGAGGGCCTTTGCTAGCATCTTTGCTCCTGTGTCACCTATACAATTTCCGCTGATATCAATCTTTGACAGGCTTGCATTGCTTCCCAGGCTGTTGATGAGGATAGTGGTGCCTGTTTTTAACTTTGAGTCACATACAGAGAGAGACTCCAGTGGCTAAAAAGTTTGAAAAAGAAAGTAAAAAGGTCACTATCCAAGCCATATGCACATCATACATTTTCTTTATCAAGTTCCATTGATCTTACATTCAGAGTCATTTTATGGAGTCATTAACCTTTGGCTGTAAGTCTCATTAAGATTTCTATCAAGTCTCATTAGCTTAAGAAAACAGTATTGACTGAGCAGGTTGGGTCGTGAGAGGCCAGCGCTGATTCTTTGGAGAGCATAAATGCTCTTATTAATGTGGATAAAGTTATATAAAGTTGAGAGTTTGTTTTAATGAGTCCTATCTTTGAGTCAGAGCTGCTTGTGTAATTACTGAGACCGGGCGAGCCTTGATGGAGAGGGATTTTGGGTAATTAAAATTCAAAGCTTGCTGGAGAAATGAAGCGGGGGGGGGGGGGGGGGGGGCGTCTCTGTGGACCTTCTCTCTTTATTGGTGGTACTAGTATTACAAGAATAGACGCAAAAACACACAGAAGCACACATTCCAATCTCCACCGCTAACTGAGGCAAAGATAGCAGCTCTTCCTACTCTCGTTAATGTTATGTGAGAGCTGTGGTCCGTAGGTGGACGTTCTGGTGTACGTAACCATGGTGGATGGGGGACATGTGATCCTCATTAATTTGCAGTAATACTCATATCATTTGGGAGAGGCTGCAGATATGACTGAGGCCTGATTCTAATACAATAATGGAAAGTGTGTGTTTATGTGTGTAGGGTTTCTGACATTAAAAATGATGTACTCACACACTCCTCCTCCTGAATTAGCTGTACAAGGCGGTGTAACACATCTGTAAGAGCTCTGAGAGAAAAAGGAAATAGTTGAAAGGAAAAGGAGGAAGCGATAACATTTTAAAGGAAATGTGTAATTTCAGCACCACTAGCACAACCTTGTAGAAATTTAACAAGTTTCCTGAACAATCTCCCATCTAACAATCAAAAAATTACACACATCATCTAAAAAAAACATGACTAATCCACAGCTAAACTACATGGCACTTACCTAGACTTCATGGCAAAATTGCGTCCGATTGAAAGGTGTCGAATAGAATGACTGCGACCAATGGAGAGAATTAAAGTAACCATATTGCTCTCAAAACCTGAGAGAGAAAAAAATCAAATTATTAATTGTGATTTGTTTTTAATAATAATCAAATTTCACTCCGTGTCATGTTAGCCATACAACTACTTCCGTCACACTAAGCTACCAAATTAGACATGCCTCTTCTTTCTACATGCATAAACATTGTGTTTTTACCTGTAAAGTAGACAGAACACGTTCTAGGTACTAGTAACAAATGAATATGTACTTGTATCTATTAATAAGTACTAGTATCTAATTAATAAGTACTTGTATCAAATGAATACGTACTTGTATCTAATAAGTCAAGTATCTAATGAATAAGTACTTGTATCTAGGGAATTAGGATAATTTTATGCATACCATTCCATAAATCGCTTACAGCCCCTTTCATATGATCACTACAAGTTTCAAATGATTTCCAGTGCTCCAGTCAAGTATGTTTTCATATCTTATAATTCAAATATCTCTCTCACTTATATCACACTGACACAAGCCTCTCTCTCCCTCCTTTGTGTGTGTGTTTGTATGTGTTCAGACAGGTGTGATGATAGCCCTGCAGGGGCACAGTGTGGGTCCAGTGGGTCATGTGCTATTCTGACTGATGTGTTGAGCCTTTCTCCTCATGTAGCCGACACAACAACGCCTATATTTGCTTCGTCTCCTCCTGGGTTATAAAAATAGCATGGCCTGATTCCATCTTCTCCCAGGGTTCAAAATTTTCATGAGCTTCTGTCTTGAAAGGCAACACTAGTTGCTTCGAGAAGCATCGAAAACATCCAAAATCATTTATTTTTCTATTAAGCAGATATCTAGTTCATATTACAAATATACATTCAATGAACTAAGGAATATTCCGGGTTAAATACAAGATAGGCTCGGTCATCAGCATCTGTGGCATGCTGTTGATTACCAACGATGATGAATTTCACTTCTCTTAGTTTGAAAAAAACAAAAAACTGCTGGGTTGTGTTAACCCAATTTTGGGTCAAATATGGTCTCACCCAACGTTGGGTTAAAAATTAAATTTAAAAATGGACAAACCCAGCCGTTGGTTTACAGTTTTAATGTAACCAATGCAATTTGTCCATTTTTAAATTGCATTTTTGTCCATTTTTGATTTTGTCCAAAATGCAATTTGTCAATTTTTAAATTGCATTTTTTAACCCAACGTTGGGTGAGACCATATTTGACCCAAAATTGGGTTAACACAACCCAGCAGTTTTTAGAGTGAAGGAAAACCTGTACAATTACAATGAGCGCCTATAGCTTAAAAGCAAAAATACGAAACATGGTAAAACCTTTACATGAATTCTTCATTAAAATATTTGAACAGTTAAATTGTGAAAATTGTCAGGAAACATTCTGTGCATATTTTATGTTTAGAATCTTAAAAAAATTAGGATTTTGGACCAATGAGATTAAATTTTTTTTCCATGTTTATATCTATTCCACAGATTTTTCCTAAAGAATCTATGCCAAAGAATGCTGTAATTGTCTGCAAATATTATGAGCTATTTGTACAGATGTACACAACGCACCATTTACTACTTTCTTATCTTATGAAAAGAAGAGGTTTTCTGAGAGGCAAGAGGACAAATGCACACACACAGCGAATCAGATTAATTTATGCCTCCATCTCTCAACGCATCAGTCAGATATGATTTATAACCCGATGTAAGGAGAGATCCTGTGACCCCTCTAGTGCTGTTGTGAAAGAGACAGTCAAGTGAGAGCAATATAATAAATCTGACAGAAAGAAAGAGGATGGTAGAAATGGAGGTTAACAAATTGCTGGAGCTGTGAATGAGAATAAAATAAGAGACTGTACCGTTGTCAGACAGGTCTAGGCTGCGGATGGCCTTGGCCTCGAAGATGTGTTCCTGAATCACCTGAGCTCCAGCCGACTTCAGCTACATGTACCACAACATCACACACAGTTTTAAGAAAAGATTCATACAATACTTTGATGTGTATGTCAGTGTGTGTACCTCACAACAGCTGATGTCAAGCTCCAGCTCAGATAGATGAGTGTTGGTGGCCAAGCCCTGTAGTAACAATCTAAACAACATTAACACTGGACATTAATAATGATCCAAATAAAATAAAAATACACTACCGTTCAGAAGTTTGAGGTAAGATTTTTTTTTTTTTAAGAAATAATACTTTTATTCAGCAAGGATTAAATTTATCAAAAGTGACACTAAAGACATTTTTAACATTATGAAAGATTTCTTTCAAATAAATGCTGTTCTTTTGAACTTTCGATTCCTCAAAGAATACTGAAAAAATCTGCCACGGTTTCTACAAAAATAGGCAGCACAACTGTTTTCAACATTGATAATAATCAGAAAGGTTTCTTGGGCACCAAATCAGCATATTAAAATGTATTTTTGAAGGACCATGTGACACTGCAGTCTGGAGTAATGATGCTGAAAATTCAGCTTTGCCATCACAGGAAAAAATCACATTTGAAATATATCAAAAAAGAAAACCATGGAAGCTTATTTCCGCCACGGAATAAAAAAATTCAAAAGATAATTGCGACTTTTTCATCTCACAATTCAGACTTTTTTTCTCTCACAATTACGTGATATAAACTTACAATTGAGAGTTATGAGGTCAGAATTTAACCTCACAATTCTGAGAAATAAAGTCAGCTCAATTCAGCAGAAATAAAGTTGCGAGATTATATCTCACAATTCTGACTTAATTACTTGCAATTGCGAGTTTATATCACGCAATTCTGAGAAAAAAATTCAAGGAAAAAAAATGGCTGAAACAAGCTTCCATAGAAAATTATTTTAAACAGTAAATAATATTACTCTTTTCAGTTTTGATCAGATAAATTCTGCTTTGGTGAGCATAAAATACTTATTTAATTTTACTGACACCAAACTTTTGAACAGTGCTGTGTACAAAATTTGTTGCAGATATTTAGACCATAAGCGAACAGATTCTAAATTTAAAGGAATTTAAGCTTATAACACATACATTCATGCTAATATTGGAACAAAGCCCATACCTGAGAGCCTCTGGAGGTAGTTTAGTTCCAGCCAATCCCACGTATTTTAACACAGTGTTCTTGCTAAAGAAATCCCTCACACTGCGCGTGACCTCTCGTACTTTCCTAGCACAGCCACACAGATCAGTATGTACATGCTGCCTACGTAGAGATGCTTACACTTCATAATGTCGATGTTTTGATGGCTCACCTATGAGAAAAAGTGTTCCTGGAGAGGTTGAGGTAGCTCAAAGTAGTGCAGCAGCCGACAGATAGAGACACAAACAGCTAGAGAGAAACAGTAAAAGAAAGGTACATCAGATTCTTTACTGAAGTGAAAAATTCAAGCATTATTTGGTAAACAACTGAACCAGCTTTTGGGTACAAACTGTCTCATTCCCAGTCTCATGGGCTAATATTGGATAAATATTATATATGTCAGTATTTAACTTCCATAATTCATTTTACACCACAATATGAGCAATCAAATAAAACGTAGAATATAACTGATGGGACTCACTGTGTCTAGGGGGCAGTCTGTGCAGCTGAGGTCAAGGTGAGAAACTGCATTTGGAGCAGACAGGAACTTAAAGAGGCTCTAGAAGAGAGACAGACAAGCATGAGATTTCAAAGCCACCCTGTCCCAAGTGCTCTTTTTTGCTAAATTTTGCAATGCTGCCAATAAATAAAACCTATATGACAAAAGACATATGCAGCCAAGTGAAACCAAATAAATGTAGCCTGGGTGAGTTCTTTCAACAAAAAAACTAAAATTTTGAATGGTAGTGTATCTAATGTATTATAAATAGTTTTTTTTGTGGTGGGCCAGTTAAAATATTGGCAGTGCAAGTACGAATGTGAACACCAGGCCCCTACATCCCCCCAGCTCTCTTAAACTCACCACTGCCTCTTCTGTGGCCAGGCAGCCGATGTTTCCGCTCAGATCTAGGTGGGTAAGGGTGTTGCAGAGAAATGTACTTTGATGAAGAACTTGAACCAGACAGCCGAGGCCTAGTGTAACAGGAAGACCCTAAATTAGCATTCACAAAGCAATGCCATGGCAACCAACCCTTTATTATCTTGAATCTAGTTACTTTTGTAGTTGCGAAGCAGCATCTTGACATGTTCAAAAGGAGTAAGAGATAAAAACTGCACCTTTTGGGGACATGGAGACCTTGGATAGGTTCAGCTGACTGAGGCCACGGGACAATTTGCACAAACTCTGACTGAGAGCAATCACACCTGAGAGCCGGTAAGCAGAGAAATCATAACATCAGCCTATAACACAGAAAACCATGAACAGACCAAAACCTAATTTCAGATAGAGAATCCGCATCAGAACCTTTATCCTCTATTGCATTGATAGACAGGTTGATGATATGGATAATAGAGGCAGAATTTTCCCGAAGAGCAGAGGCCATCTTGACAGCAAAATCCCTGCATCGTGAATTCAAAAAGAGTCAACTTGCTTCAAAGTAACACATAGAAATTGGGTAAATGTGTTTAACTTTTCATAAGTGCAAGGGCCTTGATTAAGCTCACATTTTGAGTCCGCTGGCCTCCAGACTGACCTCCTCCAGAGCACAGGACCGGGCGACCATATAGAGGACCTGCTCCTGCACATCAGGGGTCTGAGAACAAAGAGAAGAGGTTCTCAACATTTTTTGAGGCAAACAGACATACCAAGATCGACATGAATTGAGCATGATACACTATGACTATGATAAACATGTTGAGTGGGAAGAATTGTGATCTGTGCAGCCACAAAATATTGAAAAAATTAAATAAAGAATACGCTTGTTTGTTTGATTGATTGATTCAAGAAAGTGGCTTCGGCTACAATTCATTGTTCTACCCATCCTTAAATCCTCTCTCCATCTAAATGAGTATACTGTATCACACAGAGATCAAAGTCACCTTGAGCATGTCTTGTTGTCATGGCCAGATCAGCAATATATTATTTGGAAAGTGGCCTATATCTGACCTTTCCACAGCCAGGAGCGAGAGGAGATGAAGGTCTGACATGACTGAATAAGCCAAGTCTAAACAAGAACAACAATTCTGCTCCAAGTTAAAAGTAGGGTTGGCAATGTTTTTCATAAACACTTTTTGTTATACTGGTTGAAACTCTCTTCACCATCCTGATAGCAATCAATAATAGAGGTGGTTTAAATATTTAAAAAAATTTCATGTATCTTTTCTGTGGAAGTCTCAGGACCAAACAATGTTCATTCATTGCATTCGGACCAAATGAAATGATACGATGTCCAACCAGCCTGTCAGCATATGTATTTGCATACCTCCGCACATCATGTTCTAGAGTTCTAGACAGACAATCACCAAGCGCCGCAAACAAACAGCAGTCATCTTTTTCAGTTCCTCCTGAACCAAAACAACAAGCATGCTGTGCTCACGCCATGTCGTGATTACCGTAATTACAAGATGGCAACACGTGATGTTCTAGCTGATGTACCCAGAGCTGTTCACATCCTCAGACTCGGAATTATGCATTTCTTTGGAAACACTATCAACGCTGGATTATTTTTTAATTTTTTAATAGCACAGTTGCTAGACAGGAAGTGAGGTGGAAGAGAGAGAGGGGGGACGGGATCGGGAAAGGTCTATGAGCCGGGACTCGAACTCGAGTCGCCCGAAGCACAACGGCGCTACATGTCGGCACACTTGCCCACGAGGCTGTAAGACTGGAAGAGAGGCCAACTCTCTGAGAAAACAAAGGAAATTAAGATTTGAACTCTCTCTTGTAAAGCTAGCATCACTATTTGAGACGCAAGTCTCACCTCAGATTACATCTCTTCCCCTCTTCCGCCACTCTTTCTCTCCCATGCTGATATCACTCATGAATCTGCAGCAGTCAGGTGGTACAAGTCAGACCTCTACAAGTTATTTACGTTTATTGTAATGTTATGTACTTTGAGACATGAGGTAATTTAATGCCATCTCTCGTGATGTTTTGTAGACTCTGCTCTGGCTGCGTACCGTCGATTAGGAGGATGCATGGCTTTGGAGGGAGGTTGGGAACTTATGCTTTCAAAGCTAGCTTGCTATTGCTAGCCTCTCTGAAACTGCCTATTATACCTTTAACAGCTTTCTTTATCAATATGCATGATTATTAGCCCAGTAATATCCGTACATACCAGTTTGAAGTCCTTGCTGCATATCTTGGTAAACCACTGGTTGAAGGACAGAGCGCCCACTGCTAAAGCCAAGTCCCTATTAACATTAACAGAATATTATTATTACTATTATTGTTATTATAAAAAAGATATATTGACCATTTTTATATTAAACATTTATAAATAAATTAATCTATTTATTTATTCAAAATACTTCCTTTCAAAAGTTTGGGGTCAGTACGTTTTTTTATTATTAGTTTATTCAGCACATTACATACATTAAATGGATCAAAAGCGACAGTAAAGATTTTCATATTGTTACAAAATTTTTTTATATTTCAAATAAATCCTGTTCTTTTTAAACTTTTAATTAAAAAAAATCAAAGTATCACGGTTGCCACAAAAAATATTAAGCAGCACAGCTGTTTGCAACATTGAAAATAATAAGAAATGTTTCTTGAGCAGCAAATCAGCATATTAGAATGATTTCTGAAGGATCATGTGACACTGAAGACTGGATTAATGATGCTGAAAAATCAGCTTTGCATCACAGGAATAAATTACATTTTAAAATATATTAAAATAGAAAACCGTTTAAGAGTAATAACATTTCACAATATTGCTGTTTAACTGTGTTTTTGATTAAATAAATGCAGCCTTGATGAGAACAAGAGACTTCTTTCAAAAACATACAAAAACCTGGCTGAGCCCAAATGTTTGAAAGGTAGTGTATATTAAAGTTTTATATATACAAAATTCAATATATATTTAGAAATTAGAAATTATGCATAGTTTTTAATAATTTTTTTCTTAACCAGAGATATAAGTTTCATTGTATACCTGCTGTCTAAATGACTGAAGTCGATGAGGCTGAACACCCGACAGTTCTGAACATGGTAAATATTATCAACATCCTAGAAACAGAAGCAACAGTTCTTAAAACCATCATTGCTAAACCTTTGACATTTTCAATTCTTGTTAGTAGTGACTCCCACAGACCCACTGAACTTCCACACAGCATGGGAACTCGTTGAAGTCACACAACGCTGCATATGTGTCTGAAAAGCCCCCTGTAAGGCACCAAAGAGGATGAAGAAAAATCAAATGAAAGCACTTGGATATCTAAATAACATCTAGATGTGATTGTCAACAGTGATCTAACCACATGGTCCAACTACTCCATTCACATGTTCTTCAACTTTGGAGGCAAGACTGCGTAGCCGCTCTTGAAGATCAGGAGGAACTTTCTTCAGCAATTTCCTGAAAGCAAGAAAAAGATGGAGGGGGATAAAGGAAGTGTAGGATCAGTGTAACCACATCAGCCAACACAAATTCAAAGGTCATGTTTGTTCCATTTGTGGGCAGATAAATCTGTTAATACTTACCAGAAGAAGTGAGTCAAATTGGAGAAGACCTTATGGTTTAACTAATCAGATTTTATAATAAGGGGCAATATGGAAAAATGAATCTCCATAAAGATCATCCACTTTTTTACAGTGATAGATTGAAAAAATGGTTCTGTTTCCAGACCCAGATTTTACACCAGATATTCAATACACAAACATGTAAATCACTGTTGCAAGTTAACTCAATTTATGTCAAAAAGGTTCTATATTAGGAGAAAGGTCTTAAATGATTGCGTAATACTTTCATGTTTAGCGAGTTCTACTAACAACAAGTAAATTTGCAACTACATGTCAACTAACTCTCATTAGAGTATCAGTAGACTGTTAGATTAGGGTTAGGTGTTAGGGTTCAGGTAAGTAGAATAAGTTGACATGTAGTTGCAAAGTTACTTATAGTTAGTAGAATGTCTGTTGGGGGACTATGAAAATAAAGTGTTAGTAGATACTAAGCAGACAGTCTACTAGTACTCTAATGACAGTTAGTTGACATGAAGTTACAAAGGTACTTATAGTTAATAATAGTATCATGTCTAAAGTGGACCATATAAATAAAGTGTTACGTTTTTTTCTAGTGATAAAGGATGTTTACAAGCTGTCTCATTACATTTACCTAAAATTAAAAAAGATTTAAAACACAATTAAATCCATAAAGTGATCCCCTAAATTATTATATATATATATGAAGCGACCTTAGAGAGACAGAATCATTGTTTTCAGACCCTTTGAGAAATGAGGTGATGTGCAATGTATATTATGAAAAAATGTAAGTGTTTTTTGGATGCATGCAAACCTATAGTTGGAGACCTCCAAAACAAAATTAGGAACCTTTAAATAGTATAAGAGTTGAAACATTACCTCAACGTTCCTTTGTTTAATATTATATTTACACTACACTATGGCCCAGTTTCACAGACAGGGCTTAGATTAAGCCAAGAATAGGCCTTAGTTCAAGTAGCTTTTATAAACGTACCCAAGAATAAAACTTTACTGGTGTGCATCATGAGACAAAACAATGCCACTGACATTTTAAGATGTATTGCTTTCAGTTAAAACAGCTCCAACATGCATTTTAGTCCAGGACTGGCTTAAGCCTTGTCTGTGAAACCGTGTACCAAACCAAATGCACCATGTTTGATCAGATGTGATGTTTCTCAGATCACTCACCCTGGCGATGAATCAGGAAAGATCTTCTTGAGTGAGGCGGTGACATGGCTGACCACAGCTTCCAGATCTCTCACTGACATCAGGCTAAGAAAGTAGCTCTGCTTGTCTGTCTCGATAACCACCTCACAAACACAAAGTGCAAGGGATGATAAGTGATAAATAACTAACTGGCTGGCTGATTGAAAGAGATGAAACTACTGAACCCCCATTGCTTGCCCCCCAACAGCTTGACATTTGCAACAATTTAAAAACCACAGGCTTTACTCATTGGAAAAAACATCAGGGTTGAAAACTGACCTCAACTTCCCTGTATTTTCAACTTCATGTTTACATCGTACTATAAATATGTTAGCAATTTAAATAGAAAAAGAACAAAATACTACAGTAAAAAAAGTGTTATTGGACCCTTTTCACATTTCCGAGGTTCTTCAAAGCGGGGGTCGTCATAGTTGGGTAAACTTCATTAGTGGTGAATAGAAACTGCACGACTCCCATTTGCTCGAATGGCAAAAGAAAAAAATCCATGATAGAGTTTCCACCACTTTCCAAAAGAGGAAAATATCGAGATTGATTACAGCCGTCAGAAGAGAGAATGATGTGAAATTTGCCATCAATCCCTAAGCTGTTATATTAGAAACACCCTCACAGCAGTGGTAATTCGTTTTTTAATAGTTTACTGCCAAGGGAATATAACAATAGTGTTATAATTACATTTTTTTAATGAAAATTTGAAAAACTTTACTAGATTTAAGATGTTGATAATTGTATAACTGTCATCACTGTCAGTAAAAGATGTTTTTGTTGTTTTTACTTGTAATGCATGTATTTGTTGTATTGTAAAATTTGAAAATGTTTTTATAATTACAAAGTATTATCTCATAATTTACAGAGAAAAATCATATTTGGCAATATTATACTACCGTTTAAATTATTTGTGGTCAGTCATTTTTTTTATTAAATTATTTATTCAATTAAAACTTTTATTCTACTAGGACGCATTACATTGATCAAAATGAAAACTTTTACTTGCAAAAGAGATCTATTTTAAATAATTAACTTTCTATTCATCAGAGAATACTGAAAAGATTAATCAGTCTCCACAAAAACATTAAGCAGCACATTTGTTTTCCATATTAATAAATAACGAATTTTTCTCGAGCACCAAATAAGCATATTAGAGTGATTGACAATTCATGAAAATTTAGCTTTGCCATCACAGGAATAAATTAAATGTAAAATATATTAAAACAAAAACTAATATTATAAATTGTAATAATATTTCCTTGGAGGATGAGAATTTGTAATAAAAAATAATAGAACAATTGGATTGAACTTAAGTTAAATAATGAATTGCATAATTTATGGGGAAAATATATGGTATATTTGTATTATATCACAGCTGCCCTTATTTTATTTTAAATTCACAGATGCTTCAACCCAAAGCAACATATAAAACGTATACAAATGTTACAGTGTAGATTAATAAGCAAACTTTAAATGTTCATTATCGTGGCGTGTTGTAGCTGTAGATCTCTTACCTGCTCAATGCTGTCGATGATGATGGCATAGATCTCGAGATAACTAAAGGAACTCTCCACCTGAAGCAAGAGACAGGACCGCTGTAAACAGCACACATACTCTACAGCAAATAACACTGGAAATACAGTGACTCACAAGTTAACATAGAAGAGAATGTGGGCTGGGGGGGTCAGGGAGGCTGGATCTTTTATTGAAACTCAAACACAGAAGTTGAGCTTTGGAACGAGTATTTTTTTTCTTTCCACAGGAACTAGCATTGAGTCATGCACTTTCAGCATCTAACTGCTCTCCATTAGGAGCTAATAGCTCTTCTTTCACAAATCAAGAAATACAATCAACTCTTAAAGGAGTACATGTCATTCCATCTTTTCCCAAAATCCTCAGTTATGAACTCGCATCAAGCTGTTTGTGCTAAAAGCAGAAGAGTCTATATTACTCAAGTCTATATTACTCAGAGGAAATATAAATCTCTACAAATAATTATTCCCCCCTACAGCACTTTGAGTTAATACTGTACGTGATCTACTGACCCTCCTGTTTCTAACCTACAGCTTGTTTATCAGCTGCATATTTTTAGAACACAGTGTCAATTCACTGTTCAAGGTTATTGGGTGTTTTTTTTTTTTATGACCATTTCCTTATTCTATCAGAATGAATGTATTTCACACACCTGATGTTCTGAATGTGAATTTTAACATTATGATTTCTGAATGTTAAATGGTATATTGGTACTGAAACAAGAGCTGTATGGTCATGTAACATTAAAGCTACATTACTTTGAAGCATTTCATTTTAAAATACCCCATAAAATTAGCCTGTTCTGATACACACTGGGCTCAAAACATAGATGGACACTTAAAGGGATAGTTCAGCCAAAAATGAAAATTCTGTCATTTACTCACCCTCAAGTGTTTGCAAACCTGTATGACTTTCTGTCATCGGTTTAACACAAAAGAAGATATTTTATTGGATGCCAATGGCTATCATCACCTGTCTGGTTACCAACATTCTTCAAAGTATCTTTTGTGTTCAACAGAAGAAAGAAACTCATACAGGTTTGGAACAACTTGAGGATGAGTAAATGATGACAACTTCATTTTCATTTTAAGCCACACTTGAGTATGAAATTAATTTTTATTTGAAAACAATATTTAAAAAAATCTGAAAACAAATCATACCATTTTCTCAAAATTTAAAATGTAATTTCAATATACGATTGAGGGAGCAGGCTACACAGTTAACTCCGAGAAAACGCTATGCGTGAGCAAACAGTTTGTGAATAGGCTACTAACAAATGATGGCCGTGAAAGAGACTGTGAACGCATTGAATAGGATATGTTTAGTTGGTGAATAACATAGGCTACTATTACACAGTAGCGATAACGTTAAGCGCACCAGAATAAAATATAATATTCAGAAATAAACAGTGTAGCTGACTTACAGATTCAGTTAACATCCACAAAGGAATAAGTGCAATGATTCGGGGAGCAAACTAAACAGTGAACAAGGGCTACTTAAAGAATTAGTTCACTCAAAAAAAAAAAAGTGCTGATAATTTACTCACCGCGATGTCATACAAGATATCCATGTCTGTCTTTCTAAAAGAAATTAAGGTTTTTGAGGAAAACATTCCAGAATTTTTCTCCATATAATGGACTTCAATGGCAACCAACGGTTTGAAGGTTCAAATGTCCGTCTCAATGCAGCTTCAAAGTCTCTACACGATCCTAGTCGAGAAATAAGGGTTTTATCTAGTGAAACGATCGGTCATTTAAAAAAAAACAAAAAAAAGATATATATATATACACTTTTTAACCACAAATGCTAGTCGTGTACCATCTCTGAGATGTGCCACGCATTGCATCATCACGTTGGAAAGGTCACGCGGCACGTCATCTAAGTTATTTGTCTGTGTACTCCGGTTCAAAAAGGTAGGGAAGGGCGAAAAATTCCATCTCATTTTCTCCTCCAACTTCAAAATCGTCCGACATCTTTGTTTTAATTTATTATAAAAAATAAATATAAATTTGTGACCTTTCCAACGTGATGACATAATATGTGGCGCATCTCAGAGATGGTACAAGACGGGCATTTGTGGTATATATATATATATATATATATCTTTCTTTTTTTTGTTTTATAACCTATCATTTCGCTAGATAAGACCCTTATTTCTCGACTGGGATTGTGTAAATACTTTGAAGCTGCATTGAGACTGACATTTGAACCTTCTTTGAACATTGGAATAGTTGGTTGCCATTGAAGTCCATTCTGTATAGAAAAATCCTGGAATGTTTTCCTCAAAAACCTTAATTTCTTTTCGACTGAAGAAAGAAAGACATGGATATCTCAGATGACATCGGGGTGAGTAAATTATCAGCAAAACGTTTTTTGAAAGTGAACTAATCCTTTAAGCTCCGCTGCTTTCTTCGACCCTCTCTGTCTCTGCTCCTGCACTGTGTCAGTGTGAGAGGGGGGGTGGCCAGCGGCTAGAGCGGCAAAAGCCAATGTGTGCCTCTTTTAACAATATATTTAACGATATCTTTTGCATTTCTAATCCAAACAACGCCAAACTTGGCACTGCACTTACTCGTGCTCGTAGCAAGACACCAGTCAAGTTTGAAATCCATCAGACTAACGGTTCGAGAGATATGCGAATAAAAGACACACACACACACACACACACACACACACACACACAGACAGAAAGACGTTCCTGTAATTTATAGATAGATATACTATTCAGAAGTAAACAGCGTAGCTGACTAACAGATTCAGTTAACATCCACAAATGAGTAAGCGTGACGATTCAGGGAGCAGGCTACACAGTGAACTCGGAGAAAACGCTCCGTTTGAGCAAACAGTTTGTGAATAGGCTACTACAAATGATGTAGTAGCCAAATAAAAAAATTATATTCAGAAGTAAACAGTGTAGCTGACTTAATGTTTAGCTGACAGAGTGTTTATGTCAGAATGTTTATTTTTAAACCACAACCTTCTAAGTGCTTCTTTTACCGGTTCGAGAGATATGCGAATAACAGACAGACAGACCTGTAATTTATAGATAGATAGAGTTAAATGTTGTATATAACCAAATATTGACTAATTGTTATCTGAAACTTTTTTTTTTAAGTGTAAGACAGCGGTGTAGAAACCATTTGATAAGTCTGTGTGCATGAGCATGCATGTAGAAACGTAGAAATATCTAAAAGTAGAGGAAAGAACGTCTCCCCAGTTAAAATGATTTCTACGACCCCGATCTGAGATCGATGTGCTCTGATAAACTGTTTCCCACCTTCACTGGCTGCTTGCTGTGGAACACATGAGCTCTCCATTGAGACATCACCTGTTAAAGAACAAAAACACAACAGAACAGTGTAAATGAGTCTAGTGCCATCTGCTGGTACACAAAAACTGCTCACAACAACAGGCTAGCTACTTCCTTTCAGTTGTACTCTCTGTTATCAGTCTTTGTGGCTTTCAGTTTTATAGCTCAGCAACCAACCAAAAAATTTTGTTTTTACAACAATATTGTTTGGCAAAACCACAAAAAAATATTGTGGCCTTTTCAGTGCTTACTCTTTCACATTAAACAGAGAGAAGCGTGCAAGCCCTTCAATGATAAATGAACGAACAGTGCTGACTGTGCAAGCAGATTCTTGCAAAGCATGAGACATGCTCATTTCATCAGCACATCTCTGCACCATGAGCAGCGAGTGCTGCTTTCTAGATGAACATCACAGTCGACAGTGAAGTCGTTCGGTAATACTAACAAGACTGGGAGAATCCAGAGTTTTCAAATTAATTTAATGACATTAATCATGTGACTTTGAACAGACATGATGCTCTTTTTATATTATTCTCAAATCATGCTGGAGAACATGATCATCAGGTTTTGAACAAACGTATGGAGAGTTCATGCAGCTCAAGTGCTGCTGTCATTAAAGCAAAAGGGCAACAAACCAAATTACTAAGACATTCTGAAATTCATATTTTCCTCATATTTGTTCTTAGAAATATTTGTTCTGTATACATATATATGTATGTATGTATATAAAAAATAAATAAATATATATATATACATTATATACATATATAAAGTGTAAAAAAAAAATGATTACACAAATAAAAAGAAATACATATTCATTATTACATAATTGTGAGGGTGAGAGGCTGACATACCAAAACTCTGTTCTCTGCTCGTCCCTTGCACTGGTTGATATGCACCAGACTCATGAACTGAACCCTTTGTGGCTTCAGATACTGAGTTATGCCTTCTGTAAATCAAGCATAGAACCATTTATGCAGAACTGCATATCACTCTAAAAAAATAAATAATCTAAGCACCGCACTATAATGTTATCACATCATAAAAAAAAAAAGGTATGCACGCATTTCTGTAGCATGTTCTGAAAGTATTGTGTAAGAACCTTACCTTTGAGGCAAAATGGGACCTCTGTCAGCGCCGCCATAATGTCTGCTCACTATGTCAGTGGCAACAGGGTGAAGACAGGCCAGCGCTGGCAGTGTGTGATACACTCTTGAACACACACTCACATCCTGCTGCTTTATGATTCATGCTTATGGGGGAAAACCACAGTATGAGAGTACAGGTCTGAGACAGGATGTGACACCTGAACTGCATGAAGAGCATCCTATGACAGTCACTTCAAGATGTGCAGTTTCTCACATAGCACAATCATTTCAACCCCAATACAGATTAAATAAATCTGTTGGCAAATGTTAATATGTAAAGCTCCAGTCAGTGGTTTTGCTGTCACCTACGCACAAGATGTATAGAAAATTAAATGCTGTACCTGTAACCTTTACTCTTAAGATATACTGATGGCTAAATACTACAAAAATAAAACTGCTAAATGGGTATTTTTCTACTCAGTATCTCCCTCTAATGGAATGTTCACTAGGAAATTGTGACAACCCACCCAACTAAAATAATATCTGATCTACTGTAACTTGTTGCTATCATGAAAAATACCATACATTTTTAAATTGGGTGAAAACAAAGCACTACACAATTTTTATAATTTCCACTCCATTGCTGAAGCAGTATTTACTATATGTAATGTTTCAGCTGCTTGGCAGATTTAATACAATAATTAAATTTTAAAAAGTAGACAATTTAAACCTTCATTGGTGCTTACTGGTACCAGTCGAATCATAATTAATGCAAATGCAAGATTCCTTTTTTCCCTGTTGTAACTTGGCACAGAATAAACAGACAAACATTGATAAGGACAATATTTTTTTTATTAGCTGTACAGCAATACATTCTCCACACCATCTTACCTTATAGGCCCTCTATATACCCTCGCAACCAAAATAAATGTCTTTATAAGGTTGGTTTTCTGACCATTGTAAAATTCAAATAGTACAGCTAGGTTAAAAAAAAAAAGAAAAAAAAAAAAAAAGCATTAACCTAGAATTAAGAGCTTTAAAAAAAAAAGCAATTTAAATGCAATTACATGTTGGAGGAAAACTTCATTCTGAATCTGAAAACCAAATGATCAGAAATAAGGACATTGCTCTTTTGAACAAGTGACAACTTTTTACAAATATCCCATCCAAGCTTCCTCTTCTAGAAACAGCTCATATCAAAATAGCTTCCTCGAACACTCGTATTAAACTTCTTAAATTAAATGTGGTCTGAAAAACCTATTGTAAACTTTTAAGTCTCCTTCCAGAATCCCATGAAATTAACAACTCGTGTGGCAAACAGTTTAATATTAGGGGTGGTTTCGGGAACACGACCACATCAAAACAGATCAAAATGATTGGAGTCATGCACGTTGCTGTACCTGCCCAGTTCTGTCCCTTTTCTTCCTTTTACAAAAGCTAGAACAAAATCCAACATGGAAGCCAGTATTCGTCAGGTGGAACAATATTAAAGCCACTCTCTCATAAAAACACTAAGCAACCCCTCCCCATCAAGCGAGTTGAGCAGACTCAAATGCAACGATTCAGGCTACAGAAGGACAGAAAGAAAAGGGGTTATGCAGCCTACATGATTGTTCAGGCTTTATTTTTCCGCCACAAGTCATTTGAAAGCCTTCCGTGGCATGTTTCCAAACAACTACTGTTAAAAGCCATTGCCCTAGCATTCAAGGTCATCAATTCACTAGAAAAAGATTAAAATGTTCATAATAAAACAGAAAATAAAAATTATTTACAAGCAAGACTAACCAAGATTACCTTTTTTGTACAAATTGATCAACTGCAGGGTTGTTGTTTTTTTGTTTTTTAACATATGGATGGATGTCATCGTCCCTGGCATGATAATTAGCCGGCTACATTTCTACGCTCCCTAACATTATCATCTGTGACCAGTGAAAGAGCACATGAGGAACAAACAGCGAATAAAAGTCATCATAAATGTCAAACATTGAGAGGATTTTCTTGGACAGAGGGGGTAAAAACACCCATTTCTACAGCAGTGACAGCGATTCTAGATAGCAAGGCTTGACCAGGCACAAAATTATATAGTTTCTCAATATTGCCATGGTGATGTCAGATTTGAATTGACAAATGAAGACAGAAGGTAAGCTGGGTAAAGAAAAGTCTAGGTGCATGTATTATACCACATTATGTCAGAGACATTCCTGCTCTCAAAAATCATCTGGCCTCTCCAAGTACACAGCAAAAATAACTCAGCAGTTGAACTACTGCTGTGATAGAAACAGTAGAAAAGCGCAGCTTTGTGATCGTCATGAGAAGACAAAATGTAAGAACTTTAGGACATTGATAATTTTGAGTTTTATAGGAAAAGGAAGAGGAACAATGGAGTCTTTAAGAAATTTGATGCAGGACATGAGGCCTTAGCGTGGAATTAAAGGAGGTGAGGGGGGGGTATGTGAGCATGTGTGTATATGTATATATATATATATATATATATAAAATCAGGGGACACATATGGGGATGTGCATATAAGCAAGCATGTGTGATCAGCCTGTGTGTCCACACGCATCCCCAGATCACCGGTCCATCATGCTAAGGATCATTTCAGGAGTAAGATCACCGTTAGGTGCAGCTTCAGGGACAGCTAGCTGCACTGTTTCTACACCAGCCTCGACTGCCTCCACTTCCTCCACCACTGGCTGAGCAGCTACAGCCGCATCAGAGCCCTCAGGCTCCTTCTTCACAATGATGTTCTCAATGGCCCCTGTGCTTTCATCCTCCACCTGGATAATGGCAGCAGCTGCTAGGAGAAGCAGAGAGGGTCATTTAGTTTAACCCTGCTAAAAGATTTTGAATGGTTTGTCTTCATACACAGACGCACACACAGTACCTGTGGTAGTTTTGGCGACAGACTTTGTAGGAGAGGCCTTGGGTGCATTCTTGGGGGGTCTGCCCCGTTTCCTCTTAACGGGAGGTTCAGCTGGTGCAGGGATGGGAACGCTGGGTGGAGCCTGTTCCACATCCATCTGTTCATCATCCAGAAGATCATCCTCTTCCTCTTCATCAATGTCATCAAGGTCAGGTTCTCCATGCTCATCTGAGATATTCAGGCGACAGTTAAAGCTTTCATAAAACCATTAAGAGTAATGATTTACACTTAGCACATAATCATACACATTTCATTCTAATAATCCACGTGTTAAAACAGGTTTAGATTACCTAGTTATCTTAATAGTTCTTATTAATCAAGTATTTCTTCAGCTACTAAAGTCATACCAGCATAGTAGCAGAACTAGAGCCAAGCTACTTACCACTATCATCGTCGTCATCATCCTTTCTAGAGCGCATCTTCCTCTTTCGGCCACCACGAGCCCTTTTGGGTGG